>NC_079190.1:427709545-428069545 GCF_029499605.1 Hyla sarda
TTTAGAATTCAATAAAATTAAGAACATTATTACAAAGTTTTTACCAGTTTTACCGCAGGATCCGATATTAAATAAATATTTACAGTGTGGTGTTAATTTTTCTAGTAGACTGTCTCCGAACTTAGCAAAAGCCCTTCCATCCTTGCATAATTCCAAAACTCTCCCTTCTTGGTTGAATTTTAAAGGATTTTTTTAATGCGGACAGGCCAGGTGTGTCGTGTTTGAACATGTGGTTAAAATTTCCACAATAGATGTAACGGGTCACGGCAGGTGGTGGACCCACTGGACCTATGTGGATGATGACATGAGCCATGCCAGGGAGCGGAGTCTAAGGTGACGTTGGTTTTCAGAGCCCGCCGCAAAGCGGGATGGTCTTGCTGTGGCATGCGGCACCCAGGTCGCTACCCCTGGCATGACTCATCCACACAGGTTGCTAGGATGTGGCATGGCACAAAAGGAAACTGGCAATACGTGGTGAAGGTAGCAGTAGGTCAGGGCAGGCGGCACAGGTGCAGGGTCAGATAATGGAACAAGGATCAGGAACATGGATATCAGGAACACAGAAACACAGTATGCTTTCTCTAGGGCACAAAGGCAACAAAGATCCGGCAGGGAACAAAGGGAGGATCTGATACTTAACGATGAGTGCAGGTGTGAACACTTAATTAAATGAGTTCTCGCCCTTTAAATATAAGAGCTCCACCTCCTAGGGCACGCGCTTTGGCTGCAAGGACAGGAAGACCAAGGAGGTGAGTGACTGGCCGGGATTCGCATGCGGGCGCTTCCACGATGCGAATCCCAGTCCCGCCGGCAGCGGAGACATGACAAGAGATCGCTCACGGCCAGCGTGTCTGGAGTGCAGATGTTACAGTACCCCCTCTGGTCTCCCCCTCTTCTTTGGAATTCAGAAAGTTCCCCACTACATGAGACCAAGGGGTTTCTGGAATGGGCAAAGGCTGTAAGGGACTTGAAGGTTTCTGTTGTGGAGTCTTCCGTCTTATAAGGTGACCAACTGGCAAAGAAGAATGTCTCCAATGCAAGACTTTATGTCTGAGTTTAACAGGCACAGAAGATATCACAGGAAGAACATTATGCCTAGACGTGAAGTCCAATCCTGCGACATCAGAAGATCTGGAAAGAGCGTCGGCTCTGAAGTTTTTATTAGCAGGCCTAAGAGGAGGCATAAGACAGTGATCTTCGCAATATTGTCCCCAGCATGTGATTTCACCAGATTTCCAGTCAAGTTGTGGAGAATGTCATTGAAGCCAAGGAAGACCAAGAAGAAGTTCCAAAGTACAATGTGGTAGCACATAGAACTCAATTTTTTCCTTATGCAAATCCCCTACTTGCATGACGAGGTGCGAAATTGCACCTTACAGTTCAGATTTTGTCCATTAACAGAAGAAATGTAGAAGGGCTTGACAAGACGCTTCACTGGAAGGCAGTGTTTATGGACCTGGGAGGCACCAATGAAGTTGCCAGCGGAACCGGAATCCAAAAAAGCAGAAGTGATGAAAGAAGTCTTGGCAGAGGTAAACACTTGAACCGGGGTGGTCAAGCGAGGAGAGGTAATATTAATATCTAAGGATGCCACTCCTACCTATGCAAGATGAGAGCGTTCTCCCGGTCGCGGAGGACGTATAGAACAGTCTTTGAGAAAGTGCTCCGGACTGGCACAATATAGGCACAAATTCTCATTGCGTCAACGGGATCTTTCCTGCTGTGTTAAGCGAAAACGGGCCACTTCCATAGCCTCTTTGGCAGGAGGCAAATAAGACAGTAGAGGTGGATATTGGAACACGGGTGCCAGACGAGGTAATTGCCGTGTTCGCCCAGGTTCTTTTTCCAAAGAAAGTTTTTCCTGCCTCTCCGCAAAACGCACATCGATTTGAGTGGCTAAATGGATAAGTTCACTCAAATTAGTCAGAGAATCTCGTGCAGCGAGAGAATCCTTGATTCTAGAGGAAAGACCTTTTTTAAAGGTAGCACACAAGGCCTCGTGGTTCAGAGGCCACTTTAGCACGCTCCGTCAGGAACAGATCTGCCATGAGTTCTAGATGGATAGGACACTGTGTCACAAAGCCTCTACACAGCTTGGGATCTCTGTCATACTTAGAAGGCAGGGACAAACGTGCTTGGCCCCAGGAGAAGCTGCAGACACAGGAGGAGGCTCAGGAACAGGTGACTGCTGCTGTTGCTGTTGTTGCTGCTGAGCGGCAAGAAGCTTTTGCACCATAGCTGAGAGTTGATTCAGTTGTTGTGCCTGACAGGCTAACTGCTGCGACTGTTGAACCACGACGGTGGAGAGATCCAAAGCATCTGGCAGATGCACCCCAGTGGGATCCATTGCCGGATCTTACTGTAACGGGTCACGGCAGGTGTGGGCCTGTGTGGATGATGATGTTGTGTGCCATGCCAGGGAGCGGAGTCTAAGGTGCCGCTGGTTTTCACCAGAACCCGCCGCAAAGCAGGATGGTCTTGCTGCGGTAGGCGGCACCCAGGTCGCAACCCCTGGCATGACTTGTCCACACAGGTTGTTGGGATGTGCCGTGGCACAGAACGAAACTGGCAAGACGTGGTAAAGGTACCAGTAGGTCAGGGCAGGCGGCACAGGTGCAGGGTCAGATAATGGAACAAGGATCAGGAAAACGGATATCAGTAACACAGAAACACAGTATGCTTTCTCTAGGGCACAAAGGCAACAAAGATCCGTCAGGGAACAAAGGGAGGAGCTGATACTTAAAGACAGAGTGCAGGTGTGAACACTTAATTAAAGGAGTACTGGCCCTTTAAATGTAAGAGCTCTGGCGCGTGCGCACCCTAGGAGGTGGGGGCACACACGACGGGGCTGCTAGGACAGGAAGACCAGGGAGGCGAGTGACGGGCTGGGATTCGCATGCGGGTGCGTCCTGCGATGCTAATCCCAGCCTGCCGGCAGCGGGAACATGACAAGAGAGCTGTTACAATAGATGTGACTGAATCTAAATCTTTTGCCATTCAGCAATTTATTAATTGCCAGTCTACATATGTTGTATATAGGATATGTTGCAGACGTTGCAACATCTCCTATATCGGTAGCACTAAAAGACCTTTGAAGAAGAGAATCCAGGAACATTTGTCTATACAAACGCCTTGAATGTCTCAAAACACTTTAGAACTGTACATTCAGGGGATGTTTCAGATTTTTTGTTTTATTGTGTTGAACTTGTCCAGTTACCAGAAAGGGGCGGTAACCGCATCAAAATTTTGCATAATAGAGACGGTTTTTAATTTATTCGTTGCACACATTCCAGCCGTATGGTCTTAATTTAAGATCTGATGTTATTTTACATTATTAGATGCATTAGTTTTTTGTGTATATTTTTTTGCATAACATTTTTCGCAAATGTGTATTATGTTTCTTTTAATTACCGTATTGATTCTGTAATGTTTGGTTCCGTTAAGGTACCATCTGTCATGTTTGCAATCATGATTTTCAGTTGACAGGTGATTAGGCTATGGAACTATGGTTAATCCCTGAGCTGCTGTCAGCTCACCTGTTCCATTTAGTTCTATATAATCTTCTACCTATCATGCATCTGATAAAAGGTCACATGACCTGAAACGCGTCATGCTAAGCTTTTCTAGAGTTTTATTCTACTTCCATTGTCTTTGAGATTGATCCATGTTGATGTTTTTACTTGGATGAAATAAAGGTGAAGTTACTTTTACCGCTGGCTTCTACACCCTTTGTTGCTACACTGGGAGGCTATTTTGCTGTGTGGAGGTCTGGGTGAGCTGACTATTCCAGTTCTGTATCAGATTTGTTAATACTTTTATTTAAAAATCTTAATCCTTCCAGTACTTATCAGCTGTTATATAATACCGAGGAAGTTCCTTTCTTTTTGAATTTCATTTCTGTCTGACCACAGTGCTCTCTGCTGACACCTCTGTCCATGTCAGGAACTGTCCAGAGCAGGATAGGTTTGCTATGGGGATTTGCTCCTGCTTTGGACAGTTCCTGACATGGACAGAGGTGTCAGCAGAGAGCACTGTGGTCAGACAGACAAGAAATTCAAAAAGAAATTAACTTCCTCTGTGGTATACAGCAGCTTCTAAGTACTGGAAGGATTAAGATTTTTAAATAAAGGTAATTTATAAATCTGTTTTTTTGGCACCAGTTGATTTAAAAAAAAAAAAAAATTTCCATCGCAGTACCCCTTTAACATAATATACAATATGTTTTAAAAATATTGATTTAAAGGGGTTTTCACATCTTATAAAGTTATTCTCTATGCACAGGATAGGGAATAACTATCTGATCGTGGGGTGTCTGACCTCTGATCTCAAGAACGGGTACCTGAGTCTTCCGCTGAAGTGTGCAGCAGGACGTGCATGCGCATCGCTGCTCCATTCATTGTCTATCGGAGCTGAAGAAACAGATAAACACTGTACTCCCATAGAGAATTAATAGAGTGGCCACCCATATGCTAGCCCATTCTGCTGCATTCTAGTGAGAGAATCAGGTCCTCTTTCTTAACCCTTTAACAACGCAGGACGTATATTTACGTCCTGCGCCGGCTCCCGCGATATGAAGCGGGGTCGCGCTGCGACCCCGCATCACATTGCATCGGTCCCGGCGCTCATCAACGTCCGGGACCTGCGGCTAATACCACACATCACCGATCACGGCGATGTGCGGTATTAACCCTTTAGAAGCGCCGGTCAAAGCTGACCGCCGCTTCTAAAGCGAAAGTGAAAGTATCCCGGCTAGTCAGTCGGGCTGTTCGGGACCGCCGCGGTAAAATCGCGGCGTCCCGAACAGCTTACAGGACACGGGGAGGGTCCTTACCTGCCTCCTCGGTGTCCGATCGACGAATGACTCTCCGTGCCTGAGATCCAGGTAGGAGCAGTCAAGCGCCGATAACACTGATCATAGGCGTGTTAATACACGCCAGTGATCAGCATAGGAGATCAGTGTGTGCAGTGTTATAGGTCACCCTTAAAAAAGGGTTAATAAAGGTCATTTAACCCCTTCCCTAATAAAAGTTTGTTTCACCCCCCTTTTCCCATAAAAAAATAAAACAGTGTAAATAAAAATAAACATATGTGGTATCGCCACGTGCGTAAATGTCCGAACTATAAAACTATATCATTAATTAAACCGCACGGTCAATGGCGTACGCGCAAAAAAATTCCAAAGTCCAAAAAAGCGTATTTTGGTCACTTTTTATAACATTAAAAAATGGATAAAAAGTGGTCAAAAAGTCAGATCAAAACAAAAATCATACCGATAAAAACTTCAGATCACGCCGCAAAAAATGAGCCCTCATACCGCCCTGTACGTGGAAAAATAAAAAAGTTATAGGGGTCAGAAGAGGACATTTTTAAACGTATAAATTTTCCTGCATGTAGTTATGATTTTTTACAGAAGTACGACAAAATCAAACCTATATAAGTAGGATATCATTTTAACCATATGGACCTACAGAATAATGATAAGGTGTAATTTTTACCGAAATATGCACTGCGTAGAAACGGAAGCCCCCAAAAGTTACAAAATGGCGTTTTTTCTTCGATTTTGTTGCACAATGATTTTTTTTTCTGTTTCGTCGTGAATTTTTGAGTAAAATGACTAATGTCACTGCAAATTAGAATTGGTGATGCAAAAAATAAGCCATAATATTAATTTTTAGGTGGAAAATTGAAAGGGTTATGATTTTTAAACGGTAAGGAGGAAAAAACGAAAGTGCAAAAACAGAAAAACCCTGAGTCCTTAAGGGGTTAAAGGGGTACTCCGGAGAACTAAACCCATAGCCCATCCTTTCCCTCTCACAACCAATTTATTTGTCTAAATATCATACATTAGCTATATAGAGCAGTTTCTCTCTTTCAGCTGTCACTTACATACAGGGAGTGAGAGAAATATGTCATATTCAGATGCTGCTTGTCTTGCAGGAGGGTGGGGGCTAGGTCTCAATGATGGGTTTACAAAAAGACAAACACCACATGATTTCTGGCTTCACATCCACAGCTCCCCTCCCTGTGTGAGGAGCTTGCCGGTGAGAGAAGCTCAGTGAAGATTCTCAGTCCCAACTCAGCACATAATGCTGATCTTTGCCTGCTGTAGATCTTATCACGGACTGCTGCCATTCAGAGCATAGCATGATTTATTGCTGGGGGGGAAGGATAGTTTAATAGAAAAGACATGGTGTGTGAGGCTGACTGTTTACAACACAGCATACTCCCAGATAGTGCAATCAATTGTCTGGCAGCCATAACACAGAGCTTCACTGACTTCTGGGAGTTGTAGTCTGGGCTGCAAGCAAGGTAAAATAATATTTAGGAGACTAAAGGGGCCATAGGAGCTGCTAAAACCCCATGGAACACAGAAAAGGTATTGTGGTGGCTTTGGGGCATTTTCATTTTTCTTAACTTCACCGGAGTACCCCTTTAAATACCTATGACCTATTTTGTGGGTAAAGGATAACTATGCAAAATTGGAAAATCTCTTTAGGGTAGGGTCACACAAAGCACATCCGCAGTGTATTTGACACTGCGGATGCACTGCTGGCAGTCACAGAGTGATAGCAGAGCGAGCTACCTGTAGCTCTGTGTGTCCGCCCAAAGTCACGAGCTGACACACAAAGCTACCTGTCCGTAGCAGGGAGCTCACTCTGCAGTCGCTCTATGACTGCCAGCAGTGCATCCGCAGTGCATGCAGACATGAGGCTGTGTTCACTAAGAAGGAAAGAAACGCTTTACAAAGCAGTATGGTAAATTTATTATTGAAAGCATATTATTTAGTTTCAAAAGAAGAAAACTTCAGGAGAAAAAGGGATGGATTTGTATAAGAGTATAAACACTGTCCCTCCAAAAGATTAATGCTGGAGAATTAAATTAGGCTAAATTTCAGTATAAAAATAAATAAATAAATAAAAACGCTATAAAGTCTCACTATGAAAAGACAACCCCAATAAACAATCAAAACGTTCTACTATATAAAACTGAGGTCTCTATATAGTACATTTATAGATTAGACACTCCAAAGACTACACACATCAACATAAATGATAAATATTATTACATAACACTTATTGAACTTTATATCCAGTTAAGAGATCCCTTTCATGTTAGAATAAGATTTAACAAAAAGCCTAGAAAAGAAAAACATCACAGGGGGTTACGATCTGCTCCTAGGAAAATAAAGGTAAAACTAAGATAACACATCCTAGATCTGAATGAATGAACTAATCGTATGAAATACTTTTGTCTTTACATAGTTGAATGTGCTGACAACAAAATCACACAAAACTTATCAATGGAAATCAAATTTATCAACCCATGGAGGTCTGAATATGGAGTCACACTCAAAATTATAGTGGAAAACCACACTACAGGCTGATCCAACTTTTATGTAATGTCCTTAACCCCTTAAGGACGCAGGACGTAAATGTACGTCCTGGTGAGGTGGTACTTAACGCACTAGGACGTACATTTACGTCCTAAGCATAACCGCGGGCATCGGAGCGATGCCCGTGTCATGCGCGGCTGATCCCGGCTGCTGATCGCAGCCAGGGACCCGCCGGCAATGGCCGACGCCCGCGATCTCGCGGGCGTCCGCCATTAACCCCTCAGGTGCCGGGATAAATACAGATCCCGGCATCTGCGGCAGTTCGTGATTTAAATGAACGATCGGATCACCCGCAGCGCTGCTGCGGGGATCCAATCATTCATAACGCCGCACGGAGGTCCCCTCTCCTTCCTCCGTGCGGCTCCCGGCGTCTCCTGCTCTGGTCTGTGATCGAGCAGACCAGAGCAGAAGATGACCGAAAAAACTGATCTGTTCTATGTCCTATACATAGAACAGATCAGTATTAGCAATCATGGTATTGCTATGAATAGTCCCCTATGGGGACTATTCAAGTTAAAAAAAAAATGTAAAAAAATGTAAAAGTAAAAGTAAAAAAAATGTGAAAAATCCCCTCCCCCAATAAAAAAGTAAAACGTCCGTTTTTTCCTATTTTACCCCCAAAAAGCGTAAAAAACATTTTTTATAGACATATTTGGTATCGCCGCGTGCATAAATGTCCGAACTATTAAAATAAAATGTTAATGATCCCGTACGGTGAACGGCGTGAACGAAAAAAAATTAAAAAAAAGTCCAAAATTCCTACTTTTTTAATACATTTTATTAAAAAAAAATTATAAAAAATGTATTAAAAGTTTTTTATATGCAAATGTGGTATCAAAAAAAAGTACAGATCATGGCGCAAAAAATGAGCCCCCATACCGCCGCTTATACGGAAAAATAAAAAAGTTCATCAAAATAAAGGGATTATAAACGTACTAATTTGGTTAAAAAGTTTGTGATTTTTTTTAAGCGCAACAATAATATAAAAGTATATAATAATGGGTATCATTTTAATCGTATTGACCCTCAGAATAAAGAACACATGTCATTTTTACCATAAATTGTACGGCGTGAAAACGAAACCTTCCAAAATTAGCAAAATTGCGTTTTTCGTTTTAATTTCCCCACAAAAATAGTGTTTTTTGGTTGCGCCATACATTTTATGATATAATGAGTGATGTCATTACAAAGGAGAACTGGTCGCGCAAAAAACAAGCCCTCATACTAGTCTGTGGATGAAAATATAAGAGAGTTATGATTTTTAGAAGGCGAGGAGGAAAAAATGAAAACGTAAAAATTAAATTGTCTGAGTCCTTAAGGCCAAAATGGGCTGAGTCCTTAAGGGGTTAAAACAAGTCAAAATGAGGCTCAGTAGTGTGTGTGGCCTTCACGTGCCTGTATGACCTCCCTGCAACGCCTGGGCATGCTCCTGATAAGGTGGCTGATGGCCTCCTGAGGGATGTCCTCCCAGACCTGGACTAAAGCATCCGCCAACTCCTGGACAGTTTGCGGTGCAACGTGACGTTGGTGGATGGAGCGAGACATGATATCCCAGATGTGCTCAATCGGATTCCGGTCTGGGGAACGGGCGGACCAGTCCATAGCATCAATGCCTTCCTCTTGCAGGAAGTGATGACAGCCACATGAGGTCTGGCATTGTCTTGCATTAGGAGGAACCCAGGGCCAACCGCACCAGCATATGGTCTCACAAGGGGTCTGAGGATCTCATCTTGTTACCTAATGGTTGTCAGGCTACCTCTGGCCAGCACATGGAGGGCTGTAAGGCCCCCAAAGAAATGCCACCCCACACCATTATGCTGACAGACAAAGCAAACTTTCTTGCCACGGCTTGCATTAACGTGCCATCCTGGATGAGCCACTTGTGGGGGTTGTAGACTCCGTCTCATGCCATCACTAGAGTGAAAGCACCACCAGCATTCAAAAGTGACCAAAACATCAG
Organism: Hyla sarda; assembly: GCF_029499605.1. Classification (NCBI taxonomy): domain Eukaryota; kingdom Metazoa; phylum Chordata; class Amphibia; order Anura; family Hylidae; genus Hyla; species Hyla sarda. The sequence continues at coordinate 427,718,899 of NC_079190.1, forward strand.
CCAGGAAGCATAGGAACTGAGAAGTGGTCTGTGGTCACCACCTGCAGAACTACTCGTTTATTGGGGGGTGTCTTGCTAATTGCCTATAATTTCCACCTGTTGTCTGTTCCATTTGCACAACAGCACGTTAAATTGATTGTCAATCAGTGTTACTTCCTGAGTGGACAGTGTGATTTCACAGAAGTGTGAAAGTTGACTTGGAGTTACATTGTGTTGTTTAAGTGTTCCATTTACTTTTTGGAGCAGTGTATTTGCCTAGCACGATTAGCCTGCTGTAAATGGTTTACTACTCACTGACTCCCCATTGATTTTTTCTACTAACAAAACTGCCCCACAATAATATTTGCACGATTTACTTAATGGCTTATTCTACTACAGTAGAATCTCCCAATAGTGGACACTCACGGGGAATAAAACAGTGTCCGCTATTGAGATATGTCCCCTATTGGGAAAAAAGGCTCCAAAGTTTTTCTAAATGACCGAATACTGTCCCGTACAGTGTAATTACCTATAAAACATGATAAAAAGTGATATTACAGTAGAATCTGTCACGATGCCGGCTGGCGGGTAGTGGATCCTCTGTGCCAGAGAGGGATTGGCGTGGACCGTGCTAGTGGATCGGTTCTAAGTCACTACTGGTTTTCACCAGAGCCCGCCGCAAAGCGGGATGGTCTTGCTGCGGCGGTAGTGACCAGGTCGTATCCACTAGCAACGGCTCAACCTCTCTGGCTGCTGAAGATAGGCGCGGTACAAGGGAGTAGACAGAAGCAAGGTCGGACGTAGCAGAAGGTCGGGGCAGGCAGCAAGGATCGTAGTCAGGGGCAACGGCAGGAGGTCTGGAACACAGGCTAGGAACATACAAGGAACGCTTTCACTGGCACAATGGCAACAAGATCCGGCAGGGAAGTGCAGGGGAAGTGAGGTGATATAGGGAAGTGCACAGGTGAAGACACTAATTGGAATCACTGCGCCAATCAGCGGCGCAGTGGCCCTTTAAATCGCAAAGACCCGGCGCGCGCGCGCCCTAGGGAGCGGGGCCGCGCGCGCCGGGACAGGACCGAGGGAGAGCGAGTCAGGTACGGGAGCCGGGGTGCGCATCGCGAGCGGGCGCTACCCGCATCGCGAATCGCATCCCGGCTGGAAGCAGAATCGCAGCGCCCCGGGTCAGTGGATCTGACCGGAGCGCTGCAGCGGAGAGAGTGTAGCGAGCGCTCCGGGGAGGAGCGGGGACCCGGAGCGCTCGGCGTAACAGTACCCCCCCCCTTGGGTCTCCCCCTCTTTTTAGGGCCTGAGAACCTGAGGAGCAGACTTTTATCTAGGATGTTGTCCTCAGGTTCCCAGGATCTCTCTTCAGGACCACAACCCTCCCAGTCCACTAGAAAAAAAGTTTTCCCTCTGACCTTTTTAGAGGCTAAGATCTCTTTGACAGAGAAGATGTCCGAGGAGCCGGAAACAGGAGTGGGAGGAACAGATTTGGGAGAAAAACGGTTGAGGATGAGTGGTTTAAGAAGAGAGACGTGAAAGGCATTAGGGATACGAAGAGAAGGAGGAAGAAGAAGTTTGTAAGAGACAGGATTAATTTGACACAAAATTTTGAAAGGGCCAAGATAGCGTGGTCCCAACTTGTAGCTAGGGACACGGAAGCGGACATATTTAGCGGAGAGCCATACCTTGTCTCCAGGGGAAAAAACGGGAGGAGCTCTTCTTTTCTTATCCGCGAACCTCTTCATGCGTGATGAAGCCTGTAGGAGAGAATTTTGGGTCTCTCTCCATATAATGGAAAGGTCACGAGAAATTTCATCCACAGCGGGCAGACCAGAGGGCAAGGGGGTAGGGAGGGGGGGAAGAGGGTGACGGCCGTACACCACGAAAAATGGGGATTTGGAGGAAGATTCAGAGACTCTGAAGTTATACGAGAATTCGGCCCATGGAAGGAGATCTGCCCAGTCATCCTGGCGGGAGGAAACAAAATGTTGCAAATAATCACCCAAGACTTGGTTAATTCTTTCTACTTGTCCATTGGACTGGGGATGATATGCAGAAGAAAAATTTAATTTAATCTTGAGTTGTTTACAGAGAGCCCTCCAGAATTTAGACACGAATTGGACGCCTCTATCCGAGACGATCTGCGTAGGCAATCCGTGAAGACGAAAAATGTGTACAAAAAATTGTTTAGCCAACTGAGGCGCTGAAGGAAGACCAGGAAGAGGGATGAAATGTGCCATTTTGGAGAATCGATCAACGACCACCCAAATAACAGTGTTGCCACGGGAAGGGGGTAAATCAGTAATAAAATCCATACCAATCAGAGACCAAGGCTGTTCGGGGACAGGCAGGGGATGAAGAAAATCAGCGGGCTTCTGGCGAGGAGTCTTATCCCGGGCACAGATAGTGCAGGCTCGCACAAAGTCCACAACATCCGTCTCCAGAGTCGGCCACCAATAGAAGCGGGAGATGAGTTGCACAGATTTCTTGATGCCCACATGACCAGCGAGATGGGAGGAGTGACCCCATTTGAGGATTCCGAGGCGTTGGCGTGGAGAAACAAAGGTCTTTCCTGGAGGAGTTTGCCTGATGGAGGCTGGAGAAGTGGAGATCAGGCAGTCAGGTGGAATGATGTGTTGCGGAGAGAGTTCAACTTCTGAGGCATCCGAGGAACGAGAGAGAGCATCGGCCCTAATGTTCTTATCGGCAGGACGAAAGTGAATCTCAAAATTAAATCGGGCAAAGAACAGAGACCACCGGGCCTGGCGAGGATTCAGCCGTTGGGCAGACTGGAGGTAGGAGAGGTTCTTGTGGTCGGTGTAAATAATAACTGGAAATCTTGATCCCTCCAGCAGATGCCTCCATTCCTCAAGTGCTAATTTAATGGCTAGAAGCTCTCGATCCCCGATGGAGTAGTTCCTCTCCGCCGGAGAGAAGGTCCTAGAAAAAAAAACACAAGTGACAGCATGCCCGGAAGAATTTTTTTGTAAAAGAACAGCTCCAGCTCCCACTGAGGAGGCATCAACCTCCAATAGGAAGGGTTTGGAAGGGTCAGGTCTGGAGAGCACGGGAGCCGAAGAAAAGGCAGACTTGAGTCGTTTAAAGGCGTCTTCCGCTTGAGGAGGCCACGACTTGGGATCGGCATTTTTTTTGGTTAAAGCCACGATAGGAGCCACAACGGTAGAAAAATGTGGAATAAATTGCCTGTAATAATTGGCGAACCCCAAAAAGCGTTGGATAGCACGGAGTCCGGAGGGGCGTGGCCAATCTAAGACGGCAGAGAGTTTGTCTGGATCCATTTGTAATCCCTGGCCAGAGACCAAATATCCTAGAAAAGGAAGAGATTGGCATTCAAACAGACATTTCTCAATTTTGGCATAGAGTTGATTGTCACGAAGTCTCTGAAGAACCATACGGACATGCTGGCGGTGTTCTTCTAGATTGGCAGAAAAAATTAGGATATCGTCCAGATATACAACAACACAGGAGTATAGCAGATCACGAAAAATTTCATTGACAAAGTCTTGGAAGACAGCAGGGGCGTTGCACAGGCCAAAGGGCATGACCAGATACTCAAAGTGTCCATCTCTGGTGTTAAACGCCGTTTTCCACTCATCCCCCTCTCTGATGCGGATGAGGTTATAGGCGCCTCTTAAGTCCAATTTAGTAAAGATGTGGGCACCTTGGAGGCGATCAAAGAGTTCAGAGATGAGGGGTAGGGGGTAGCGGTTCTTAACCGTGATTTTATTAAGACCGCGGTAGTCAATGCAAGGACGTAGGGAGCCATCTTTTTTGGACACAAAGAAAAATCCAGCTCCGGCAGGAGAGGAGGATTTACGGATAAAGCCCTTTTTTAAATTTTCCTGGACATACTCAGACATGGCAAGAGTCTCTGGGGCAGAGAGAGGATAAATTCTGCCCCGGGGTGGAGTAGTACCCGGGAGGAGGTCGATAGGGCAATCATAAGGCCTGTGAGGAGGTAGAGTCTCAGCTTGTTTTTTGCAGAAAACATCCGCGAAGTCCATATAGGCCTTAGGGAGACCGGTTACTGAGGGAACCACAGAGTCACGGCAAGGGTTACTGGGAACCGGTCTTAGACAGTCCTTGGAACAAGAGGGCCCCCAACTCTTGATCTCCCCAGTGGACCAATCCAGGGTTGGGGAATGAAGTTGAAGCCAGGGAAGTCCAAGGAGAATTTCCGAGGTGCAATTGGGGAGGACCAAAAGTTCAATCCTCTCGTGATGAGATCCGATGCTCATTAGAAGGGGCTCCGTGCGGAAGCGTATGGTACAGTCCAATCTTTCATTGTTTACACAATTGATGTAAAGGGGTCTGGCGAGACTGGTCACTGGGATGTTGAACCTGTTGACGAGAGAGGCCAAAATAAAATTTCCTGCAGATCCAGAGTCCAAGAAGGCCACGGTAGAGAAGGAGAAGGCAGAGGCAGACATCCGCACAGGCACAGTAAGACGTGGAGAAGCAGAGTAGACATCAAGGACTGTCTCACCTTTGTGCGGAGTCAGCGTACGTCTTTCCAGGCGGGGAGGACGGATAGGACAATCCCTCAGGAAGTGTTCGGTACTAGCACAGTACAGGCAGAGGTTCTCCATGCGGCGTCGTGTCCTCTCTTGAGGTGTCAGGCGAGACCGGTCGACCTGCATAGCCTCCACGGCGGGAGGCACAGGAACAGATTGCAGGGGACCAGAGGAGAGAGGAGCCGAGGAGAAGAAACGCCTCGTGCGAACAGAGTCCATATCTTGGCGGAGCTCCTGACGCCTTTCGGAAAAACGCATGTCAATGCGAGTGGCTAGGTGAATAAGTTCATGTAGATTAGCAGGAATTTCTCGTGCGGCCAGAACATCTTTAATGTTGCTGGATAGGCCTTTTTTAAAGGTCGCGCAGAGGGCCTCATTATTCCAGGACAATTCTGAAGCAAGAGTACGGAATTGTACGGCATACTCGCCAACGGAAGAATTACCCTGGACCAGGTTCAACAGGGCAGTCTCAGCAGAAGAGGCTCGGGCAGGTTCCTCAAAGACACTTCGGATTTCCGAGAAGAAGGAGTGTACAGAGGCAGTGACGGGGTCATTGCGGTCCCAGAGCGGTGTGGCCCATGACAGGGCTTTTCCGGACAGAAGGCTGACTACGAAAGCCACCTTAGACCTTTCAGTGGGAAACAGGTCCGACATCATCTCCAGATGCAGGGAACATTGGGAAAGAAAGCCACGGCAAAACTTAGAGTCCCCATCAAATTTATCCGGCAAGGATAGGCGTAGCCCAGGAGCGGCCACTCGCTGCGGAGGAGGTGCAGGAGCTCGCGGAGGAGATGACTGCTGAAGCTGTGGTAGTAACTGTTGTAGCATAACGGTCAGTTGAGACAGCTGTTGGCCTTGTTGCGCTATCTGTTGTGACTGCTGGGCGACCACCGTGGTGAGGTCAGCGACAACTGGCAGAGGAACTTCAGCGGGATCCATGGCCGGATCTACTGTCACGATGCCGGCTGGCGGGTAGTGGATCCTCTGTGCCAGAGAGGGATTGGCGTGGACCGTGCTAGTGGATCGGTTCTAAGTCACTACTGGTTTTCACCAGAGCCCGCCGCAAAGCGGGATGGTCTTGCTGCGGCGGTAGTGACCAGGTCGTATCCACTAGCAACGGCTCAACCTCTCTGGCTGCTGAAGATAGGCGCGGTACAAGGGAGTAGACAGAAGCAAGGTCGGACGTAGCAGAAGGTCGGGGCAGGCAGCAAGGATCGTAGTCAGGGGCAACGGCAGGAGGTCTGGAACACAGGCTAGGAACATACAAGGAACGCTTTCACTGGCACAATGGCAACAAGATCCGGCAGGGAAGTGCAGGGGAAGTGAGGTGATATAGGGAAGTGCACAGGTGAAGACACTAATTGGAATCACTGCGCCAATCAGCGGCGCAGTGGCCCTTTAAATCGCAAAGACCCGGCGCGCGCGCGCCCTAGGGAGCGGGGCCGCGCGCGCCGGGACAGGACCGAGGGAGAGCGAGTCAGGTACGGGAGCCGGGGTGCGCATCGCGAGCGGGCGCTACCCGCATCGCGAATCGCATCCCGGCTGGAAGCAGAATCGCAGCGCCCCGGGTCAGTGGATCTGACCGGAGCGCTGCAGCGGAGAGAGTGTAGCGAGCGCTCCGGGGAGGAGCGGGGACCCGGAGCGCTCGGCGTAACAGAATCTCTTAGTACTACTTAATCACCCCTTATCATTTCATCCCCCTTTACACCCTGTGCCACCTTATTCCCCTGTGCATTGTGCCAAATTATCCCCCCTTTACCCCATGTGCCACATTATTTCCCCTTGATCCCCTGTGCCATTTTATTACCCCTTCATTACCCTCTGTGTAAATTCATCACCCCTCTCTTTATGAAGTGGCACAGGGGAATAAAGGGGGAATGAAATGGCACAGGGGGATAAAGGGGGAATGAAATGGCACAGGGGGTGGTAAAGATGGGGGTGATGAATTTGCACAGAGGGTAATACAGAGAGAATGAAATAGCACAGGGGGATCAAGAGGTAATTATGTGGCACAGGGGGTAATAAAGGGGGGATAATTTGGCACAGGGGAAATGAAGTGGCACGGGGTGATTATTGAAGGATTGGGGTGAATGATGTAGTCGGGGGATGTACAGGAGCAAGGAGAGCACTGTTTAACCTCTTAAGGACCCGGGGTTTTTCCGTTTTTGCATTTTCTTTTTTTCCTCCTTATTTAAAAAAAATCATAACTCTTTCAATTTTTCACCTTAAAATCCATATGATGGCTTATTATTTGCGCCACCGATTCTACATTACCCAAAAATCTACGGCGAAACGGAAAAAAAATTAATTGTGAGACATAATTGAAAAAAAACGCCATTTTGTAAATTTTGGGGGCTTCCGTTTCTACACAGTACATTTTTCGGAAAAAATGACATCTTATCTTTATTCTGAAGGTCCATACGATTAAAATGGTACCCTAATTATATAGGTTGGATTTTGTCGTACTTCTGGAAAAAATCATAACTACATGCAGGAAAATTTATACGTTTAAAATGGTAATTTTCTGACCACTATAACTTTTTTATTTTTCCGCGTATGGGGCGGTATGAGGGCTCATTTTTGCGCCGTGATCTGAATTTTATAGCAGTACCATTTTTGCATTGATAGGACTATTGATCACTTTTTATTAATTTTTTCATGATATAAAAGGTGACCAAAAATGCACTAATTTGGACTTTGGAATTTTTGTTGCGCGCACGCCATTGACCATGTGGTTTCATTAATTATATATTTTTATAATTCGGACATTTCCGCACACGGCCATACCACATATGTTTATTTTACACAGTTTTTTTTTTATGGGAAAAGGGTGGTGATTTAAACTTTTAATAGGGAAGGGGTTAAATGATCTTTATTCACTTTTTTTCCCCACTTTTTTTTTGGAGTGTTATAACTCCCATAGGGACCTATAATACTGCAGACACTGATCTTTTACATTGATCAGTGGTTTCTCATAAGAAATTATTCTGCTGCTTGACTGCTCATGCCTGGATCTCAGGCACTGAGCAGTCATTCGGCGATCGGACACCAGGAGGCAAGGTAGGAGACCCTTCTCGTGTCCTACAGCTGTTCGGGACGCCGCGATTTCGCCGCGGCGATCCCGAACAGCCCCCTGAACTAATCGGCAGCGATTTAGTTTCACTTTAGACGCGGCGTTCAACTTTGAACGCAGCATCTAAAGGGTTAATAGCGCGGCACCCCGATCAATGCCACGCGCTATTAGCCACGTGTCCCAGCCGTTGTAAGAGGCCGGGCTTTACCCGCTATGACGCGGGGCCACGGGAGCGGACAGGTACGCCCTGGGTCCTTAACAGGTTAAACAGCGGTCTTCTGCTTCTGTGATGGGGCTGCTGCAGGGGGTGCAGCGGAGGCCTGAGAGCCTGGGCCCCTTACTGAGGTATTGGCTGTATTCCCTGACGGCTGCCCTGTGTACAGGGTTGGGCCGGCACGTAAGCCTGGTTGTCCCCTAATGGGAGTGTTTTGTCCCCTAATGGGAGTGTTTTGTCCCCTATTGGGAGTGTTTTGCCCCTTAATGGGAGTGTTTTGCCCCCTAATGGGAGTGTTTTGCCCCCTAATGGGAGTGTTTTGTCCCCTATTGGGAGTGTTTTGTCTCCTAATGGGAGTGTTTTGTCCCCTAATGGGAGTGTTTTGTCCCCTAATGGGAGTGTTTTGCCCCCTAATGGGAGTGTTTTGTCCCCTATTGGGAGTGTTTTGTCCCCTATTGGGAATGTTTTGTTCACTAATGGGAGTGTTTTGCCCCCTAATGGGAGTGTTTTGTCCCCTATTGGGAGTGTTTTGTCCTCTACTGGGAGTGTTTTGTCCTCTATTTGGAGTGTTTTGTCCCTTATTGGGTGTGTCAGCAACCGCTATTGGGAGTGTCCCCTATTCAAAGGGTGCAAATACATTAAGTCCTATGAGACTCTGCCGGGGAATTAAAAACTTTCTGCTTTTGGGAGGTGTCTGCTAAGGGAGATTTTACTGTACTACCTTAGGTCAGTCCTAATTCTGAATAAAACACATTTTGTGGAATGAATTCTCATCATTTTATTCTGTATGTCTGTAAATGATTTTTTGTAAATGATTTTTTAACATATAGAAATAAAGGCTAGTTTTAGATAAGCGTAATGTGGCTGCAGTTTTGTGGCCATACCTATGGCCATATTATATATAGGTGGCAGTGTCTGTTTGATTTAAAATTTCACAGTTTACAGCCTGCAGCCTTAGGCTAAGATAATACTTACCATAACCTTATTACAGTGTAGGTACCATTGGCCATAGTATTGGGTGTTAAATAGTTTCCCCAATACATCCTACACTGTGTTACTCAATGAACTTTATAAGACCTTGACAATATAGGTATTTTTAATTCACTTCTGTCTTAATAATATATATTGAATAAAAGTGAAGTTTTATTATTAGGGGTAACAGGCATTTTGTGCCTAGTCGGCACTGGTTTTTTTTGTAGCTCATGCTCTATCAGCAGCTTCGACCTCTCTATTGAGCTGCGGCGTCACCCGTTGCCGTTGGCCAATCGGGATGATTAGCCATTGTGTCCGGCCTTAGTAACCACACACTCCTGTGGTAATCTATCTGAACTGCCTCAAGACACTTGCCTGAGATAAAGGTTTCTTTCTTGTCCCTGGCTCTTATTTTGCTATATCCTATGTATCTATATATTTTCTCAGCTCGTTCTCTGACATTTTGCTTACTGTATCTGTACTGACTTGGCTTATTTGATTCCGATAATACTGTATGTTTGTATGTGCTTTCCCTGTCTGCCTTTTTGCTGTCCTGATGTTGATTAACCCTCTTGTGCCTTGACCTGTTCCCTGACTTCTGTATCGTGCTTGTTTATCATTTTGACATCTAGACACCCTGCACTTCGCAGTTTAAGGACTATCACCCAGTCGAGAGTTTGTTGTTTATGGCAGATAGTCCTGTAGACAGGGACATAGGTTGTGGGTGAGCTCCTGGCTGCACATATTCCTGTTCTATTTGACCCTCTACAATTACTTAATACACTCATGGAGAGTGTTGAGAATACACCTATAGTCAAACATTGCCATATTCCTGCCTGTCATTTGTCTTCATATACTTGCCTATTACTCCCATAGTTGCCCCTATATGATACAAATGTGTGGTATTCCAGTACAGAACATGCTCTGTACAGTCCTAAAGTCTCCTCAGGTAAAGTCCCTCAGGTCCACAAGGCTCTCCTGCAGGGTCCCCCTAAGTCATGATATGGTATTCTGTTGTATATTAAGTATGTACATCTATTATAAGTACTGTACAGTGAATGTAAACTGTATATAAAGGTTATTAGGAAATTTACCCTATGTAGGACCTTCCTAAGGTCATGTGATATGTCATGTGATATGTGATCACATGATACCCAGAGTTGCATGGGCACAGGTAACCAGAGGCAACCAGCCACCAATGGGCTTTAGTCCAGCCCCCTGATATATAAGAGGCTGTAGTCTCCACATTCTCTCTCTTAGTTCCTGCAATCAAAGCAAGCACAAGTCCTGTACAAGTCAAGTCCAGTATATCTAGGCCAAAGCCTAAAAGTCTGCAGCCACATTAAATCTGTGAGGACAAGTCAAGTCTCTACTGTCCCTAACAAAGTCATAACAATAGTACGGTGGCCGCATCATCATTATTATTGCAACTTCAAGTCCAAGCAAGCCTGAGAGGTTCCATGTGTCCCGGTCACCTCTGTGGAAGTTGGCTATTTGTAAAGACTGTTTTATGCCTCCATCAGTAAAGTTCCAGTTGCATCAAAACTCTCCTTTACTATATGCCGTTTTGGGTTGGTTGTCGGTGGTGCCCTACACCAAACAATCACATCCTGGCGTCACGAACACTCGGGGTTAACAACATCTTGCCCCAGGGGTTAATACCATCCAACCCCACCACTCAGTCCGCTGCACCCGTGGTCCCGCCATACAACGGTGGCTCATCACAGTATGCACCTGATTAGGAGCAAGTAGTAAGCTGACCAATAGTCCTCCGGCTGTGAGCCTTTTAGACACATCTGTGATTCACTATAAGTTGCACTAGAAGTAATGCTTTAGTGTATTTTGGTATCTCCAACATTTTCATCCAACAGCTACATTACAGTAACATACTGGCATACCACTAGGCAATATGTGTGGATCGATTAATATATCACTGTGTATTTTCTTCACTTTAAAGCATCCACACATAATAGAATTCAAGTAAAAGAATTATTTATTAATATCACTAATGGAAGCATTGAGTTTTTCTCGTTGCAGAATACCCTGTGGAGGTGGTTACAAACTTGTGGCTTTCCACTTGATGCATGCCCTGAAGCTGCATGTTAAAGGAGTATTCCGGTGCGCACTTTTTTTTATTTTATCCGGTCCGGGCTGCAAAAAAATCCAGTCCGGGCTGCATATGCGCCCCCGGAGCTCCGGTACAGGTGTTTGGTCACTGGGCTGTATTCTTCTTACTTCCTGTCAGCCCGGCACGTCACATGGAGCTTCAGCCTATCGCCGGCCGAGGCGGGACATCGCTGCGGCCGGTGATAGGCTGAAGCTCCGTGTGACATGCCAGGCTAACAGGAAGTTAGAAGCAAACAGCCCGGTGACCGAACACCTGTACCGGAGCTCCGGGGGCGCATAGGCAGGCAAGAGAAAGTTTTTCTTTTTTGTTTTTGCAGCCCTGACCGGATAAAATAAGAAAAGTGCGCGCCGGACTACTTCTTTAAAGTGATAGTTTCATAGGAGCTTGGAGATCACTACCTTGTGGGGTGCCTTAGCCATTGATCTATAGCTGGCATTGCAACAGATGTAAGTGGATTGTTATATTATTCCATTTCTATTATTCCCATACAATGTAAATGAAACTTCATCACTTCCTTACACTTTCATAGGAACAAAACTTCTTTGTGTTTACCTCTGAAACAATACAGAAAAGATAGACTATGCTATCTGCAAACGTTTTAATGTCTGGCTTTTGAAAATGCTTCTGCTGCTATAGAAACAGGAGACAAATTCACTGTATTATTTGTATGGACAGCAGCACTGCCATCTTCACCTACATCTGAAGCACGAAGCTCTGTTTGTCCACATTAGAACAGTGCGTTCTAGACCGCCATTCCAAACTGCATTATTATGCTAAGTGTTTCTGACTGCTCAGGCCTGAAGTAGCTTTTTTAGCAACTTCAGCTTCATTTCACAATACCAGCTGCACTGACGTCAGACATAACTTATACAATGGAAAAACATACGTCTATAGAATATTCATGGCATTCAAAATAGTTTTTGGTACCATAAAAGCTGAAACTCTTGAATAGAATGGCATTAAAGGGGTACTCCAGTGGAAAAACATTTTTTTTTCTTTTTTAAATCAACTGGTGCCAGAAAGTGAAACATATTTGTAAATTACTTCTATTAAAAAATCTTAATCCTTCCTGTATTTATTAGCTGCTGAATACTACAGAGGAAATTCTTTTCTATTTGGAATGCTCTCTGATGACATCACGAACACACTGCTCTCTGCTGACGTTATTATAATAATAATAATAAGTCTTTATTTATTGTTGTCCTTAGTGGGATTTGAACCCAAGGCCCCAGTGCTAACCACTAAGCCACCATGCTGCCCTTAGCATACATCTGCTATGCACGGTTGCTAAAATGGACAGAGATGTCAGCAGAGAGCACTGTGGTCGTGATGTCATCAATGTTCCAAAAAGAAAGGAATACAGGGTGAACAGAGCCAAAAGAAGGCAGCTCTAGACATTATATAGTGGCCTTGTTGGGTTACCACTCTGTACCCCTATGTTCCCTGGAACTTTATAGTAATACTTAAAGGGGTATTTTTATTTTTTTTAATCAACTGGTACCAGAAAGTTAAACAGATTTCTAAATTACTTCTATTAACCCCTTAAGGACCATGGACGTACCGGTACATCCGGGGTCCTTTCCCTTTCTAGCGGGTCGGGCCCGGCCTCTAACAACGGCCGGGACCCGTGGCTAATAGCGCGCGGCAGTGATCGCGGTGCCGCGCTATTAACCCTTTAGACGCGGGGTTCAAAGTTGAACGCTGCCTCTAAAGTGAAAGTGAAACCATGCCGGTTAGCCCAGGGAGCTGTTCGGGATCGCCACGGCGAAATCACGGTGTCCCGAACAGCTGTTAGACACGAGGAGGGTCTCCTACCTTGCCTCCTGGTGTCCGATCGCCGAAGGACTGCTCAGTGCCTGAGATCCAGGCATAAGCAGTCAAGCGGCAAAATCATCGATCACTGGTTTCCTATGAGAAACCAGTGATCAATGTAAATGATCAGTGTGTGCAGTGTTATAGGTCCCTATGGAAGCTATAACACTGCAAAAAAAAAAGTGAATAAAGATCATTTAACACCTCCCCTATTAAAAGTTTGAATCACCCCCCTTTTCCCATTTAAAAAAAACATGTAAATAAAAATAAACATATGTGGTATTGCCGTGTGCGGAAATGTCCGAATTATAAAAATATATCGTTAATTAAACCGCACGGTCAATGGCGTACGCGCAAAAAAATTCCAAAATACTGTATTTTTGGTCACTTTTTATATTATGAAAAAATGAATAAAATCTAACAAGTCTAATCAATACAAAAAGGGTACCGATAAAAACTTCTGATCTCGACGCAAAAAATTAGCCCTCATACTGACCCATACGCGGTAAAATAAAAAAGTTATAGGGGTCAGAAGATGACAATTTTAAACATAAATTTTCCTGCATGTAGTTATGATTTTTTTCAGAAGTACGACAAAATCAAACCGATATAAGTAGGGTATCATTTTAATTGTATGGACATACAAAATATTTTTACCGAAAAATTTACTGTGTAGAAACGGAAGCCCCCAAAAGTTGCAAAATGGATTTTTTTTTTCAATTTTGTCTCACAATGATCTTTTCTTCGATTTCGCCGTAGATTTTTGGGTAAAATGACTAATGTCATTGCAAATTCGAATTGGTGGTGCAAAAAATAAGCCATAAGGCTAGGTTTCCACTTATTTTTTTTTTTTCTGTCAGTTTTTGGAAAACTGCCACTGCAGTTTTTGAGCCAAAGTCAGAAGTGGATCCATAAGGGAGGAGAAGTGTAAGTCCTTCCTTTATATATCCTATTCCTTTTGAATACACTTCTGGCTTTGGCTAAAAAACTGCAGTGGCAGTTTTCCAAAAACTGCCAGAAAAAAAAAAAAACAAGTGGAAACCTGGCCCAATATGGATTTTTAGGTGCAAAATTGAAAGGGTTATGATTTTTTTTAAAGGTAAGGAGGAAAAAACTAAAGTGCAAAAATGGAAAAAAAAACCTGGTCCTTAAGGGATTAAAAAATCTTAATTCTTCCAGTACTTATTAGCTGCTGAATGCTACAGAGGAAATTACTTTCTTTTTGTAACACAGAGCTCCCTGCTGACATCACGAGCACAGTGCTCTCTGCTGACATCTCTGTCCAATTTAAGAACTCTCCAGAGTAGGAGAATATCCCCATAGCAAACATATGCTGCTCTGGACAGTTCTTAAAATGGACAGAGATGTCAACAGAGAGCACTGTGCTCATGATTCAGCAGAGAGAGCACTGTGTACCAAAAAGAAAATAATTTCCTCTGTAGTATTCAGCAGCTAATAAGTACTGGAAGGATTAAGATTTTTTTAATAGAAGTAATTTACAAATCTGTTTAACTTTCTGGCACCACCCCTTTAATGAAAACCTGACCCAGAGTGCTCTGGGCCTCAGACTGGGCAGCAAGTTCACCATCCATCAAGACAATAACCCTAAGCACACAGCAGAGTCAACACAGGAGAGATTAGGGACAACTCTGTGAATGTCCTTTAGTGGCCCTGCCAGAGCCCTGATGTGAACCCACTGAACCTCTCTGGAGAGACCTGACAATGGCTTCTACCGACAGTCACTCTAGGATGAGATAGATTTATGAAACAGCCTGAGCCAGTAAGATAATTCTCAAACTGTCTAGACCAGTGGCCTCAAACCGTGGCCCTCCAGATGTTGCAAAGCTTCAACTCCCAGCATGCCCGGACAGCCAACGGCTGTCCGGGCATGCTGGAAGTTGAAGTTTTGCAACAGCTGGAGGGCCACAGTTTGAGACCACTGGTCTAGACTAAGTTGACGCTGTTAAATAAATCTGCACCACTTGTTTAGATGTTTTCCGAACTCCCATAGAACAAAATAGATGTGCTGTCAATGTCTTGCTTGGAAATACCCCTTTAAATCTTTTCACATACATTTCAATTTATTATACTGTATTGTGCAAATACCAATTTTAGCTGTAAAAAGATCTAAGTGAATAACTTGTTTTTCATTTATAAGATTTTATTTTATAATCACCATAAAACAGAACATTATGTACAGACAATGTTTCCACAGCATATGCTGCATATGAATTAATACTGCTCACAAGTTCTGTTGCTTTCTGCTTCCAGAGTACATTTTCTGACAATGTCGCCAGCTCGGAAACATGTGACTTCTTAGGAAGTGTGTGGAATCTGCTCTACTGAAGACTCTGCTACCTTTTACATGGCCCCACCGTGTAGAAAGTGCAGTCTTGGAAGAGATAATGCTGACGTTGCCATCAGTGGGAACATGCCAAGTCATAAGAGGGCTGGAAAGCAGATTTGCAGAGCTTTTTCTATCCCTATGTAAACAGCAACAAAATGCAATGAATCCAGTTGTTTGCTGCAATGATTCTTGGACAATTCAAACACCAAAAATATGTAATTGCTGTGTAATAAACACAAATCAAATGGTTATTTTGCCAAATTTACAGTTCGGAAAAGATATTGACATACAGAATAAAGACCCTATTAGACAGCGTGAGCCGCTCTGTAAACAAGCGCCAATTTTGTAGGTTGGAGCTCATTTACAGAGCCTACTACATGGCTACAGAGTTAGTGGTCCGCATCTGAAGCACCCGCCACTCATCCGAAGCGCCAGCCCAGCCAGCACCACCGTTACACCCCCCAACCAAATCCCCCCCCCCCCCCACCCCAGTACTATAATAATCTGCATTCTTCAGCCTACTGGAGGAGCACAGTGCCACCTAAGAGACAGGCAGGAAGGTCAGGTCCATCTAGCATCATGACATTATGCGCCCCACCATTCATCCGCCCCAACCCCCTTTCCACTCCTGAGCCATCACGTCTATCCGCCTTGGAGGAGTACTGCTTTCAGCGGTGACGTACTCCTCAGTACCGCAGGTAGGCATGATCGCCGATGTCCTCTGCCTCATGAAATCACAATGCTGTCTCCGTCCCTCCACCACCGTTTGGGCTATAGAGGACAAAGATGGCACTACTGACAGCCGATGGGGGCTTGTGTGCGGATTCTTACAGCATGTGTAAGTGCACGATTATGTATGTTTGTGTGGTGTCCCGGTACTGTACTCGTGTTATACGTCCCCAAAGACTCCTTGTGTTATAAGTCCCCAAAGTCATAGTTCCTCCGTACTGATAGGATGCTCTTCGTGGGATAACCCCTAGTCACCTCTTCCTTCTTTAATTTTATGTGTTTGTAATATATATAATGTATAGTGTAAATATTGCTTCCAGGACCTTAGGTTACATGATTCATAATTATAATGTTCTGCTAAGGTTAAGGACCTTTCAGGTCAGGTGCTCATGTCACATGTTGTACCATAATGCTTTGTATTAGGACTGACAGGTCTGGGGGACCAATAAGCTTGAAACCTGCCCCTTTAGATATAAGGGTACTGTTACCCAATCCTCGCTCTCTTAGGTTCCGGACTAGCAGAGAGAGAGAAGCTCCGTCCATACCTGCAAGACAAATCTAGGCCTGAATCCTACTAACTTCAGCCGAATACAAAACCGTGAGTTCAATCTAACTCAATCCTAATCCTACGTGACTGCTGGACCTAAACAATTCCCCTAAATCCAGTGGAACAGCGTAAAGCAATTACTTCAAGCTTATTCCCTACAAGGTCCCAACCAAACCTGTGAGGAACCTAAAGTCCGGTCCTCTGTAAAGACTGTTACTACGTTTAACCTGCATAAACTCTGCAGTAAAGTTATCTACAGTTTACTAAGATTCCGGTAGTGGACAATCCTTTATTCCTCCCTATCGTTCCTGGGATGGGTGGCAGTAGGATATATATATACAGAGAGGAACCTGCACCCTGGCGTCACGACAGTTAAGGGTTAATCCAACACCCTTTCATCACTGCACAGCTACACACTACCTACCCTACACCCCCAAGCTACCACATTTGTTACAGCATGTCACCCCAATAGTATGGTAATTACATGAGGTTGTTACAGTGTGTCACGCCAGTAGTAAGGAGATTACATGAGGGGGAGGTTTGTTACAGTGTGTCACCCCAGTAGTAAGAGAATTACATACAGAGGAGGATTGTTACAGTGTGTCACCCCAGTAGTAAAGAGATTACATGCGGAGGAGGTTTGTTACAGTGTGTCACCTCAGTAGTAAGGTAGGGCGTGATAAAGGGCAGAGCCAATGGCTGGAGTGAAGGGGCAGCAAAATTAACAGTGGCTTGATAATGGCTGTGTGAGACAGCCGAAACGTGGCTAATCCTGATCAATAAAGTCACGCACTAATGCATCTCAAACGGAGTGCTGCTGTTTAGTTTTCTTGCTATTGAGGAGCCCCTGACCAGAACTCTGCAGCCTGCAATCGGACACATTTAATAGGAGTGCTGCTTTCCTTTGGAATTAGATAGATAGTAGGTGTCCTCCCTATAATACAACCCTTAGGCCTTATGCACATAGCTGTATTGTAGCTCTGTACAACCTCAACGTTGTTATTGCCACAATTAGGCACCCATAGACTTCTATGAAGTACCAAGGTACCTCTGTTTGGATTTCGCTAACAGACATTTGTCTAAACTGTTTAATAGAAAAACTGACATTGCTGTACAAAACAACCAATCAGAGCTCAGTTGTCTTTTTATCAGAGCATCTAAATAAATAAAAGCTGAGTCCTGATTGGTTGCTATGGGCAAAAAGGAGAATCTTACTTTAACCCCTTAACGACATAGGACGTAAATGTATGTTCTGGTGCCCTGGTACTTAACGCACCAGGACATACATTTATGTCCTGTACATGACCGCGAGCACCAAAGTGGTGCTCCAGTAATGTGCAGCAGGACCCGCCGGTAATGGTGCACATCAGCGATCCTGCTGAAGTGTGCCATTAACTCCTCAGATGCCGTGATCAATACAGATCCGATCATACATAATAGTGGACAGAGGTCCCCTAATCTGCCTCTGTCCGTCTCCAGGGGTCTTCCAGGAGATCACCGATAACACTGATCAGTGCTATGTCCTATGCATAGCACTGAACAGTATTAGCAATAAAATGATTGCTATAAATAGTCCCCTATGGGGAAAAAAAAGTTAAAAAACATGGAAAAAATGTTTTTTTAAATATGTGAAAAATACCCTCCCCTAATAAAAATTTAAACTGTCACTTTTTCCCATTCTACCCCCAGAAAGTGTAAAAAAATAAATAAAAATAAACATATTTGGTTTTGCCGCGTGAGTAAATGTCTGAACTATCAAAATATAATGTTATTGATCCCGTACGGTGAACGACGTAAACGTAAAAAAAAAAAAAGTCCGAAATTGCTGCTTATTTGTCACATATTCCCCAAAAAATTAATTAATTAAAGGTTTCATATATGCAAATGGAGTATCAAAGAAATGTACAGATCACGGAGCAAAAAAATTAGCCCTCATACCGCTGCTTATATTGAACAATGGAAAAGTTATAGGTCATCAAAATAATGGGATTTAAACACACTAATTGGTTAAAAGGTTTGAGAATTTTTTTTACAGCAGTACAATAATAGAAAAGTATGTAATCATGGGTATCATTTAAATTGTATTGACCAACAGAATAAAGAAAACATGTAATTTTTACAGTAAATTGTACAGCATGAAAACGAAACCTTCCAAAATATGCTAAATTGCAGTTTTCTTTTCAATTTCCCCACACAAATAGTATTTTTTTTTTTTTTTTTTCGCCATACATTTTATGGTAAAATGAGTGATGTCATTACAAAAGACAACTGTTCTTGCAAAAGACAAGCCCTCATATTAAGATGAAAAAATAAAAGAGTTATGATTTTTAGAGGGGGAGGTGGAAAAACTAAAATGCAAAAATAAAATTGGCTTTGTCCTTAAAGCTTACCTGACAGATCCAACAAAATTTTTTTTTTTAAATATATCACTCAGTACCTAATCCTGACCATGTACATCTAATTTTTATGTCTAGCACCTTTATTTATTATTTATTACACTTTTAATTTATCTCACTAGTCTGAATTCCTCTCAAAGGGAAAGGGCGTGGCCTCACTGTGCAGGTCTCCGCCCCCTCCCTCATTATGCTGTCTGCTCACATCTCCCCTAGCATTAGAAAAACTACAACTCCCAGCTTGTCCTCACTGACAGTAGCGGGACACAAGCTGACAGTGGGAGGATTTTTCCTCCAGCTATGAGCCCTGCCCTCACAGCTGTCAATCAAGGAAGTGTGTCCATGATATAGGTGATGATGCATGGACACAGCAGGACTAGTATGTGTCCAAGCAGGCAGGGGGGGCAGTTGTTTGACTGGCTTTTTCAGTATGAAATACTGAAAATGTTCTAATGAAAACAATTTCAAAACCTATTGGTTATACATGCTTTACAACATATCAAAAGATTTCCTATCTGACAGTGCCCATTTAAGGTCAAAATGGGCTGTGTCCTTAAGGGGTTAAGGCAGCTTTATAATACTGCCCCTCATAGCTGAACTGTGGTAGTTTTGTTGTGGCAGGGTGTCTGGTGCAGGGCAGATGTTGTTACCTTAGGGGCAGATGGTATTAACCCCTTATATTTGTGACACCAGGGCATGGTTTAGCCTATAACCACCCGAAGGTATACCGCTGGATCCTGGGCTAGGCACGGGGGCAATAAAGACTCCGATGCCAAGTTACAGACAATGGTAGCTTTACTGAGGGTAGACAGTTGGTAAAGTCTATACAGTGCAGCTAGGGCCCAGGGAGGTGACCAGTGACTCAGAGATCTTGAAGGCTCGCTGGGACTTTTAGTAG
Source organism: Hyla sarda (assembly GCF_029499605.1). Lineage (NCBI taxonomy): Eukaryota > Metazoa > Chordata > Amphibia > Anura > Hylidae > Hyla > Hyla sarda. The sequence goes on from NC_079190.1 coordinate 427,738,532, forward strand.
GACTGGGTATTTTAGTACAGGCCACGTTGACTAGACAGACGACTTGACTTAACGGGTGACTGACAATTACTGCAGGTTTAGCTTACTTGCACTTGACTGTGGTTGCGGACTGGGCTTGAGGCCACCAATGCTCTGGACACACACACTGAGACAGCTTGACTGCACTGGACCTCAGCAACAACAGAGAGAGAAGCTATCTCCACCCAGAGCTTATATGTGGGAGACTAGCAGGGAGCCCATAGGTCACCCTTGTGGTCAGCTGGTCACTGATACCTCCTGGGTAACAATCACATGATACATTTTATTAAAGGTATAACACATCTTATAATACAAAACATATGTACAAATGGGGAAACAACTACAGGGGGCCCTGGTGACACTGTGGGACACTGCCGGACAGGGTAGGAAAGGTACGGGGCAACACCATCCCGTACTGGACCACCGCAGTTTTCTTTGGGGAACAAAGACAGCTTCACTTTTAGGGTACATTCATATGTGCAGTGTTTGCTGCAGCTTTAAAGCAGTATTCAATCATTTAGTTTCATTGATTTACACAGCGTCTAATCTAAAGCGAACATGGTACGTGTGAATGTCTATTCACACGTACAATATCCTGTGCATATTTGATGCACAGGATTTAAAGCTGCAGTCATTTCTGATATGAACAGGATACTGTACATGTTAATACACGTAGCACAAAAAGAAGAAAGTCGATCCAGCAATTCCACTAAAACATCGATTTATTGGTTATTCAGCAGCATAAAATATCCCGCATGGATAGAATTCACCACACACCACCTGGCCAGTGATTCACAGCAAAATGGACGCGTTTTGAGCGGAAACTGGTGTGATGAAGTTCAGTGCAACTGCAAGGCAACCTGATCGCGCGGTTTCACCCATAGTGTTTCAGATTCTGTACAATTCTTGCCAGGTTCCATCCATATTAGGCTATGTTCACACGGCAGAATGTCCACCCAAAAATTTTCCGCCCGGACATTCTGCAGACAGCGGATGCCAGTAGAACATGCCTGTGCAAGGACCTCTCAGACATGCACCATTTCTGTAGACACCAATGTACACGTCAATTCTTTTTACAGAGACTGGAATCTGAATTTCTGCAGCAGAGTGCAGCAGAATACCATTGAAAACAATGGGACTCTGCTGCAACAGAATTTCCGAGCAGCATTTTTTCAACGGCTTTTACTTGGAAATTCCCTACAAAACTATTCTCCCCCAGATTATTTTCACAAATGCCTTTAGTGTAGAATCAGCCAGGAATAAAGCACCAAAGACCACCGAACAGCGGCTCTGTTAAATGCATGCAGGCTTTTGTAATAAAAAAAAACTGGATATATCCTTTAAAGCAATAAAAACGTTTTCTTGGTGAAATGTTAAAAGCTGGAGAGGAAGGATTTGAAAGATTTCAAGGGCCCCAGCTGTAGCACTGTGCTGCTTACATATTGGATGAAATAGTTATAGATGAGCGAATTTACAGTAAATTTGATTCGTCACAAACTTCTCGGCTCGGCAGTTGATGACTTATCCTGCATAAATTAGTTCAGCTTTCAGGTGTTCCGGTGGGCTGGAAAAGGTGGATACAGTCCTAGGAAGGATTCTCCTAGGACTGTATCCACCTTTTCCAGCCCACGGGAGCACCTGAAAGCTGAACTAATTTATGCAGGATAAGTCATCCAACTGCCGAGCCGAGAAGTTCGTGACGAATCAAATTTACTGTAAATTCGCTCATCTCTAGAAATAGTATAGTAGACAGTATGTATTTTTGTTTTCATTCATAAATAACATTTATTCCTTACTTGTAATATTTCCTGTGACTACAATGACCACTTTGAAGCTTCCACATATTCAATAGCTGAAGAGTGAGCCATCTGGATTTCACATTCTCCAGTTATCCTCCAAATGCTGTATTGCAACTCTAAAGTTTTATTTCATTTATCTTATTGGTTTTCTAGTTTTTAACTCGTATTTACAAAGACCGGGAAGTGAATATAATGCATTGTAAAACCTAAGAGAGCCATAGAGAAGAGGGAACAGAAAGAAGTAGACATGCATTTCTATAAATCCTTCTTGACCACAGTCTAAATACACAGCTTATAAAAATGGCTGCTGTAATTTGGGGGCACCCAGGACCCACCTACAAGAGGTCAGGGGTCGAGGCAGAAAGAAAAATTCTTAACCAGTGCACCTACAGCTGTTGCAAAACTACAAGTCCCAGTATGCCTGAATAGTCAAAGGCTGCTTGTGTTTACAATCAAAAGATTGGGGACTAAAAATAGTGAATAAAATAATTTTAATAAAACAGTGTTGATAAATGTGGATAATCTCCTGCCATAATAAACAATTAAATTGCCCTTTTTCCCATTTTTCTAATAAAATATTGTAAACAATAAGAAACATTTGGTATGTCTGGTATGTTCAGAAATGTCTGAACTATTAAAATATAATGTCAATGAAACCGCATGGTTAATAGTGTACATGTAAAAATACCACTGTCCAGAATTGCTGATGTTTGCTCACTTACTATATCAGACAAAAAAGAATAAAAAGTCATTAAAAAAGTCCCATTGAAACAAAATGAATTACACTTGGTTGGAGGTTGAATTTATACAATACAATACTTTAAGACCACCTAGATGGTGGAATAATACCCTTAAGTTCCTAACCTTCAAACTTATTGTGAATTTAATCCTAAATTATAGGGACTTTATTGAAATGGTCCATAAACTAAATAAAGAATATCAAAGAATAAGAAAATCACACTCTTAAAAACACTGCATGCGTGACTGAAACCTGATTGATTAGTGGTTCACTATTTGGGCTAACCATAGCTCCTTATATTTGTCTGATTTGTAGGGGCCATTCTGCAGATAATGTCCCTTTCTACTCTCTATGGCTGGAGCATGCAGCTAATTAAAACCAAAATACTCTGCCCCCCTCAACATTTTGCCACCTCAGTGGCTTTGTCAAGAGGCATGTGGGCATTGCCCCCATGGGACCCCCATGATCAGACATCTTATCCCCTATCATTTGAATAGAGGATAAGATGTCTAGGGCAGAGTACCCCTTTAAGGGGTTAAATTTAACTCAAAAAAGCTGACAAGCTGACCCTGTGCTTTGAAATATATGTGTCCGATGACAGTAACATAAGGGGTGAATATACAAATTATCCAGATTTTCTTTCGTGCTATGTAGTTATTTTGTGGTTTTGTTTAAAACTACAATCTCCTGCCTTGTTCTAAAAATGCAAGTTTGGTGAAGAAGAAGAAGCAACATTTTTAAAATAATCCTATAAAAATGGGTTTTCAAATGAAATGTTATGGTTTTGTGGCACATTAGAAGGGAATTTGTTGGGTACTCTTGTTCACTGTAGGCAACATAAAACTTCCCAATGTACTTGTTATACATATACTACAACTTATATTCCATTTAAGTAACTAAGCTATAAATGCAGTGACCAATAAAATTGACCATTAGCAGGAATTGCCATGGATGTGCAGTTATCCCCCATCCAGTGCTACCTAATACAATGCTTGCCCCAATATGCAGACATTGCCCCAATGCAGACAAAGCAAGTAGAGATGAGCGAATTTACAGTAAATTCGCTTCGTCACGAACTTCTCGGCTCGGCAGTTGATGACTTATCCTGCATAAATTAGTTCAGCTTTCAGGTGACTCTTTCCTAGGACTGTATCCACCTTTTGCAGCCCACCGGAGCACCTGAAAGCTGAACTAATTTATGCAGGATAAGTCATCAACTGCCGAGCCGAGAAGTTCGTGACGAATCAAATTTACTGTAAATTCGCTCATCTCTAAAAGCAAGTTTAAGCAATGATTCACCTTCAGTGCCATATTACTTATCTGCGTTTTTCATAAATGTATATTTGTCTCCTAAAATGCATCATGTTACCCCGAAATTCAAGGTGATACCTTGGCTGAAACTTATTCCTGGATGGAGTCTGTCTGTGTCCTTGTTGTGTCCTTGGGTGTGGCAATGAGGAGGACTCTACTTTTGTCAAATAGAGAAGATGCTTGAAGCCAATGGGCCCCGTGCCACAGGACCGGTAACAAAGGATAGCCTACGACAGCTCCGGCCCACCTTTCAGAGTCCCCTTGGTCGTAACTGCTGCAACCCAGGAAGAACTCCAAGGCTTTTTATGTGTTCGTCTTGTATTCATGTCTATCAGTATACCGCAGTTGCAATGCCAAAAAAATTCTGAATACTCAGGTCATAAACGTGGCACTACTTTGCACGTCCCAGAAAAAGTTTGGTTACTAGTAAGGCACCAACTACAAGGAAGGAACTGTTAACTGTTGTCTAACTTCCAGTTGCACTTCCTACATCACTCCTCAGCCACCAGGACTGTTGGCCGAGGACGGCTGTGTTTAAGAGGGGGAGTTTGTGGTGTCCCAGCACCAAAAGCTGTCCTGTGGCTTTGGACTTCCTCAGGCAGACCTACGGCACAGATGTTGGGCACACTGAGAGTCTGATTATGGTTTCTATTGTGTTTTAGTAGTTTACCAAAAGATAATATATTTTCATATATATCATGTTATGTTATTTCTATATATGTTATTTATATGTGTGTTGTACCTTTAAGAGAGGAGCAGTGCAACCCATGTACTATACTGCACCTAATGTGGGGGAACTGTACTGCACAGTCTTGTGCAGGGGGGCAGGGTCTTGTGCAGGGGGGCATGGGGTCTTGTGAAGGGGTTATGAGGTGTTGTGCAGGGGGGCATGGGGTCTTGTGTAGGGTGGGCATGGGGTCTTGTGCAAAGGGGGCATGGGGTCTTGTGCAGGGGGGAAGGAGATGTTGCGCAGGGGGGCATGGGTTGTTGTGCAAAGGTGACATGGGGTGTTGTGCAGGGAGGGCATTTTTTATTTTTTATTTTTTTATGCGGCCCACATAAACTCAAACCTTGTTTTTTTGGCCCATGTTAGCCTTTGAGTTTGACATGCTTGCTCTAAGGAAAGACCCAGAACAAATCTATCTTATCCAGTCATTCTGCAAGGATCACCTGCATGGTGGAGGTTCATGCCCTGGCGGAGAAAGCTACAGTACCTTGACAGAAGACTAGCTACCTGGATCAATCTTCAATTCTCTCAAGTCAGTATCAATTTATTGGATGAAAGCACCACAAGTCCCAATAAGGCAACAGGGCTCCCAAGGGGTAACGCTGCATCCTCTCCACTCTGCACCATACTGTCTGTGTAACAACATCTACACCCTGCTCAGCAAAGACAGTTATCCATAACCTGATGTTGGTTTGTGTTCCTTTACTCCCCATGTCTAGTCCAGGAGAAGCTGTCTCCAATCTCGGACTGTGTATCGTCTAATGGTGCCCTGGCGTCAAAAAGTGGTAAGGTATTTCCTAAAACCCCCGTGGCTACAACAGAAAGGTTAATGTTTCGCCAACATTTAAAACATGTACAACATATAAAAAGTTTTTGAATCTGACAGTGCCCATTTAAATGTAATAGTTCCCTATGGGGAATAAAAAATAATGAATAACAATGTTAATATAAAGAATGTTAATACATGTCAATAAGTGTCTTCCCTAATAAAAATTTGAATCACCCTCCTTTTACTATGCTTTAACCTCTTGGGGACGCAGGGCGTACCTGTACGCCCTGCACCCGCGATGACCCCACGTCATATCGGGTCGGTCTCGGCGGCTTACGGTAGCCAGGACCCGGGGCTGATACCGGACATCACTGATGTAAAAAAAAGCACTGATCAATGCAATGCTATGGCATAGCACTGATCAGTGCTTGCAATCAATGTACTGCATGTTATAGTCCCCTATGGGGGCTATAACATTCAAAAAAAAAAGTGTAAAAAAAATAGTTAATAAATGTGATTTAACCCCTTCCCTAATAAAGTTAGAATCACCCCCCTTTTCCCATTAAAAAAAAACCTATGTAAATAAAAATAAATATAAACATATTTGGTATCACCGCGTGTGTAAATGTCCAAACTATAAAAATATATTGTAAATTAAACTGCACAGTCAATGGCGTACACTTAAAAAAAATTCCAAAGTTCAAAATAGTGTATTTTTCATCACTTTTTATACCATAAAAAAATTAATAAAAAGCGATCAAAAAGTTAGATCAAAACAAAAGTAGTACATATAAAAACTTCAGATCACGGCACAAAAAAATGAGCCTTCACACCACCCCATATGTGGAAAAATAAAAAAGTTATAGGGGTCAGAAGAGGACATTTTTAAACATTTTGATTTTCAGGCATGTAGTTATGATTTTTTTCAGAAGTAAGACAAAATCAAACCTATATAAATAGGGTATCATTTTAATTGTATGGACCTACAGAATAAAGATAAGGTGTAATTTTTACTGAAAAATGCACTGCATAGAAAAGGAAGCACCCAAAAAGTTACAAAATTGTGCTTTGTTTTTTCCCCCAATTTTGTCACACAATGATTTTTTTGGTTTCGCCATCGATTTTGGGTAAAATGACTGATGTTATTACAAAGTAGAATTGGTGGCACAAGGAAAAGCCATCATATGGGTCTGTAAGTGCAAAATTGAAAGGGTTATGATTTTTAAAAGGTGAGGAGGAAAAAACGAAAGTGGGTTAAATATAACAATTTAAAAAAAAACATGTGGTATCACCGCATGAATAAATGGCTGAATTATTGAAATATAACGTTACTTCAACCGCACAGTTAATGCTGTATATGTAAAAAATACCAAATTCCTGAATTGAGTATTTTTGGCCACTTCATATACCATAAAAAGCAATCAAAAAGTCCCATCAAAACAAAAATGGGACTGATAAAAACTAAAGATCATGGCACAAAAAGTGAGCCTTCATACATCCCCGTATACGGAAAAGTAAAACAGTTATAGTGGACAGAAGAGCACAGTTTTAAGCATACTCATTTTTGTACAAAAAGATATTTTTTAAAAGTAGTAGAAGAAAACAAAACCTATATAAATTTGGTACTGTCATAATCGTATGGACCTACAGAATAAAGTAAAATGTCATTAAGGGTGCATTCAAACCATGTTTTTGCAATACAGTTCCCGCATATGTTTTCAATGTGAAAACTGTATGGAACCATATTGAAAACCGTATGCATTGACTCTAAATTGAAAACCATATGCCAAACGATGCATCAGGTTGTGTCCGTTTTGCATCCTGTAAGGTTTTGTCAGTTTTTTTCCCGTACCCAAAACCGTAGCCTACCACGGTTTTTGGTCCGGATGAAAAACTGTATTAAACCGTATACGTTTTTTTAAAACATGGGAGTCAATGGGAACCGTACAGAACTGTATGCACGTATGTTTTTTTTTTCTTGGAATTTCAATCAAACAAGTGAAACTTTATTCACAATGAAGTGAAAAGTTAAAAACGTCTACGTTTTTTTCTTAAAAAACGGATGCAACCGGACATAATTTTTTAAACCGTATACGGTTTTTAACCGTATACGGGTTGAAATTTGTACACACGTTTTGATAAAGTTTAGTCCGGTTTTGAGGAATCCGTTTTACATCAAAAACCTGATATGGGAACTGTATTGCAAAAACATGGTGTGAATGCTCCCTAACTGTAAAGTGCACTGTGTGAAACTGAGGCCCCCAGGGTTTTTCTTTTTTTATTTTGCCCCACATACAATTTTTTTTTGTTTCACTATAGATTTGATTAGTAGTAAAATGAGTGACGTCATTACATTGGTGGAACAAAAATCAAGCCTCATATGGGTCTGAAAGTGGAAAAGTAGAAAGCGGTATGGCTATTAGAAGGCGAGGAGGAAGAAGAAAAAAAAAGTGCAAAAACGTAAAATCACTGTGTCCTTAAAGGAGTGGTCCAGTGGTGACCCAGTGGTGAACGACTTATCCCCTATCCTAAGGATAGGGGATAAGTTTGAGATCGCTGGGGGGGTCCGACCGCTGGACAGCCTGCGGGAAGGGGGCGTGTCGACCTCCGCACGAAGCGGCGGCCCACACGCCCCCTCAATACAACTCTATGGCAGAGCCGAAGATGTATTGAGGGGGCGTGTCGGCCGCCGCTTCGTGCGGGGGTCGACACCCGCTATCTGGCCGGAGAGCCTGGCCCCCGTACAGAGAGATCGCAGGGGGCCCCAGCGGTCGGATCCCCCGCGATCTCAAACTTATCCCCTATCCTTAGGATAGGGGATAAGTTTTTCACCACTGGACTACCCCTTTAAGGCTAGGTTCACACTACGGAATCTCCGGGCAGAAAATTTCTGCCCGGAGATTCCGAGTGTGGCCAGCACCGACTAGGACCGCGCGGGCACTGCAGTCTCCAATAGACTGCAATGTGTTCCACAAGTATTTCCGCCTGAAGAATGAGCAACGCCATTCTTCGGGCGGAAATTTCCAAGCAAATTTTCCCTTCATAAATTCCACTTCTCAAATTCCGAAGTGTGAATTTGTGAACAGAAAACATTCACTACAGTATACATTTTAGCAAGCGGAATTTCTGCCTGCAATTTCAAAGTGGAATTGCAGGCGGAAATTCCGTAGTGTGAACCTAGCCTAAGGGGTTCATTTTTGGGGTGGGGAGATAATGGAAAATCTTGCATTTGGCATTCTTTGTTTTGCCTTTTATATTTACACCATTCACCATGTGGTAAAAATACCATTATACTTTTTATTTTCTGTGTCAGTATGATTATAGCAATACCAAATTTATAGTTTGTTTTATTAAGTTTTAGCACAATAGAAAAACTTTTTATTGATATATATAAAAAATTTGCTACTACATTCTAAGACCCATCTTTTCTATTTTTTTCTTGATGGAGCTGGGTAAGGGCTAGTTTTTTTCCCCCCAAAAAACATGTAGGTAATATTGCTATTGTTTCAGGTACATGTCTATTGAATCGCCTTCTTTTCAGTTTTTTAGGATGGAGATTAAGAAAATACTGCTATCTTCACTTTGGTTTTTATATTCTTTTTTTAAGTGTTCACCATGCGGAATGAATAATTATATGTATTTTTATAGTCTGGGTCATTTTGGATGTGGTGATACCAACATTGTATAGTTTTTTAATTATTATTTTAATAATAATTGCAATTATTTTCTTAATTTTTATTTTGGTTTTTAACTTTTTAAAGAGCCCCCTAAGGGGACTTTCAGCAGCGATCTTCTGATCGCTTATATAATACACTGAACTACTATTGTAGTGCAGTGTATTATGCTTGTGATCTTTATACTGAAAGGCACATACATGGCAAGCCTTTAGAAGGCCTCCGGCTGCCATGAAAATTGGCACTAGGTTGCCAATGGGGTCACAGGTCCCTTACACCGCAGTCATTATTTGGTTTCTCTGGTCTTGGCAGTTAACACAGGGGCATGGCACAAAAGATGTATGTCCAGAAGCTAGGCTGCCCCCCATGGTAAGGTGGCAGCTTTACTCAAAGCCCCTTAGTAATCATGTAAAAACACGAGTGGGCGGTCACTAAGGGGTTTACATAATGTATATGATGGAGTGATATTGCTTTTATGGTCATATTTTATCATGTTTGTGACAGTGTTGTACTGTGTGCATGACAATATTTTGTTGTGTCCATCCTAGCATTATATTGTGTATATGACAACACTGTGTTATTGAACTGTTGTATATATGATAGCATTGTGAAATTGCTCTGTTGTGCATATAATGGCATTGAGTTAGTGCACTGTTGTGTATATGAGCATTGTGTTACTGCACTGTTGTGTATATGAGCATTGTGTTATTACAAGGTTGTGCATACAGAATTGTGTTAGTGCACTGTTTTGTAAATGATAGTGTTGTATTAGTGCACTGTTGTATGCATGATAGCGTTATATTAGTGCAGTTGTGTATATGAAAGCATTGTTAGTGTTGTGTATATGAAAGCATTGTTAGTGCACTGTATTATGTATGATAACATTGTATTATTTACACTGTTGCACATACATTTGCATTGTGTTAGTGAACTGTTGTATATAAAATAGTAAATTGTGTTAGTGCACTGTTGTGTATATAATAGCTTTGTGTTGGTACTGATGTGTATATGGTAGAATTATGTTATTCAATACACAAAGAAAGAAGATAGACCGCTCACCCAGTAATCCCACACCTCCAGTGCGCGGATCCACCAGTCCCGCCTCCGGCTCCATTCAAGGAATGTAGAAAATATGTCCAGCACCAGGATGCGGTATTAAAATGGGTATATTTATTGAGTTGAAGACAGGCTACAATACACGAAGTCTCTGACGTGTTTCACGCTTTCGCGCTTAGTCATAGAGTAACTTGTGACACATAAGAACATACATATATACTAAAATTATTGACCACCCATTGGTGATGTTACAGATGGAAACAAAATCCCGTAACAGATTCTCAAAAGCACTTACAATCTGATGTTTAAGCTGCATACACAAATAAATTGTACTCAAAGAAAAACATGCGGATATGGAGTACGGTATATATTTTGGATTAACCATCTAATATATACTACTTCAAAGTTTGGACACATGACATGTATTATATGCCATGTGCACCAATGACCAAATAAATCGCAGGAAAAACGCAGAAAAATATTTGCTATGTCTGAACTGGGTTTGTATTTACAAATTAACAATGGATATTTTTTATATTGTATTATCTGGATTTTTATTTATTATTTTATTACAGTATATTACATTTTTACCACATAAATTCAATACCCATACTAGTGTTCATATTTCTGATTTTATATGTATTTTAACTATTTTTGTTTTTATTATTGATGTTGTTTGTATCATTTGAAACTTTACTCAGACCCCCCCCCCCATATGAAAAATAAATTAAAGTTTAATAATTAGTATGTTACAATAATATCATGTCTATGATTTAGACCAAAAGGGTATCGGGTGTTCAGGACAAACATCCAGTATGTTTCCCTATTTAGCAATTTTCTACATAAATCACCCCCTCTGATGTCATTTTTAACTTTTTCGATGCCCATGACCGAGAGGTGATTAACCTCTCCTCCATGTGCATCTCTAAAATGTTTACTTAATGCAGAAATGTTAAATTTATTTGTGCGGGCATCAGAAATATGTCTCCTAATTCTTTCTTTTAAGTGGTTACTAGTGCAGCCCACATATTGTTTTGGTCATTGGTGCACATGGCATATAATATATGTCATGTATCCAAACTTTGAGGTAGGGATCGACCGATTATCGGTATGGCCAATATTATCGACCGATAATCACGATTTTGGGCATTATCGGTATCGGCAATTACCTTGCTGATAAGCCGATAATGCCCCGCCCGCCGCACCGCGACCGCCCCCCCCGACCCACCGCACCGTGTCGCACCCCCCACCGTAGTGCTGGGCGGTATACCGGTATGGATTTTTGCCCATACCACTATACCGGTCGGGCCCCTCCCCCACCCTCCGAGTCAATAAAAAATAAATAAACTTACCCGTAATGGGGGTGGTCCGGGCCATCCTTCCTTCCTGTAGTGTCCGGCGGCATTCCGAGTGGAGGGTGAACTGGTCCGGGCTGTCCTTCTCCGGGGGTCATCTTCTCCACTCCGGGCAGGCTCTGGCCTAGTACGCTGCATAGACGCCGCTACGCCGTGACATCAGGTGCGTCGCTGCGCATGGGCGTCACTGCGCAGCAGCGTCTATGCTGCGTACTAGGCCGGAGCCTGCCCGGAGTGGAGAAGATGGACAGCCCGGAGAAGAAGGACAGCCCGGACCGGTTCACCCTCCACCCGGAATGCCGCCGGACACTACAGGAAGGAAGGATGGATGGCCCGGACCACCCTGACAGGTAGGGGGAGAGAGGTGGGTGACGGCGGCGGCCTATCGCACCGCAAAAGCCACTGCAGTGCATTGATTTAAAGCGCCCACTTTAAATCAATGATCTGCAGCGGTGTTGAGGGGGGATAAATAGCCGATAACTTATACCGGAATATCGGTATAAGTTATCGGCTATCAGCCCTAACCTCCACCGATTATCGGTATCGGCCCTAAAAAAACGATATCGGTCGATCCCTACTTTGAGGTAGCATATATTAGATGGTTAATCCAAAATACATACTCCATGTCCGCATGTTTTTCTTTGAGTACAATATATTTGTGTATACAGCTTAAAGGGTAGCTCCCACCATCCTATTTTTTATTTTTTTGCTAGCCCGTTCCCCCCCCCCCGCTACGGCACTAGCCCGTTCCCTCCTCCCCCCGCCCCGCATACCCCGTTCCCTCATTACACTTGCAGTTACTGCAGAGTCCGGCAGCGGGCGTGCAGGGACAGCGGCGGCAACGAGGCGGCGGCGGCGATGTGCGGGAGGAGTGGCCTCCCAGTCAGTGGCCGGGGAGCCAATGCGCTCGCTCCCGCCTGTCTGATTGACAGGCAGGGAGCGAGTGCAGCCTAACTGAAAAAGGACTGATTGCCACTCCAAAATCAGTCCTTTTTCAGTGGCCGGTTTTTAAATGTAAATTAAACCCTTTTTAATGGAAAAAAAAAATAATAAAAGTATATTAGAGATATGTTGTAGTACATAAGTACTAGAACATATCAAAAAATAAAGTTGGTGACAGTGCCCATTTAAACATCAGATTGTAAGTGCTTTTGTGAATCTGTTACGGGATTTGGGGTTTTCTTTTTCCCGGATCCGGTCCAGATTTTGTTTCCATCTGTGACATCACCAATGGGTGGTCAATAATTTTAGTGTATATGTATGTTCTTATGTGTCACAAGTTACTCTATGACTAAGCGCGAAACGCGTCAGAGACTTCGTGTATTGTAGCCTGTCTTCAACTCAATAAATATACCCGTTTTTATACCGCCTTCTGGTGCTGGATGTATTTTCTACAGAATTATGTTATTACACTGTTGTATATATAAGTGTTGTTAGTACACTCCTGTGTATATGATAGCATTGTGTTATTACACCGTTTTATATAAGAGCATTGTGTTAGTGCACTGTTGTATATATATGTAATAGATTTGTGTTAGTGCACTGTTGTATATATATGTAATAGCTTTGTGATAGTGCACTGTTTATATATGTAATAGATTTGTGTTAGTGCACTGTTGTATATATATGTAATAGATTTGTGTTAGTGCACTGTTGTATATGTATGTAATCGCTTTGTGTTAGTGCACTGTTGTATATATATATGTAATAGCTTTGTGTACTGTTGTCTATATATGTAATAGCTTTGTGCACTGTTGTACATATATATAATAGCTTTGTGTACTGTTGTATATGTATGTAATCGCTTTGTGTTAGTGCACTGTTGTATATATATGTAATAGCTTTGTGTACTGTTGTCTATATATGTAATATCTTTGTGTACTGTTGTCTATATATGTAATAGCTTTGTGTTAGTGCACTGTTGTCTATATATGTAATAGCTTTGTGTTAGTGCACTGTTGTCTATATATGTAATAGCTTTGTGTACTGTTGTCTATATATGTACCGTAATAGCTTTGTGTACTGTTGTCTATATATGTAATAGCTTTGTGTTAGTGCACTGTTGTATATATATGTAATAGCTTTGTGTTAGTGCACTGTTGTCTATATATGTAATAGCTTTGTGTACTGTTGTCTATATATGTAATAGCTTTGTGTACTGTTGTCTATATATGTAATAGCTTTGTGTACTGTTGTCTATATATGTAATAGCTTTGTGTACTGTTGTCTATATATATAATAGCTTTGTGTTAGTGCACTGTTGTCTATATATGTAATAGCTTTATGTTAGTGCACTGTTGTCTATATATGTAATAGCTTTGTGTTAGTGCACTGTTGTCTATATATGTAATAGCTTTGTGTTAGTGCACTGTTGTCTATATATGTAATAGCTTTGTGTACTGTTGTATATATATGTAATAGCTTTGTGTACTGTTGTATATATATGTAATAGCTTTGTGTTAGTGCACTGTTGTCTATATATGTAATAGCTTTGTGTACTGTTGTGTATATATGTAATAGCTTTGTGTACTGTTGTATATATATGTAATAGCTTTGTGTTAGTGCACTGTTGTCTATATATGTAATAGCTTTGTGTACTGTTGTCTATATATGTAATAGCTTTGTGTACTGTTGTCTATATATGTAATAGCTTTGTGTACTGTTGTGTATATATATATATATATATGTAATAGCTTTGTGTACTGTTGTCTATATATGTAATAGCTTTGTGTACTGTTGTGTATATATATATATATATATGTAATAGCTTTGTGTACTGTTGTCTATATATGTAATAGCTTTGTGTACTGTTGTCTATATATGTAATAGCTTTGTGTACTGTTGTCTATATATGTAATAGCTTTGTGTACTGTTGTCTATATATATATATATATATATATATATATATATATGTAATAGCTTTGTGTACTGTTGTCTATATATGTAATAGCTTTGTGTACTGTTGTCTATATATGTAATAGCTTTGTGTACTGTTGTCTATATATGTAATAGCTTTGTGTACTGTTATCTATATATGTAATAGCTTTGTGTACTGTTGTATATATATGTAATAGCTTTGTGTTAGTGCACTGTTATCTATATATGTAATAGCTTTGTGTACTGTTGTCTATATATATATATATATATATATATATATGTAATAGCTTTGTGTACTGTTGTCTATATATGTAATAGCTTTGTGTACTGTTGTCTATATATGTAATAGCTTTGTGTACTGTTGTCTATATATGTAATAGCTTTGTGTACTGTTGTCTATATATGTAATAGCTTTGTGTACTGTTGTCTATATATATATATATATATATATATATATATATGTAATAGCTTTGTGTACTGTTGTCTATATATGTAATAGCTTTGTGTACTGTTGTCTATATATGTAATAGCTTTGTGTACTGTTGTGTATATATATATATATATATATATGTAATAGCTTTGTGTACTGTTGTCTATATATATATATATATATATATATATATATATGTAATAGCTTTGTGTACTGTTGTCTATATATGTAATAGCTTTGTGTACTGTTGTCTATATATGTAATAGCTTTGTGTACTGTTGTCTATATATGTAATAGCTTTGTGTACTGTTGTCTATATATGTAATAGCTTTGTGTACTGTTGTCTATATATGTAATAGCTTTGTGCACTGTTGTATATATGTAATAGCTTTGTGTACTATTGTGTATATATATATGTAATAGCTTTGTGTACTGTTGTGCACATAATGTCCCCGTGTTATTACATAGTAGTGAGGGTCCTCTGTAGTCATCCTCCTCAGGCTGTGAGTCCAGTGAGTGGAGTAGTCCCCTGCCCTGTACAATGTGGCTATTGCACACACGTAGTGGCAGCCATAATGCTGACGTTGAAGCCCAGCCCTGTGAGGTTGCAGAAGCAAAGTTGTGCAGGGAGGGAAGCTGGAGGGGAGGGGGCGGCATGGGGGAGGAGAGGACGGGCTCTTGGAGAGGCCTGATTGCTGGAGAGAGACAGTCAATCGTTTCTAGAAAGTCCCTGAGCCAACCGGCTGGGCCCGAGTGTTGGAGGCTCATCTGCACTCTCACCACACAGGGGCTGTCTGCAGCCAGCACAGGGGAAGCCCGGACACTTCAATGGAGGAGCAGCCTGGGCCACAGCAGCACCACCATCACCACCATCATCTGCACTCATCGTCCTCCTACTACTACTACCCCGCCAGCCTGCAGCATGGAGCAGAGGGCAGCGCTAAGTACCAGCCAAAGCCGATAAAACATGACCATAAACACGCCCTACAGCACCAGGAAACACACCAGAAGAAAACAGGTCTGACTCTGAGGGGCACTTACTACAGCTGAGGGGGGCTGCAGGGTGTGTGGCCTGGATGGTGGGCGTCATGGGATTCTAGGTGGGCAGCAAGACTGGGTGTGCTGGCTGAAGTGGGCACAGCTCCTGTTTGCCCATGACTTGGCAGTGCCATGCTTCCCCAGAACACACAGTCTATGTTAGGACTCCATGGCTTGCAGGGTTACACTTTAGTCCTATGACTTGTGTTTTTCGTGAGCTTTTAGTCACTTATGTTCTTTCCTCCCATTGAAGTCAATGGAAATTGCACATCATTCTGATTGGAACTTGGCATGCTGGAGTTCAGCTCATTGACCCACTGACCAACGTTGAGCCGCACAATGAGTAGTACAAAGGTCCTCATCCACACTGGATTAAAGTTGATCGAAATAGCTAAAACATGACGGTGTTTGAAATGTTAGACAGTTTGTGGACTGGTGACTATCTTTCTATGAAGAACATTCCCAGAAGGCTCATTTGGCCAATGTGCTCCTTCCCTATGTGCATGGTCACCTATAATGCAGCTAAGTCAGTTGGCTGGTGGTAGTGACATGGGGGCTATGACCAGTGACACAGGTTGCATGTCATTGTGTTGGCCGATTCTCATTGTTGTTGTGCATCATTTTCATTGACTTCTATGGAGTGTTCCATTGTGTCAACTTTTGGTGTCCGCCAACTTATCGACCAGTATTTTTTATGCGACAACGTTGCAAAAAAGCATCATGCCACATGCTATCGATTCACTGTGTAGCTATATGGGGATGATACATTTGTTGCAGTCACTAAATGACTTAGTTTCTATGGAGTAGTTAACACCTTGAAGCAATTGATGGTTTAATCATTTGCATGTTCTGCTTTGCCATGTAAATCATTGTCTGAGATTCCAGGTCTATAGTGATCTAATACCAGACACTGGGGTGTCTGCTGCTACACCAGCCCAGGGCTATGACATGGGCTTCGATGGTTACATTACTAGTGGTTGCTATAGTCCCTTTTGGGAGCTCCGGTGCCTCTCGTCCATTGTACAGGTTCTATTCTGGATCTCTTTCTGGGGCGGTGTTTAGTTATGTAAAGCCGGCTGCTTGCTGCAGGGGGTTAATGGAATTCTCCAAGCCGGCTACGTGCATTCTCCACCCCCTCCAGTCAGTTGATCCATATGGCCTAGTGTCAGCAGCCAGAGCCGGGCACTCGCCTAAAAGCTTGTGTTGTGTTGTAGACAGATTTGGGGCGGCTGCAGCTCGGTCACTGAGTCCATGTAGAGGATGACAGTGATAGTGCCAACCTATGCCGTTGACCCTCCCCTTTCCTACTTCCCCATCCTTGTGGTGGTTTACTCTATACGGGTGGAACAGAGTTCTCCAAGATGAATTTTCTAGAAGATGTGGCAGCACGGGCCCTGGTGCCTGCATTATATAACGGGGCTGTGGTGTCCTATCAGGGATGGCACCGCAGGCCGAATAGCATGCCATGTGCCAGAGTTGAGCATGGAGTTACGGAGTATTTTATTTTATTTTTTTGGAGTTTCTACCCATGCGTTCAAAGGATTGCTACACATTTTTGTAATTTATAGGGTTATTCCAGTTTTTTACATTTTTTTTTTTTAAGCTGTGTTCTCCAACCGGTGGCTCTCCAGCTGTTGCAAAACTACAATTCCCATCATGCCCGGACAGCCATCGGCTGTCCGGGCATGATGGGAGTTGTAGTTTTACAACAGCTGGGGAACACTGTTTTCTATAGCATTGAACTTCGTACGCTTTTACTAATATACAAGTGTATAAAGTGGATAGCTAACTTTATTAACAACTTGACATCACCTAGAGAAAGGCCGCCATGTTATGCAATAAATGTAGCGCAGCAAAGTAGTTGTATTATAACAATAATAATATTATAATAAATTCCACTGTAAGTCCTATTTGGTTCCCCCCATGGAGGTGTCCTCCGTGTTGATCCAGCACATTCATGTCATGTAACCCGCTACGTCATGCAAGCGTCAGAGGACACGTAGGGTCACATGACTGACACCGTGTTTTGTTTTATTCATCTTGCCTGTGGATTTGTTACACAAGCCGCATCGTTGCTTCCCCCTGCCTATCCTCTGGCCAGAGACTGTCACCGCCGCTGCCCCATTGCCTCCGCCATCCCCGGTGCTATAATTACCTGTTCCTGGGGTCTGCGCTACTTCTGGCTCCTGCGCTTTTGCTGTGCGCTGCACAATGACGAGTGACGTCCTCAACGCGACGTCCCCATCAGTGGCCCGGCTCACAGTGACGGCTCAGGACACCACCTTAGCCAAAAGTAGCGCCGACCCTGGGAATTATAAAACCGGTGATGGGGGAGGCAATGGGGCAGCGGTGGTGGTTGGATTCAGGACCCCAGGACAGGCAGGGGGAGAGAAGTGGGTGGCGGCGGCGGTCTCTGGCCCCGCAAAAGCCTCTGCAGTTCATTGATTTAAAGCGCCCCCTTTAAATCATTGATCTGCAGCGGCTTCTGCGAGGCCAGAAACAGTTTATCAGGGTATACCCGCACACACACACGCTCCCTCATTTTACCAAGGATATTTGGGGGGGGGGGGGGGAATTAAAATTCACGGAATATCGGTATAAGTTATCGGCTATCGGCCTGAAAGTTCACAAGTTATCGGTATCGGCTCTAAAAAATCAGTATTGGTCGATCCCTAGTCGGCAGGAGCTCCATGCAGTGTGACCTAAGGCTATGTTCACACGACGGAATATTCCAAACATTTACGGGCATGTGAACATGGCCTAATTGTCACATTTAGTTAAAATAGTTCCTGGTAGCTGATGTGCTAGGAATACTGCTCGTTCACATCACGATTCAGTCCTCTGTTGCATGTATATGTTGGCAACCTGTCAAAATTGTCTACCAAAGTATGTATGTGCACAGATTGCTGCAGGTCCCATTTACTACAAGGGCACCAACATAGTCAGGTATTTATTTGGGTCATTTTCTGCACTTCCACATATTTACTTGGACTCAAAATCGCAGCAAACCACCTGACTGCCTGACTATATTCGGACCATTGAAGTACCGTAATTGGGGCCTGTGGCTCTTCAGGATCATATGTCAGTAGATTGGCGATATATACTCAGATTGTGAACTCTCAATTACTCATTGGAAGGAATAAATGAAAAATGTTGGGCAGTTTGGGTGTTGGCCCTGTCTGTACTTGGTGTACAAAGCGCCAAAATAAGGGCCAAAAAAAAAAAAAAAATGATGGCTGACATTTTAAAAACATCTTGGAGAGGTACATTTTGTTGAGCTATTAGTCCAAACTAATGGGCTGGATAAAAAGTTTTGCACATTTTGGTAGGGATCGACCGATTATCGATTTCTCCAATTTTCGGCTGATATTCCCGATTTTGGACATTATCGGTATCGGCAAATGCCTTGCCGATAATGCCCCCCCCCCCCCCCCTGGCTAGAGACCGCCGCCCCATTGCCTCCCCCCATCCCTGGTTTAATAATAACCTGTTCCCTGGGTCCGTGCTACTTCTGGCTGCTGCGCAGCACAATGATGAGTGACGTCCTCAACGCAACGTCACCGTCAGTGCGCACAGTGACAGCTCAGGACACTGCCGGAGCCAGTAGTAGTGCAGGCCCTGGGAACAGGTAATTATAAAACCGGGGATGGGGGAGGCAATGGGGCGGCGGTGGTGGTTGGACTAGGAAAGACCCCAGGACAGGCAGGGGAAGAGTAGCAGGTGGCGGCAGCGGTTACAGGGTTAGCCCTTGGTTTAACCCTTCAAATGGCGTTGGTTAAACCATTCACATGCCGTGGGCAATTAATAATGGATTGTATGTGCGCCGCTTACCTGCAGCAGCAGCTCTGGCAATTCCAGGCCCCTGGGATCTTCAGCTCCGGCTTACATGGCAGCTGGGGGTCTTGTGAAGGCCCACAGACTGGCTATAGGTTTCTGTGTCCCCAGCTGTGTTGTGCAGCATGGCCGGGTACATTGCCTGTCAACATTAGGCTGATAGACGAAATGCACTGCACTAACCAATGCAGTGTAATATAGCAGCGATGTCAGTCCCCTTGCAAGACTAAGAAAAAGTTCAAATAAAATAATTCTAACATAGCGCCATGAGGTGAAAAATAAAAGTTATAGTTCTTGTAATGTGGCGACACTAATTATAATTTTTATTAAATGTTTCTATAATGGCAATAAATTTAACTGATAAATTTGGTATCGCTGTATTCCTTCTGACCTACAGGATTTATCTATAATGATGTTTTACTGTACAATGAACGGCGTAAATTTAAAATGCTAAAATTAATGACAAAAGGCAGCAATGGAAAGCAAAAAATAAATTGCTTGGCCATTAGGCGTTAAAGGGGTACTCTGGTGGAAAACATTTTTATTTTTTAAATGAACTGGTGCCAGAAAGTTGAACAGATTTGTAAATTACTTCTATTAAAAAATCTTTACCCTTTCGGTACTTATAAGCAGCTGTATGCTACAGAGGGAATTCTTTGCTTTTTTAATTTCTTTTTTGTCTTGTCCACAGTGCTCTCTGCTGACACCTCTGTCCGTGTCAGGAAGTGTCCAGAGTAGCATAGGTTTGCTATGAGGATTTTCTCCTGCTCTGGACAGTTCCTGATATGGGCATCAGGTGTCAGTAGAGAGCACTGTGGACAAAACAGTATTTCAAAACGAATATCATTTCCTCTGTAGCGTACAGCTGCTAAAAAAAAAAGTACTGGAAGGATGGAGATTTTTTTTAATAGAACTACCGTATTTATCGGCGTATAACACGCACTTTTTAGGCTAAAATTTTTAGCCTAAAGTCTATGTGCGTGTTATACGCCGATAAGCCGCTGCAGTTCAATGATTTAAAGCGGGCGCTTTAAATCAATGAACTGCAGCGGCTTTGCAGGTGCAGAGACAGCCAGCGCTGCCGGCTTCTCTGCACCTGCCTGCCCTGGGGTCTAGAGCCCTGCTGCCGGCCCTTCTCTCCTCCGGCTATCGGCGCCGCTGCCCGTTCTCTCCCCCTGACTATTGGGGCAGCGGCGTGACGTCAGTGCGCCGCGCCGTGCATAGCAACAACGCAGGGGACGCACACCGGAGGCCTGAAGCAGCGCGGACCCGACCCCGGCAACAGGTAATTATGCAACCGGGGATGGGGGGAGGCAACAAGGCGGCGGCGCCGGCACCGATAGTCAGGGGGAGAGAACGGGCAGCGGCGCCGATAGCCAGCGGGAGAGAAGTGGCGTCAGCAGGGCTCTAGACCCCAGGAAAGGCAGGGGGAGAGAAGGGGGCAGTGACGGCCTCTCTCCCCCTGCCTTTCCTGGGGGTGTATCGGGGTATACACGCGCACACACGCACCCTCATTTTACCATGGATATTTGGGTAAAAAACTTTTTTTTACCCAAATATCCTTGATAAAATGAGGGTGCGTGGTATACCCCGATAAATACGGTAATTTACAAATCTGTTTAACTTTCTGGCACCAGTGAATGAATAAAAAAAATAAAAAATTCTCCAGAATACCCCTTTAACCACTTAAAGCCACTTAAACCACGTCAAGACAGAATTTGTGAACTTTATGATGGCTGCCTGAGAAAAAAAATTTCAAAAACATTTTTTCAATAATTTTTCCTTACATTTTTCACTTTTTTTCCACTGGGTGTCATTTTATTGGACGTAATAAAAGCTATGTTTTAGAGGTTCCCTCTTGGTCAATATTTTTTGTAATTCAATTTGGGAGACGTAACCTTTCATCTAATCAGTGAATCAACAAAAAATGATTTTTTAAATATATCACTCAGTACCTAATCCTGACCATGTACATCTAATTTTCGTGTCTAGCACCTTTTTTTATTTTTTTATTACACTTTTAATTAAGCTCACTAGTCTGAATTCCTCTAAAAAGAGGGGGCGTGGCCTCACTGTGCAGGTCTCCACCCCCTCCTTCAGTATGCTGTCTGCTCACATCTCCCCTAGCATTAGCAAAACTACAACTCCCAGCTTGTCCTCACTGACATTAGTGGGACACAATCTGACAGTGGGAGGATTTTTTCCTCCAGCTATGAGCCCTGCACTCACAGCTGTCAATCAAGGAAGTGTGTCCATGACATAGGTGATGATGCATGGAAACAGCAGGACTAGTAGTTGTTTTCTATTTTCTAATGAAAGCAATTGCAAAACCTATTGGTTTTGCATGCTTTACAACATATCAAAAGTTCTTGTATTTGACAGTGCCCATTTAAGGACCACAGGTGTATGGGTACGCCCTTGCTCGCTGGCACTTAAGGACCAAGGGCGTACCTGTGACCCCCCCCCCATGTCGGCAATCACCGGAATTCACTGACTTTCCAAAACGGAGCCTCCAGCTGTTGCAAAACAACAACTCCCAGCATTTCTGGACAGCCACTGACTGTCCAGGCATGCTGGGAGTTTAGCAACAACTGGAGGCACCCTGTTAGGGGTAGTCACACCAGTGATTCCCAATGTCCACCCCTATGCAATCCTAATTTAGTCGTCAAATGCTCATGGCGCTCTCTCACTTCGGAGCCCAGTCGTATTTCATGGAAACAATTTAGGGCCACACATGGGGTATTTCTGTACTCGGGAGCAATTGCACTACAAATTTTGGGGGGCTTTTTCTCCTTTTACCCCTTATGAAAAGGAAAAGTTGGGGTCTACACCAGCCTGTTAGTGTAAAAAAAATAAAATAAATAATAATTTTTACACTAACCTTCTGGTGTTGCCCCATATTTTTTATTTTCACAAGAGTTAAAAGGGGAAAAAAAGACCCCAAAATTTGTAACACAATTTCTCCTGAGTACAAAAATACCCCATATGTGGGCGTAAAATACTCTGCGGGCGCACAACAAGGCTCAGGAGTGAGAGCGCATTATGTACATTTGAGGCCTAAATTGGTGGCTGATTTTACAGCGGTTCTGACCTAAACGCAAAAAAATAAATACCCACATGTGACCCCATTTTGGAAACTACACCCCTCACTGAACATAACAAGGGGTATAGTGAGCCTTAACACCCCACACTTTTCGTTAAATTTGGATGGGAAAATGAAGAATTTTTTTTCACTTAAATGCTGGTGTTACCCTAAATTTTTAAATTTTCGCAAGGGAAAATGGGGGGGGAAAAAAGCCCCCCAAAATTTGTAACCCTATTTCTTCTAAGAACATACCCCATATGTGGATGTAATGTGATCTGTGGGCAAACTACAATGCTCAGAAGAGAAGGAGCGCCATTGGGCTTTTGGAGATAACATTTGTTCGGAATGGAAGGCCACGTGTGTTTACAAAGCCCCCATAGTGCCAGAACAATGGAACCCCCCCCCCCCCACACACACACTTGACCCCATTTTGGAAACTACACCCCTCATGGAATGTAATAAGGGGTACAGTGAGCATTTACACCCCACAGGTGTCTGACAGATTTTTGGAACGGTGGTCCGTGAAAACGAAAAATTTAATTTCTCATTTGCACAGCCCACTGTTCCAAAGATCTGTCAAACGCCAGTGGGGTGTAAATGCTCACTGCGCCCCTTATTACATTCTGTGAGGGGTGTAGTTTCCAAAATGGGGTCACGTAGGGGGGGGGGGGTTTGTCCACTGTTCTGGCACCACGGGGGGCTTTGTAAACGCACATGGCTCCTGACTTCCATTCCAAACATATTCTTTCTCCAAAAGCTCAATGGTGGACCTCCTCTTCTGAGCATTGTAGTGCGCCAGCAGAGCACTTGACGTCCACACATGGGGTATTTCCATACTCAGAAGAAATAGGGTTACAAATTTTGGGGGGCATTTTCTCCTATTACCCCTTGTAAAAATGTAAAATTTGGAGAAAAAAATGCATTTTAGTGCAAAAAAAGTCGTCAAACACCTGTGGGGGTGTTAAGGCTCACTGTATCCCTTGGTACGTTCCTTGAGGGGTGTAGTTTCCAAAATAGTAGGCCGTGTGTTTTTTTTTTCTTCCCTGTTCTGGCACCATAGGGGCTTTCTAAATGCGACATGCCCCCCAAAAACCATTTCAGCAAAATGTGACTCCTTCTTTACTGAGCATTGTAGTGCACCCGCAGAGCATTTTACATCCTAAAATGGGGTTAGGCGGTATACCGGTTCGTACTGAATACTGAAATTTTTGTACTGCACGATATGAATTTTAACCCATACCGCAATACCGGTTTGGCCCCTCCCCCTCAGAAATGAATTATCAGACCAGCGCTGCGCTGTCCCCACATCGGGGAACTAATCATATGTGACCCGCAAGCGCTGTTCTGCCCCCCCCCCCCCCCAAATTAATTATCAGCCCACTGCTGCGCTATCCCCATCAGGGTAAATACTCACATATCACCCGCAAGCGCTGCCCTCCTCGTCCTCCTGTTTGTTGTGGCTGCCGGCGCTGGAGCTCTATACTGTACGGTATCCCTATGCCTGGGCTGCAAAAAATAAACAAAAAAAATAAACTTTAACTCCTTTCCCGTCTGTCCGTTACCGGCCTCACCTGCTTCTTGGGGACGGGAACGTCGGAGAGCCGTCAGCCTATCACCGGCCGCAGCGATGTTCCGCCTCGGCTGGTGATAGGTTGAGCGCACTGTCATGTAAGAAGCCGGCTTCCTACATGACAGCTCAGCCTATCACCGGCCGAGGTGGAACATCGCCGCGGCCGGTGATAGGCTGACAACTCTCCGCCTTTCCCGTTCCCAGGAAGAGTGTAAGGCCGACATCGGAACGTGCGTTAGTTTATTTTGTTTACCTTTTGCAGCCCGGACATAGGGATACCGCACAGTATAGAGTGTCAGCGCCGGCAGCCGCAACAAACAGGAGGACGAGGAGGGCAGCGCTTGTGGGTGATATGTGAGTATTTACCCCGATGGGGACAGCGCAGCGCTGGGCTGATAATTAAATTGGTGGGGGAGGAAATACCGTTATATACTGTGGAACCGCCATAAGTTACAAAAATACAGTGAAACACATTTGGTCATACCGCCCAGCCCTAGATGGGGTTTTTCTCCTTTTGTGAAAAATCAAAAACTGGGTCTACAAGAACATGCGAGTGTAAAAAATATGAAGATTTTGAACTTTCTCCTTCACTTTGCTGGTATTCCTGTGAAACACCTGAAGGGTTAACAATATTGGGGGATATTTATCAAAGCTGTGTATGTCCCGCATCAATATAGACCAAACTACAGAGGGTTAGGCCGGTCTATTGTGCGCCTAATTTATCAAAAGGCGCACGGCTCTTGATAAATTCTGTGCACAGACTTTGGGTTCTATGCTTTAGACTGTATTTAAACCTGCTCCAACATGGTCTGACATTTCGGCGTACTCTCAGGCGATGCGACTTGTCGCTGAAAAGTCGCTTTTGATAACTTCAGCACCAATGCATTTTCCAATGCATTTCCGTCTAAAATAGACTAGAATGCATCATGTTCTAAAAATCCTCTAGAGCAAAAGTCGCAAAAAAGTTGCACATATTTAGACTGCGACTTTTTGTGCGACAAATATAGACAAGAAAAAACAGTCTAAATAATTTGATAAATCTCCCCCATTGTATATGTGAATCAATATATAATTTATTTGGAATGTCTATTTTCCTTACAAGCAGAGAGCTTCAAAGTTACAAAAATGCGAAATTTTTAATTTTTTTTTCATCAAATTTTGCATTTTTCACCAAGAAATTATGCAAGTATCGACAAAAATTTACCACTAACATAAAGTACAATATATCACGAAAAAACTTTCTCGGAATCAGAATGAAAGGTAAAAGCATCCCAGAGTTATTAATGCTTAAAGTGACAGTGGTCAGATGTGCAAAAAATGTTCTGGTCCTTAAGGTGAAAATGGGCTTGGTCCTTAACCCCTTAACGACGCAGGACGTATATTTACGTCCTGCGCCGGCTCCCGCGATATGAAGCGGGATCGCGCCGCGATCCCGCATCATATCGCGTGGGTCCCGGCGCTAATCAACGGCCGGGACCCGCGGCTAATATCACACATCGTCGATCGCAGCCATGTGCGGTATTAACCCTTTAGAAGCGGGCTGCTCAGTCGGGTTGTTACCTACCTCCTCGGTGTCCGATCGACGAATGACTGCTCCGTGCCTGAGATCCAGGCAGGAGCAGTCAAGCGCCGATAATGCTGATCACAGGCGTGTTAATACACGCCTGTGATCTGTGTAAAAGATCAGTGTGTGCAGTGTTATAGGTCCCTATGGGACCTATAACACTGCAAAAAAAATGTAAAAAAAAAGTGTTAATAAAGGTCATTTAACCCCTTCCCTAATAAAAGTTTGAATTACCCCCCTTTTCGCATAAAAAAATAAAACAGTGTAAAAAATAAAATAAATAAACATATGTGGTATCGCCGCGTGCGTAAATGTCCGAACTATAAAAATATATCATTAATTAAGCCGTACGGTCAATGGCGTACGCGCAAAAAAAATCCAAAGTCCAAAAAAGCGTATTTTGGTAACTTTTTATATCATTAAAAAATGAATAAAAAGTGATCAAAAAGTCAGATCAAAACAAAAATCATACCAATAAAAACTTCAGATCACGGCGCAAAAAATGAGTCCTCATACCGCCCCGTACGTGGAAAAATAAAAAAGTTATAGGGGTCAGAAGATGACATTTTTAAACGTATACATTTTCCTGCATGTAGTTATGATTTTTTCCAGAAGTGCGACAAAATCAAACCTATATAAGTAGGGTATCATTTTAACCGTATGGACCTACAGAATAATGATAAGGTGTAATTTTTACCGAAATATGCACTGCGTAGAAACGGAAGCCCCCAAAAGTTACAAAATGGCGTTTTTTTTTCGATTTTGTCGCACATTGATTTTTTTTTTCCGTTTCGCCGTGCATTTTTGGGTAAAATGACTAATGTCACTGCAAAGTAGAATTGGCGACGCAAAAAATAAGCCATAATATGGATTTTTAGGTGGAAAATTGAAAGGGTTATGATTTTTAAAAGGTAAGGAGGAAAAAACAAAAGTGCAAAAACGGAAAAACCCTGAGTCGTTAAGGGGTTAATTGCTTGAGCATAAGGGTTTAAGCTTAATAGTAACAATCTATATGTATATTTATTGTACTCACCTTGTAGTCTAAATATTTTTTTTTTTATAAAAAATTATTTTGTGTGCTACACCCATTATACACCATTCAACATATTTGTCATAAACATTTATTAACGTACATCTATGCATCTCCCTGGACATAGCAACAAAAAAACTAAACCTTGAATAATAGTAATGAGGTTTATATTACTAAGTGACTTCTTTTTTTCATGACTTTATAAATAGTGTAGTGCCCTGTACATTGCAGCACATCTCGTGATAAATGTCTGGAACACTAAAGATTGTTAGAAAACAGACACCAAACCTGCCCTGACCTACACGGCCTCCAATTCTATAGAACAAAGATCTGTCTTCTGACGTAGCTAAACATGTCTGCAGCATCCCTCGAATGAACGTATTTCACCGGTAGAATCTGATTGGGCCAAACATGCTTTGTAAAACCATGTCACGTTAAAGGGGGTACTCCCATGGAAAACTTTTTTATTTATTTTTTATAAACTGGTGCCAGAAAGTTAAATAGATTTGTAAATGACTTCTATTAAAAAATCTTAATCCTTCCAGTACTTTTTAGTCAGCACTCTCTGCTGACCTCTGCTGTCCATTTCAGGAACTGTCCAGAGCAGGAGAAAATCCCCATAGCAAACATATGCTGCTATGGACAGCAGAGGTCAGCAGAGAGCACTGTGGTCATCAGAGGAAATGCTTTTCTATTTTGGATTTCTCTTTAGTATACAGCCCCTAAGAAGTACTGGAAGGATTAAGATTTTTTAATAGAAGTGATTTACAAATCTGTTTAACTTTCTGGCACCAGTTGATTTAAAAAAAAAAAAGTTTTTTCCACAGGAGTACCCCTTTAAAGATAAGTTCACACACGTTTGGCATCTCAGCAACCTGTCAAAAAGGGATGCAGGTTTTTTTTTTTTTTTTTTGTAGCATGTGGACAGCAGTCCTGCAGAATAAGCCAATACATTTGGAGAAATAGGCTGACCATGTCACTAGTTGACTGCTTTCCCTTTAAATTCAATAGCCTGCTGTCCTTATGCCGTAGTAAATGTCAAGATCCCTTTTTGACACATGCATGAGTTTGTCTTGTGGTAATTGGCCGGTCAGCAAAAATATGGTGCCATTTAGGACGCCCTAAAGGTATAGCTACATATTGTGATTTATTGCCACGATTACTTTATACAGGTTTTTGCACCATTGCTGCGGCCTCTTTATTCAGTTAGTTGGTGGGGATCTTGAAGTGTAGAATAGCACTGATCAATCATTGATCGACTATTTTGAGTTCTGAGGATGGGTATCTGTAAATAAACGAATACCTTTTGACGTTTTTATTCGCTTGGGTCTGCATGTTCTGACCTTGACCAATGACTTGAACAAGGCAGGAGATAGGCGCACTCTTAACACCACTTTGTGTTTGAAACCTGGATGGCCCTGTATACTTGCAAGTCTCTTTGTCATGTGGCACAGCTGGGAGAGCTTGCACTAAGCATGTACTGTGTATGGCTCGTTTCCGTGATCTGATTGGTTCTTAGTGTCTGACATATCAAATGTTTTTCTTAATGGCCTGTACTATTTAAGGGAAGCCTGTCATCATGCTGCCTGAACCACAGGTCATTCGGGTGGTCCCCATAGTCTTCTCCCTGCCCTGAGAGCCTTGATAGATTTCTTTGATAAATCTCCCTATACCCAAACAATCAAGGCCGACAAGGCAGGGAGAAGCCATTGAGGACCATCCCGATGACCCGTGGTTCAGAAAGTGATTACGGTATAGGTTCCCTACCCAGCTTCAGGCCTAGATAAAATGGCAACCATTCTACATCCGTATTATGACTGCAGGTACTCACTGGAGCAAAAAAAAAAAAAAGTGTTGGCGTCATAAGACTGGGTTCAGTTAAAGTAGTTTGGTCAGTATTTATAGGGGAAACCAGGAATGGGATCAAAGCACAGAAAAAGCTGCAAATGTTTAAAAAAATTTCTGTTTGTTCCACTCCTCCTTTTGTCTAAAAATACTAACTAAAATACTGGGTGTGAAGGTTGCCTGAGGGAAAAAATATATTAAAAAAATGGAGTTGGATTATGCTCATCTGAACCTAGCCCAAAGTATAGTATTAAGGTACATTTACGTAGGGCTGACAAGCTGTGGATTTGCTGCTGGATTGTTGCAGATTTTGACTTCCATCAAAATTGAAAATCCTCAACAAATTGGCACCTCAACAATTAGTGATGAATGATAATTTCGCAGATGCGGCCATACACATTTTAGTCTTTATTGTCATGTATCTGTCGATACATGATCAATGACACTGGGCTAAGGACAAACTATCTTTCTGGGAATATTCTGCTAATTTTTTTTTTTTGGAAAGATGACTGATCCTGTCAGTCCCCTGTCAGAATATCATAATAAAAAGATATATATATATATATATATATATATATATATATATATATATATATATACACACTGTATATGAGAAGTGAGGTGAGAGGTGGATAAGTTGAGCAACAGAGTTGTGAATGGACTAGACTGGAGAAAAGTGTTTGCTGGAAGTCCACGGAGGAGGATGTTGCAGTATTCCAAGGGGGAGATGATGAGAGCATGTAACAGTACTTTGGTTGAGAATTAATCAGATTTTTTTTAAATGCCTTAAATGCCTTAAGGGTGCAGCAGGAGGTGTTAAGGGTCTGGATGTCTGGTTTGAAAGACAGGGTAGAGTCAAAGGAAGGTGACCATCAAGACAGTGGACTTGTGGTACTGAGGAAAGAGTGGAGCCATTGGCTGTGAATTAAAGATGGGGAGGCTGGTGGATCAAGCTGGGGTAAAAATATTGAATTCCGTTGTCTACATATTGAGTTTGAGAAAGGAGGGAGGATGATCTCAGTCAGACATTCTGGGATTTTGGATAGAAAGGAGGAGACATCGTTATCAGAGAGGAAGATTTTAGTGTCGTCGAAGTGTTACTTGAAGCCTTGGGATTCTATAATCTTTCCTAGGCCAAGAGTATAGATAAAGAGTTAGGTTCTTTTCACATGGCAGAATTTCCGCTTGCGGAATTCTGCCTCAAATCCAAGGCCATAGACTTCTATAGGATTCCGTACTCACATTTAGGCTAGGTTCACACTGCAGAATCTCTGGGCAGAAAATTTCCGCCTGGAGATTCCAAGTGCGGCCAGCGCCGACTGAATCAGTTAGCGCTAGGACCATGCGGACACTGCAGTCTCCAATAGATGCCATTCTTCAGGTAAATTTTCAAGCAGATTATCTGTTCACAAATTCCGAAGTGTGAACGGAAAACCATTCACTATCCAGTACATTTTAGTAAGCGTAATTTCTGACTGCAATTTCAAAGCAGAATTGCAGGTGCAAATTCCGTAATGTGAACCTACCCTTAGACTTCTGAATATCTCAATTTGTGGCAGAATTCCGCAAGCGGAAATTCTGCTGTGTGAATAGACCCTATGGGCCCCAGGACAGCCTTGGCAGACTCACAGTGAGAGGGCGAGGTGGGCATATGTTTTTCTTGCTGTATGATTTAGCAAACAATGCTAATGCATTCAGCGGCATTTGGGAAGAAAAAAAGTTTACCACATGTTATACATTATACCATGTGGCCCCATTACACTGGAGAACTTTTTTAAACCTGTGATGAAGGATTAAAGTCGTCTGAAAAGTCATGGCCAAGGATTTGTTTGACATTTCAATCAATGCAGTCCTCGCTGCCAGAGAGGAATTTCCGCTCTGTCGACGGAGGAGCGCCATTGTTACCTAGCGACAGCTCTTGCCTATTGTAAATGTCACTTATGCTGCATTTACATTGATGCTGCTAATAATGATTATTTTTATGGAAGCGTGAAGTTTTATCTTTGAGTTTATTTTATTTATTTTTTGTTTTATATTATATTTTTTTCACTCTATCGACGGCCTACACTGCAGCATTGCACATTTCATTGTGATCGCTGGCATCACGGTCTCTTTTTCTTATTTCACGTACATTGGGGCCACTTTACTCCCCTTGGTCCCTCAAAGCTCGATCAATAATGGATGTATATTATTTTGCATTGTGCTTGAAAAGATTAAATTAAATCTTCTCCTAATCACTTACTTTGTTAGAAGATGAAGATGATGTTCTCTGCTTAGGCGGAGCTTCCAGTGGGTCTCCAGTGGCAAACTGCTCTGTAAGGCTTCATTTCTATTAATGGATAGGTAGTTCTTAAACAAAACAGATTGGGGTCACACATAGCGTATTCGCATCGTATTTGATGCTGTGGATGCTCTGTGGGCAGACACAGAATGACTGGGGAGCAAGCTGCCTGTAGCTCTGTGTGCCAACTTGTAGCAGTCACAAGCTGACATACAGCTACCTGAGAGCAGCCGGGAGCTCGCTCTGCAGTCGCTGCAGGCAGCGCATCCGCAGCATCAAATATACTGTGGATGCGATGTGTGTGACCTTATCCTAAATGGAACCAGTCATGTTATGTGATCTGCCAGCATCATGTTGTGGAGCACAAGGAGCTGAGTGGATTGATATAATGTTTTATGGTAAAACATTCAGTTAAAGTTTCTAAGCTTCGAATTCCAGTGGGTGGTCCAAAACAAGTGTTTTCCAAACAGTGTATATCTGGCTGTTGCAAAACTACAACCCCCAGCATGCCCGGACAGCCTTAGGCTGTCTGGGCCTGATGGGATTTGTAGTTTTGCAGCAGCTGGAGAAACTACTGTCATTTCTTTTCTTAATTTTTTTTTCTCCTCACATTTTTAAAGGGCTTTGAAAATATGTGAGAGTTCATTTTAGTGCCACTTTTCTTTTCTTTTGCGTAAAAAAAATTGCCAAATTTTTTAGTTGTTGCCGCCATATTGGATTTTTTTTGTGCCAACATTGCTGAGTTTGGTGCCAAAATCAGCACTTTTGGCACCAAATTTTACATCCCCCAAAAATTCTGGGGGAAGCATCTCATGTAATATTCCATAGTTACTAGTGCCCAGACGAGCGATAACTCTGTATAAATAAAACATTTCTAGAGCTTAAAGGGGTACTCCGCCCCTAGACATCTTATCCCCTATACAAAGGGGATAAGATGTCTGATCGCGGGGGTCCCGCTGGTGGGGACCCCCGGGATCGCTGCTGCAGAACCCCCTGTCATTACTGCACAGAGCAAACTTGCTCCGTGCGTAATGACGGGCGAAACAGGGGTCGGAGCATCATGACATCACGACTCTGTCCCTCGTGACGTCACGCTCCGCCCCCTTAATGCAAGTCTATGGGATGCACCCTCCCATAGACTTCTATTGAAGGGGCGGTCTGTAACGTCACAAGGGGGCAGAGCCGTGGCGTTGCGATGCTCCGGCGCCTGTATTGCTCGTAATTACGCACGGAACGAGTTTGCTCTGTGCAGTAATGACAGGGGGTCCTGCAGCAGAGATCCCGGGGGTCCCCAGCAGCGGGACCCCCATGCTCAGACATCTTATTCCCTATACTTTGGATAGGGGATAAGATGTCTAGGGGCGGAGTACCCCTTTAAATGTGAGTTCAGGTACAGTCACCATGAGAAATTTATTTTATTTATATATTTATTTTTTAACATTTTCCCCCCAAAATTTTTTCTTTTTCAATAATTGATTAAATAACAGTTTCCCCAAAAAATGAAAGGAAAAACAAAACACTGAAACCATTTCTGGGATTTCTACACTAGCAAAAAGCTGTTGTAAAATTTTTAATATAAAATGGACTCTCATCCCTTTTGAAAATATCATGTAAAACATAAAATTTACATAACCACGCCCACTTTTGCAAAACTGGTGTGACTAGTGTAAACCTTGCATAATTCTCATGAAAAACAATTTGAATATCTGATGTGAACGCGTAATTTTTTATGTGAAGAGATTTGAATATGACTCCCACACTGTTTGAAAAGCACTGTCCTAAACAATGATTTGAGGTGATCTCTGTATTACGTGACACCGCCCACTATACTTAATTTTCACCCATAAAACTATATTAATCTGCTTTGCTTCTCCACCTGTATAACATGATGCTGGTGGATAGAACAGCTTTATTGTAGTGACAGGTTCCCTTTTTAACCCCTTCAGGACCAAGGCCATTTTGGCCTTAAGGACCAGAGCGTTCTTTGCACATCTGACCACTGTCACTTTAAACATTAATAACTCTGGAATGCTTTTAGTTATCATTCTGATTCCGAGAAAGTTTTTTCGTGACATATTCTACTTGAACATGGTGGTAAATTTTTGTGGTAACTTGCATCCTTTCCTTGTGAAAAATCCTAAAATTTGATGAAAAATTTGAAAATTTAGCATTTTTCTAACTTTGAAGCTCTCTGCTTGTAAGGAAAATGTATATTACAAATCAAAATTTTTTTTATTCACATATACAATATGTCTACTTTATGTCTGCATCATAAAAGTGACGAGTTTTTACTTTTGGAAGACACCAGAGGGCTTCAAAGTTCAGCAGCAATTTTCCAATTTTTCACAAAATTTTCAAACTCACTATTTTTCAGGGACCAGTTCAGGTTTGAAGTGGATTTGAAGGGTCTTCATATTAGAAATACCCCACAAAAGACACCATTATAAAAACTGCACCCCCCAAAGTATTCAAAATGACATTCAGTCATCATTTTAACCCTTTAGGTGTTTAACAGGAATAGAAGCAAAGTGAAGGAGAAAATTCACAATCTTTATTTTTTACACTCGCATGTTCTTGTAGACCCAATTTTTGAATTTTTACAAGGGGTAAAAGGAGAAAATGTATACTTATATTTGTAGCCCGATTTCTCTTGAGTAAGCACATACCTCATATGTCTATGTAAAGTGTTCTGCGGGCGCAGTAGAGGGCTCAGAAGGGAAAGAGCGATAAGGGAATTTTGGAGAGTACGTTTTTCTGAAATGGTTTTTGGGGGGCATGTTGCATTTAGGAAGCCCCTATGGTGCCAGAACAGCAAAAAACCCTCACATGGCATACCATTTTGGAAACTAGACCCCTTGAGGAACATAACAAGGAATAAAGTGAGCCTTAATACCCCACAGGTGTTTCACGACTTTTGCATATGTAAAAAAAAAAATTTTTTTTTTCACTAAAATGTTTCCCCCCAAATTTCAAATTTTTCCAAGGGTTAATAGCAGGAAATACCCCCCCAATATTTGTAACCCCTTCTCTTCTGAGTATGAAGATATCCCATAAGTTGACCTGAAGTGCACTATGGGCGAACTACAATGCTCAGAAGAGAAGGAGTCCTATTTGGCTTTTTGAGAGCAAATTTTGCTCGGGGGGCATGTCTCATTTAGGAAGCCCCTATGGTGCCAGAACAGCAAAAAAAAACCACATGGCATACCATTTTGGAAACTAGACCCCTTGAGGAATGTAATAAGGAATAAAGTGAGCCTTATTACCCCACAGGTGTTTAACGACTTTTGCATATGTAAAAAAAAAAAAAACATTTCCACTAAAATGTGTTTCCCCCCAAATTTCACATTTTTGCAAGGGTTAATAGCAGGAAATACCCCCCAATATTTGTAACCCCTTCTCTTCTGAGTATGGAGGTACCCCATAAGTTGACCTGAAGTGCACTATGGGCGAACTACATTGCTCAGAAGAGAAGGAGTCATATTTGGCTTTTTGAGACCAAATTTTGCTCGGGGGGCATATCGCATTTAGGAAGCCCCTCTGGTGCCAGAACAGCAAAAAAACTTCACATGGCATACCATTTTGGAAACGAGACCCCTTGAGGAATGTAACAAGGGGTACAGTGAGCATTTGCCCCCCACTGGTGTCTGACAGATCTTTGGAACAGTGGGCTGTACAAGTTTTCATTTTCACGGACCACTGTTCCAAAGATCCGTCAGACACCTGTGGGGGGTAAATTCTCACTGCACCCCTCATTACATTCCGTGAGGGGTGTCGTTTCCGAAATGGGGTCACATGTGGGGTTTTTTTTTTTTTTGCGTTTGTCAAAACCGCTGTAACAATCAGCCACCCCTGTGCAAATCACCTCAAATGTACATGGTGCGCTCTCCCTTCTGGGCCTTGTTGTGCGCCCCCAGAGCACTTTGCGCCCACATATGGGGTATCTCCGTACTCGGGAGAAATTGCGTTACAAATTTTGGGGGTCTTTTTTCCCTTTTACCTCTTGTGAAAATGTAAAGTATAGGGCAACATCAGCATGTTAGTGTAAAAAATTTAATTTTTTTACACTAACATTCTGGTGTAGACCCCAACATTTCCTTTTCATGAAGGGTTAAAGAAGAAAAAGCCCCCCAAACCTTGTAACGCAATTTCTCCCGAGTACGGCGATACCCCATATGTCGCCCTAAACTGTTGCCTTGAAATACGACAGGGCTCCAAAGTGAGAGCGCTGTGCGCATTTGAGGCCTAAATTAGGGATTTGCATAGGGGTGGACATAGGGGTATTCTACGCCAGTGATTCCCAAACAGGGTGCCTCCAGCTGTTGCAAAACTCCCAGCATGCATGGACAGTCAACGGCTGTCCGGCAATACTGGGAGTTGTTGTTTTTCAACAGCTGGAGCCTCTGCTTTGGAAACAGTGGCGTACCGGACGTTCTTATTGGGGGAGGGGGGCTGTGTAGGGGTATGTGTATATGTAGTGTTTTTAACTTTTTATTTTGTGTTAGTGTAGTGTAGTGTTTTTAGGGTACAGTCACATGGGCGGGGGATTACAGCGAGTTTCCCGGCGCAAAATTTGCTGCATCTCAAGATGCGAGAAACCCACTGTAAAAGCCTCGCCCATGTGAATGTACCCTGTACATTCACAGGGGGGGGGGTGCACCAGCTGTTGCAAAACCACAACTCCCAGCATGCATGGTCTGTTAGTGCATGCTGGGAGTTATAGTTTTGCAACAGCTGGAGGCACACAGGTTAGGAAACACTGAGTTAGAAACAATGTTTCCCAACCAGTGTGTCTCCAGTTGTTGCAAAACTACAACTCCCAGCATGCCCAGACAGCTGAAGGGCATGCTGGGAGTTGTAGTTCGGCAACATCTGAAGGGCCAGATGTTGCTGAACTAAAACTCCCAGCATGCCTGGACAGTCAGTGCATGCTGGGAGTTGTAGTTTTGCAACAGCTGGAAGAGCACAGATTGGAGACCATTATACAATGGTCTCCAAACTGGGGCCCTCCAGATGTTGCAAAACTACAACTCCCAGCATGCCCAGACAGCCAAAGGCTGTCTAGGCATGCTGGGAGTTGTAGTTTTCAGACTCCTAGAAGCAGCAGTGAAGATCTTCACTGCTGCTTCTGAGGACCATATACTCACCTGCTGGTCCCGTCGCTGCTCCACGTGGCCGGTCCTGCCGCTGCTCCTCGGTCCCGCCAGGTAAGGCCGCCGGTCCCCTGATGTTCCCCCCCCCCCCCTATGCTGCAGGTCCCCGCGAGCCCCCGCAGCCATCGTCCCCCTTTCTGCCCGACTTCCAGGGGCAGGCAGTGCGGGGGATCTGAACTTTCACCCCAGATCACTGTGATTGGTCCACAGGGACCAATCACAGTGATCGCTGACCAGGACCATCAACGGATGGTCCTGGGGGTGAAGCAGAAGTTGTCCCCTGCTGGAAACAGCGGGACTTCTGCCAGTTAACCCGTGCGATGCTGCGCATCGCCGGGTTAACTGAATGTCATTTATAAACGCCGGGATGCGCGAACGCACTGCACAACCCGGCGTTTATATATGACATTCTGCGGGAAGGGGTTAAAGGTGTTCTCCAAGAGTTTAGAAAAAGTTAATGTAAGAAGCCGGCCAGCTTCTTACATGACGGTGGGCTCAACCTATCACCGGCTGAGGCGGAACATCACTGCGGACTGTGATAGGCTGACGGTACTCGGACGTTCCCATCCCCAGGAAGCAGGTCCGGACCGACGGGGAAGGTGAGTTGAAGTTTATTTTGTTTACCTTTTGCAGCCCGGGCATAGGGATACCACACAGTATAGAGTGTTAGCGCCGGCGGCTGCAACAAACAGGAGGACGAGTAGGGCAGTGCTTGCGGGTGATATGTGGGGACAGCACAGCGCTGGGTTGATAATTCATTCCCGAGGGGGAGGGGCCAAATCAGTATTGCGGTATGGGGAAGTATTCAAATCGTGCAGAACAAAAATTTCGGTATGAACCGGTATACCGGCCAGCCCTAATATCAGCGTGATCGCTGATGTCCGCCATTACCACCGGTACTTGGCTGCTGATAGTTGCTGGGACCTGCTGTGCATGAAGCGAGACTTCAGGGCTCGCATCATGTACAGGACATAAATGTAAGTCCTGGTGTATTAAGTGCCAGGACATACATTTACGTCCTGTGTCGTTAAGGGGTTACAGGTGTTATCCAGGGTTTTCCATCACATGTACTATAGTGAAAAGTTATGTCTTAAGTTAGTTGCCTTACATGTGTGGGGTGATTGACTCCTTTTTAGACATTTCATGTCTGTAGATGACTGTTTTCTCAAGTCTTTCCCAGGGCTTGGCATCTTCTTGTTTTCTCTGACAAGCCCCTATAACATGTGTGGTCCAGCTGTACGTACTGCCCAACCAATGATCAATGCGTCCCCCCACTGTCTGCAGACTGCTAAGATCACGTGACAGCGGAGAGCTCATTGAACGTTGGCACGTCCAGCTGGACTGCACATGTCATCAGGGGGCTAGCTTGTCAGGGAAGACAAGAAGAAGCAAACTACCCTGTGATCAGTGGTTGTCTAATCGAACAGGATCCTGAAAAAGGCTTAAAGGGGTACTCCACTGGAAAATCAACTAGTGCCAGAAAGTTAAACAGATTTGTTAATGACTTCCTTTTAAAAATCTTTATCCTTCCAGTACTTATCAGCTGCTATATGCTCCACAGGAAGTTCTTTTCTTTTTGAATTTCCTTTCTGTCTGACCACAGTGCTCTCTGCTGACACCTCTGTCCATTTTAGGAACTGTCCAGAGCAGGATTTGTTTGCTATGGGGATTTGCTTCTACTCTGGACAGTTCCTAAAAAGGTGTCAGCAGAGAGCACTGTGGTCAGACAGAAAGGAAATTCAAAAAGAAAAGAACTTCCTCTATAATATACAGCTGCTAAGTACTGAAAGGATTAAAGGGGTACTCCGATCAGACATCTTATCCCCTATCCTTTGGATAGGGGATAAGATGTCTAAGGGCCGGAGTACCCCTTTAAAATGTTTTAAATAAAAGTAATTTACAAATCTGTTTAACTTTCTGCCACCTATTGATTAAAAAAAGTTTTCCCGCTGAGTACCCCTTTAAGACAGTGGTCAACCAGAGACCAGAGGAATGCTGGGGTTGTGGACCATGAAATAAAAATAAAAAAAGGGGTCAATCTACCACGTGCACACACACGTAATGGTGCATGCACACCATGTTTTTGCTATACAGTTCCCGTATACGGTTTCAAGTTAAAAACCGTATGGAACAGTATAGAAGACCTTATGCATTGACTTAACATTGTAAACCGTATGCATCATCACCGTAAAGCATCATCCGGTTTAGTCCGTTTTGCGTCTTATACGGGTTTTGTCCATTTTTTTAACCCGTACCCAAAACCGTAGTCTACCACGCTTTTTGGTCTGGGTGAAAAACCGTATTAACCCGTATACATTTTTTTTAACATGGGAGTCAATGGGAACTGTACGTGCGTACGGTTCCATCCGGTTTTCACCATCAGGTTTTTGACTCTGCAAAAAGTTTTTATTTCTTGGAATTTCAATCAAACAAGTAAAACTTTATGCAAAATGGAGTGAAAAGTTAAAAACTTAAAAGTTTTTTTTTCTTAAAAGACTGATGCAACCGTACATCGTTTTCAAACCGTATATGGGTTGAAATTAGGGCTGGGCGGTATACCGGTTCATACCGAATACCTATATTTTTGTACTGCACAATATGACTTTTTCCCCATACCGCAATACCGGTTTGGCCCCTCCCCCTCAGGAATGAATGAATTATCAGCCCAGCGCTGCGCTGTCCCCATCGGGGTACTACTCACATATGTCACCCACAAGCGCTGCCCTCCTCATCCTCCTGTTTGTTGTGGCCACCGGCGCTGACACTCTATACCAGTGGTCCGGGCATGCTGGGAGTTGTAATTTTGCAACATCGGGAGGTCCGCAGGTTGAAGACCACTGCTCTATACTGTATCCATATGCCCGGGCTGCAAAAGGTAAACAAAATAAACTTTAACTCACCTTCTCCGTCGGTCCGGACCTGCTTCCCAGGGAATGGAACGTCGGAAAGCCGTCAGCCTTTCACCGGCCGCAGCGATGTTCCGCCTCGGCTGGAGATGGGTTGAGCCCACTGTCATGTAAGAAGCCGGCTTCTTATGACAGTGGGCTCAGCCTATCACCGGCCGAGGCGGAACATTGCTGCGGCCGGTGATAGGCTGAGGGCTGTCTGATGTTCACGTCCCCAAGAAGAGCGTAAGGCCAACGTAGGAACATGTGTTTAAAGTTTTTTTTTGTTTACCTTTTGCAGGCCGGGCATAGGGATACAGTATAGAGTGTCAGCGCCGGCGGCCGCAACAAACAGGACGAGGAGGGCAGCGCTTGCAGGTGACGTGAGTAGTACCCCGATGGGGACAGCGCAGCGCTAGGCTAATAATTAATTTGGGAGGGGGAGGGGAATACGGTTGCATACCATGGAACCATCATGCGGGAACTGTATTGCAAAAACTTGGTGTGAACCCAGCCTAAGGTAAAGTAAAGCACTTAAAAAAAAAATAATAATAATAATAAAATGCTTCCTGGGAAAACACCTTTACTGTGGTGTTCATAGTATTAGGTTTTCAATGCTTTATAGGCATGCATGCAGAAGGGGTGCTCTTGACTGAAGTCGTTCCTGTACAAGGATCCTTGATATGCAGCAGACCCTTGTGAGCACTACAAGAGGGTGAAGGAGAGAGCGGACTCGTACTACACAAGTTTTACAATCATTGCAGACATATACGTCCTAATTTCAGTCTTCGTCATCAGAAGCTGAAGTAAAATGGTTCTATGCTTTAGTATAAGGTATTTCTGTGTGTATGGTGAAAACTACCCTCCTCCTGCATTGTGCTGCATGTCATTTGTGGGGAAACCCTTTCAAGGACCCTCAGTGCACTTTGTACAGCACCTTGTTTACTTGCTTTTGAGGGCTGAGGGGGATGAATGAATGGATGGCACTTCTATGTGACATGACCCAGTTTATGAAATTGCTCTTTCTAACTTGATTACAGGGGAATCCCAAGTGGTGAGGCCCCCTTTAATCAGACACTTATTGCCTATCCTGTTGATAGAAATTAAGTAACCATGTGTCAGCTCTGTGTGCTGCTGCAGACACCAGTGGGCAACTTTTAGGGTGTAAAAGCAACCCGGAGCAGATGGGGGGTTGCCAAACTTATAAATCCAACTTTATCTTCCTCAGCCAAGTGTCAGGGAGGCGGAGCCTGGCTGCTCTATTGACAGCTTGGCACACCTCCTCACTTGTCCTAACCTCCCAGCCCCTCCATGTATATTAGTCATAAAGAGGCTGGGAGGTGAGGGCATGCAAGGAAGCGTGTCTTGCTGTGACACTTGAGCAGCTTGGCCTGCCTCCTTGACACTTGGCTGAGAAATAATTATTTTATTATTTTTTATTATATTTATCATTACTTATTTCACCATCAGCACCAGGGAAGGTACAGTTTACTTTCATAGCCTAACACCAATCAAATGGTGTCGGAAGCTTTTAGCAGCAAATGGAGTCTCTTTAGGGTAGGGTCACATGTAACGGATCCGCAGAGTATTTCATGCTGCGGATCCGCCGGTGAACTGACCCATTTTGTGCCTCCAGCTGTTGCCACCCCCCTTCCCCTGCCTCGACCACCCCTGGCCTGCTCGCAGCAGCAATCCACCGCTTCAAGCAACCACACAAGGAGCCTGCTAGTCACTGAGTCCACTCTGACATCGCGGAGCAGCCACGATGTCCTAATGCAGTGCGCGTGTGCAGTGTACTCAGGCATCACGGCTGCTCCGCGATGTCAGAGTGGACTCCGTGACTAGCAGGCTCCCTGTGTGGCTGCTCGTAGCGGCGGATTGCCGCTGCTAGCAGGCCAGGAGCGGGGGAGGGGTTGGCAACAGCTGGATTCACAAAATGGGTCGGGTCACCGGCAGATCCGCAGCGTAAAATACGCTGCAAATCTGTTTGGTGTGACCCTACCCTAAAGGGAGATGCCCAGGATTAGAAAATCTATGCTACCCTTTGAACCAGCATCACAGCTATGTGTTGGCCCTTGACTTAAGTTCAGCTGCTGTATCGGACATGACCCGTGGACGCTGTTCTTGGAAGAAACCAGTCATGTTATTGGAACTGCCTGGTGATCCTCCCTCTTTAGCAGTGATCCCTTGCTGGAGTAGTTCCCATTGAAATGTGGCATAAATTCTTCATAAATGAGAAGTCTTTGAAGCTTTGCCGATTTTTCTAAGATTCATATGTATGTTCTACCTGTTCCTTTTGTTCTTTCTGAAATCTGGATATAGAAATCTACAAACTCAATGGCCCTCATTTACTTAGAAAATCGGGTTGTAAGTCTATGTTGCTTTCTTACCCGACTGCTTTTTTCCCCTGGTATTTATTATTATGTCACATCCTGTTTGTCGCACGTGGGTTTTGTTGGTTTTGGTTTCCAACTCCTCTGAGTTGTCGGGAAAAAATCCACAACAATTCAACAAATTCGGGTTGGAAACATTTATAAATACGTGGGAAAGCTCAGAAATGTCGGGTTACGCCCCTTTTTCGGGTTTGGGAGAATCCACATCGGGTCCGTCGGGGGAAAAAATGTTGCATCATGTCGCAGACTGGCGCACGATGTCTGCGACATGTCGCAGACAAAGATGCGCCAAACAAACCCGACAAAACA
The DNA here is from genome assembly GCF_029499605.1 of Hyla sarda. NCBI lineage: Eukaryota > Metazoa > Chordata > Amphibia > Anura > Hylidae > Hyla > Hyla sarda. Next base: position 427,780,271 of record NC_079190.1, read on the forward strand.
AGTCGGGTTTAGAATAGTAAATGAGGGCCAATGTGGGAGATTTCTCAAAACCTGTGCAAAGGAAAAGTTGCCCAGTTGCCCATAGCAACCAATCAGATCGCTTCTTTCATTTTGCAGAGGCCTTGTTAAAAATGAAAGAAGCGATCTGATTGGTTGCTATGGGCAACTTTTCCTCTGGACAGGTTTTGATAAATCTCCCCCCCCCCCCCCCATATGTATTAATTGGGAGGAGGTGTACATAGGCTCAGCAGGGACCATGCTGAAGAGAGGTTTTAAAGGGAACAACCTGTAGGAGGGAATGTCTGGGGAATATCAGGGCTTCCCCAACCTTGTTATAATGGTTCACAGTGTGAAGGAGGTGGATGGATCCAGCTGATGTATAAGCTAAGCACAAGGATCTCAGCAGCTGTGCTTCTCCATGTTCTTAAAGGGGTACTCCGCCCCTAGACATCTTATCCCCATCCAAAGGATAGGGGATAAGATGTCTAATCGCCGGAGTCCCGCTGCTGGGTACCCACAATTTCGGCTCCAGCACCCCAGACATCTGGTGCGCGGAGCGAACTTCCAGATGACTCGTGATGCGGGGCGGAGGCTCTTGACGTCACGGCCACGCACCCCCAATGCAAGCCTATGGGAGGGGGCGTGACGTCCGTCACGCCCCCTCCCATAGACTTGCATTGAGGGTGCGTGGCTGTGATGTCACAAGCCTCCAGCACTGCACCAAACTGTCTAAACGAATGCCGGGTGCCACAGCCGAGATTGCGGTGTCCCCAGCGGGGACAAGTGAGGAGGTGTGCCAGGCTGTGTCAACTGAGCAGCCAGGCTCCGCCTCCTTGACACTTGGCTGAGGAAGATAAAGTTGGTTTTATAAGTTTGGCAACCACCATCTGCTCCAGGTTGCTTTTATACCCTGAAAGTTGCCCCATGGTGTTTTATTTAAGGGTATGTTCACATCGGCAAATTTTGTGCAAGTTTTCTGCTGCTTGGTTTTCGAAAATCTGCAGCACATACGTTGAACTTAAATGGAGCCTGCTGCTGATTTTTTTGCTGGGGAAAATTTGTCGTGGCTAAAACCTGCAGTGGGAAACTTGTCTGTGTCAAAAAGTCATTTTCCAGGCAAATCTTAAATTTAAAGTACCGTATATACCTCCCCATGCAGTAAAATGATAAAATCCGAGATCCTTAACTCCGCTGCTCCCGCTGACAGATCTTCCGTCCCCACCCTCATGTGCTGTTCTTTCGTCCCACTTCCCTCTTACCCCAGTGACTGACTGAGCGGGGAGCAGGCATTCTCAGGAGGAGGAAGAACAGCACAAGAGGGTGACAGCAGGAGCGATGGAGGGAAGTATATCTTCTTTTATTATTTTACTGCATGGGTAAGTGATCACGGTTGGCCAACAGCTGTTGAAGATGAATGGGCACCTTAAAGGGGTATTCTGGTATCAAAAAAATTATGCTTAAAGGGGTACTCCGGTGCAAAACTTTTTTTTTTTTTTTCTTTTTAAATGAACTGGTGCCAAACAAATTTGTAAATTTCTTCTATTAAAAATTCTTAATCTTTTCAGTACTTTTTAGCAGCTGTTTGCTAAAGAGGAAAATCTTAATTTTTTATTTTTTTATTTCTTTTTTTTGTGTTGTCCACAGTGCTCTCTGCTGACACCTGATGCCCGTATCAGGAATTGTCCAGAGCAGGAGAAAATCCCCATAGCAAACCTATGCTGCTCTGGACAGTTCCTGACACAGACAGAGGTGTCAGCAGAGAGCACTGTGGACAACACACAAGAAATTCAAACAGTAAAGAACTTCCTCTGTAGCATACAGCTGCTAAAAAGTACTGGAAGGATTAAGATTTTTTTAATATAAATCATTTACAAATCTGTTAAACTTTCTGGCTCCAGTTCTCCAGTTCATTTAAAAAAAAAAAAAAAAAAAAAAAGTTTCCACCGGAGTACCCCCTAAATAAATAAATCACCCCCAGATAAACAACTTTCTATATAGCAGTGGTCTTAAACCTGCGGACCTCTAGATGTTGGAAAACTACAACTCCCAGCATGCTGGAAGTTGTAGTTTTGCAACATCTGGAATTCCGCAGGTTGGAGACCACTGCTATATAGTGTCATTACAAATTGTACTGGTTTCAGTGTGTTTTTGCTTATCAATTAGATGCCTGGTCATTTCAGAACTGGGGCAGTCAGGTAAGCAGTACTATATGCTTATTCCTAGACCTATATCCAGGGCTCAAGTCCTGCAGGAACGCATAGAAACGGAGTTCCTGTACTTTTTCCACAGCAGGAACACCATTCCCATTAGTAGGAGTTCTGCAGAACCAGCCCTTGAGTGAAAATCTTGGGTGAGTTCCTGCACTTTTTTTGCCCAGGACTTGACCACTGCCTAGATCATATACCCCACAGGGATGGGATATGTCAACCCCACTGCAGGAACATTGGTCTGTCTCTGACCTATTAGATGAGTTGGTTGATGTTGACTGCATCCAGGCGGTGACACGTGTTTTTTTTACTTTTTTTTTTTTTTTTTAAGGAGACAGCTGACAGACTTGCTTGATTGTTTGCATAAATCACATAGGCCTGAATACTGAGAGATGCAACCAATTCTCTATGCATTCTCTGCCTGGGTGTTTGTGCCACCATATCTGACTGATAGGGGACATGGGAACACCATTCTCCAGTAGTTCGGGTCTTCATCAGCTATTGATGTCACAGAATATTCAGATCATTGAAATCTTATTTAAAAAAAAAAATATAAGTGAAGGTGTATACAGTGGGGATCAAAAGTTCAGGCAGGCACCCCAGGTAAAAATTTGAATTAATGTGCATAAAGAAGCCAAGGAAAGATGGAAAAATCTCCAAAAGGCATCAAATTACAGATTAGACATTCTTATAGTATGTCAACAAAAGTTAGATTTTATTTCCATCATTTACACTTTCAAAATAACAGAAAACAAAAAAATGGCGTCTGCAAACGTTTGGGCACCCTGCAAAGTTAATATCTTGTACTGCATCCTTTGGCAATATCACAGCTTGTAAACGCTTTTTGTAGCCAGCCAAGAGTCTTTCAGTTCTTGTTTGAGGTATCTTTGCCCATTTTTCCTTACAAAAGTCTTCCAGTTCTTTGAGATTTCTGGACTGTCTGTCACGCACTGCTCTTTTAAGGTCTATCTATAGATTTTCAATTATTTTGAGGTCAGGAGATTGTGAAGGCCATGGCAAAACCTTCAGTTTACGCCTCTTGATGTATTCCCCAGTGGATTTCGCGGTGTGTTTAGGATCATTATCCATTTGTAGAAACCATCCTCTCTTTAACTTCAGCTTTTTCACAGATGGCATCAAGTTAGCATCCAAAATTTGCTGAAATTTTATTGAATCCATTTTTCCTTCTACTCGTGAGATGTTCCCTGTGCCACTGGCTGCAATACAACCCCAAAGCATGATCGATCCACCCCCATGCTTAACAGTTGAACAGAGGTTCTTTTCATTAAATTCTGTTCCCCTTCTTCTCCAAACGTACCTTTGCTCATTCCGGCCAAAAAGTTTAATTTTAACCTCATCGGGCCACAGAACTTGTTTCCAAAATGCATCAGGCTTGGCTTGTCAGATTTTTGTGGTGAGGACGTAGAAGAGGTTTTCTTCTGATGACTCTTCCATGAAGACCATATTTGTACAAGTATCTCTTTATAGTGGAATAGTGTACCACAACTCCAGTGTCTGCCAGATCTTTCTGGAGGGATTGTGCAGTCAAACGTGGGTTTTGAATTGTTTTTCTCACAATCCTGCGAGCTGTTCTGTCTGATATTTTTCTTGGTCTTCCAGATCTTGCTTTAACCCCTTAAGGACGCAGAACGTAAATGTACGTCCTGGTGAGGTGGTACTTAACGCACCAGGACGTACATTTACGTCCTAAGCATAACCGCGGGCATCGGAGCGATGCCCGTGTCATGCGCGGCTGATCCCGGCTGCTGATCGCAGCCAGGGACCCGCCGGCAATGGCCGACACCCGCGATCTCGCGGGCGTCCGCCATTAACCCCTCAGGTGCCGGGATCAATACAGATCCCGGCATCTGCGGCAGTTCGCCATTTAAATGAACGATCGGATCGCCCGCAGCGCTGCTGCGGGGATCCGATCATTCATAAGGCCGCATGGAGGTCCCCTCACCTTCCTCCGTGCGGCTCCCGGCGTCTCCTGCTCTGGTCTGTGATCGAGCAGACCATAGCAGGAGATGACCGATAATACTGATCTGTTCTATGTCCTATACATAGAACAGATCAGTATTAGCAATCATGGTATTGCTATGAATAGTCCTCTATGGGGACTATTCAAGTGTAAAAAAAAAATGTTAAAAAATGTAAAAGTAAAAGTAAAAAAAAAGTGAAAAATCCCCTGCCCCAATAAAAAAGTAAAACGTCCGTTTTTTCCTATTTTACCCCCAAAAAGCGTAAAAAACATTTTTTATAGACATATTTGGTATCGCCGCGTGCGTAAATGTCCGAACTATTAAAATAAAATGTTAATGATCCCGTACGGTGAACGGCGTCAACGAAAAAAAATTTAAGTCCAAAATTCCTACTTTTTTAATACATTTTATTAAAAAAAAATTATAAAAAATGTATTAAAAGTTTTTTATATGCAAATGTGGTATCAAAAAAAAAGTACAGATCATGGCGCAAAAAATGAGCCCCCATACCGCCACTTATACGGAAAAATAAAAAAGTTAGAGGTCATCAAAATAAAGGGATTATAAATGTACTAATTTGGTTAAAAAGTTTGTGATTTTTTTTTTAAGTGCAACAATAATATAAAAGTATATAATAATGGGTATCATTTTAATCGTATTGACCCTCAGAATAAAGAACACACGTCATTTTTACCATAAATTGTACGGCGTGAAAACAAAACCTTCCAAAATTAGCAAAATTGCGTTTTTCATTTTTAATTTCCCCACAAAAATAGTGTTTTTTGGTTGCGCCATAAATTTTATGATATAATGAGTGATGTCATTACAAAGGACAACTGGTCGCGCAAAAAACAAGCCCTCATACTAGTCTGTGGATGAAAATATAAAAGAGTTATGATTTTTAGAAGGCGAGGAGGAAAAAATGAAAACGTAAAAATTTAATTGTCCTTAAGGCCAAAATGGGCTGAGTCCTTAAGGGGTTAACTTCCACTGTTCCTGATGACTGCCATTTCTTAATTACATTCCGAACAGAGGATATTGACATCTGAAAACGTTTTGCTATCTTCTTATAGCCTTCTCCAGCTTTATGAGCATCAACTATTTTCAGTTTCAGATTTCTAGACAACTGCTTAGAAGAACCCATGGTACTGATTGTTGGGGCAAGGTCAGATGAGTCTGGGCATTTAAAACCTTTTGAGATTGACATCACCTGGTCTTCCTAGATGATGATTGAGAACAATCCGTGACACTGGCAGGTCTCAGCTTTGCAAAGGGGGCAGTGCATGCTATCAATTCTGCTGGGTGCCCAAATTTTTGCAGACGCCATTTTTTTGTTTTCTGTTATTTTGAAAGTGTAAATGATGGAAATAAAATCGAACTTTTGTTGACATATTATAAGAATGTCTAATCTGTAATTTGATGCCTTTTGGAGATTTTTCCATCTTTCCTTGGCTTCTTTATGCACATTAATACAAATTTTTACCTGGGGTGCTCAAACTTTTGATCCCCACTGTATGTGGCAGAAAAAGCCTCCATTGACTTAATTGTCCACAAGCCTATTTGGTTTAGAAAACAGAATTTGTATGAATTTGGTGTCCATTTTAGGACATCGTCAGTTGTCAGCCGTAAATCCATCCTCTGTCAGGTGAAACGGCGTCCCGCCTCCTCCCTCAGGCCAATCTCCGTCAGGTGTCAGCAGCAACTCCCTCTTCCCTCCTGTGTCATACTAAAGTCTCATCCGAATCTTTCTTGCCGTGTAGCAGAGTAGAGTCAGTGTCGGCTCTCTGCTATACAGGTTCTGCTGTACATGCTATTCAGTGTTGGCTCTGCTATACAGACTCTGTAGCACATGTAGTGTCTGTAGTATACATGTGCAAGTTTCACAGTTTCGACTCTGCTATACATGTTGTGCAGCGTCGGCTCTGCTATGCGGCACGAAGTTGCGTCTGAGGGAGAATTGTCTGAGTCATGACGGCGTTTTGGACGAGGGAGTTTCGGATGAGGGAGCTGTGGCTGAAGGATGACGGAGATTGGCTCAAGGGAGGAGGCGGGACGCCGTTTCACCTGACGGAGGACTGAGTTACGGCTGACGACTGACGATATCCCAAAATGGACACCGTATGGTTGGTATCCTAAGAGGGTGTAATTTTGGTCCATCAGTCAGCATAGTGTCCAGGTACATGGAATGATTCCTGTTATTTTGTACACAAACGAAGATGTCGGTGTCTCAGACTTCCATACACCTTGTCATCTCTATCGTAAAGCGTTAAAGCATTATTTTTAACTTTTTTTTTTCCATGAACAGGCAGTAAAAAAAAAAAAACTTGTTGCAATATATTAGCATATCCATTATTATTTTATTGTTAGAACTTGTCATCCATTAGGTCTGCTTGAAGGAAAATGCTCATCCTGTTCATCCACACTAAACCCAATACACTGGATTAAAGTGTAAGTGAAATGGAGACCGATGGGGGTCACTGACTGTTATATGTACCTGCACTCCAGAGATCTGTCCCTCCGAAGACATGCGTCCATCTTCTGTGAATTGCGGGCTGAAGCCGGCCCCGCCGGCTCAATTTGACTTCATTGTCACGGGTCACGTGAGCGCAGCACCAACTGAGCGCTCATGTGACCTGCGACAATGAATATTCAAATTGAGCCAGCAGTCCCGCCTCCTGCGCGCAATTCACGGAAGATGGAAGCATGTCTTCGGAGGGACAGATCTCTGGAGTGAAGGTACGTATAGGAGTCACCCCACATCGGGCTCCTGTTCACCCAGACTATAACCCAGTGTATTGGGTTTAGTGTGGATGAACAGGATGACAGTTTTCCTTTTTAAATCAGGTTTTGTTCCTTTTCACATTTTTGAAAACAGTCTTCTCTGCATACTGTTTTTTTTATTTTTTTATTTGGGTTTTTATTATTTTGGGGTTTAAACTCCACCTAGTGATAAGCCAATTTAATCTAGACGTGTGAAGTTTAGTTAAAGGTATCTGGACTTGTCATTGCTTTAAACTGTATGTCCAGGTTTTTTAATTTGGTATTCCGGTGGAACACTTAATTTTTATTAAATCAATTGGTGCCTGAAAGTTAAACAGATTTGTAAATTACTTCTATTAAAAAATCTTAATACTTCCAGTACTTATTAGCTGCTGAATGCTACAGAGGAAATTCTTCACTATTTGGAGCACAGAGCTTTCTGCTGACATCACGAGCACAGTGCTCTCTACTGACATCTCTGTACATTTTAAGGACTGTCCAGAGTAGGGGAAAATCCCCATAGCAAACCTATCCTGCTCTGGACAGTTCCTAAAATGAGAGAGCAGAGAGCACGGTGTTCCAAAAAGAAAATAATTTCCTCTGTAGTATTCAACAGCTAATAAGTACTGGAAGGATTAAGATTTTTAATAGAAGTAATTTACAAAACAATCCATGAAGAAGAAGAATGAAGCAGTCGGCAACTCACCAATCGGTTAGGCAAACTTATTTATTGCACATACTCACAATCTGGGTGGCCCAGGGAGATGACAAAAAGATGGCACAAGCGGGGGGTACCACAGAGAGACGACAAAGTTGTTTCGCACTACATAGTGCTTCAACTGGCCACTATTGTCAGACAGAAAAGAACAACTCAACTCCAGTAGCTGATAATTATTGGAAGGATTAATATTTTTTTAATAGAAGTAATTTACAAATCTGTTTAAATTTCTTGAGCCAGTTGATATATATAAAACCAGTTGATTAAAAAAAAGTTTTCCACCGGAGTACCCCTTTAACGACCATGGACATATATTTACGTCCGTGGCCACATGGTGACCGCGCGTCATATCGGGCTGGTCCAGGCATGTAACTGAAGCTGGGACCCGGGGCAAATAGTGCGCGGCAGCGATCGCGGTGCCGTGCGCTATTAACCCTTTAGACGCGGAGTTCAAAGTTGAACACTAAAACGAAAGTAAAACCTTCCCGGCTGATCGGGACCACCGCAGTGAAAATGCGGTGTCCCGATCAGCTATGACACAAACGGAGGGTCGCTCACCTTCCTCCGGTGCGTCCGATTGGCGATTGATTGCTCCAAGCCTGAGATTCATTTATTAAATCGCACGGTCAATGGCGTACGTGCCCAAAAATTCCAAAGTCCAAAATAGCGTATTTTTGGTCCCTTTTTTATATCATGAAAAAATTTCATAAAAAGCAATCAATACAAAAATGGTACCTTTAAAAACTTCAGATCACGGCGCAAAAAATGAGCCCTCATACTGCCCCATACGCAGAAAAATTAAAAAGTTATAGGGGTCAGAAGATGACCATTTTAAACGTATAAATTGTCCTGCATGTAGTTATGATTTTTTCCAGAAGTACGACAAAATCAAACCTATATAAGTAGGGTATCATTTTAATCGTATGGACCTACAGAATAAGCATTAGGTGTCATTTTTACCAAAAAATTTACTGCGTAGAAACGGAAGCCCCCAAAATTTACAAAATGGCGGTTTTTCTTCAATTTCGTCTCACAATGATTTTTTTTTTCTGTTTCGCCGTAGATTTTTGGATAAAATGACTGATGTCATTACAAAGTAGAATTGGTGGCACAAAAAATAAACCATCATATGGATTTTTAGTTGCAAAATTGAAAGGGTTATGATTTTTCAAAGGTGAGGAGGAATAAACAAAAGTGCAAAAAAAGGAAAAACCCTGAGTCCTTAAGGCATCACTGCTATATAAATGTAAATTAAAAAAAATAAAAAATAAAAATATATATAAATTTTTTTTATGTGGAGTTTTAGTCTTGCCAATCTTTATGGCATTTTTGTGCCTCCATAAACTTCTATGGGGCAAAAAAAAAAAAAAGCCATAGTCTCAACAGGCTGCTATTTTGAACGATTGCCTCAGAGCCCAAATATGCTAATTCAGTTTGGTGTTTCATATTTAACTACCGGTATTTACTTTCAAAAATGTAATTGTGTTTTTTGGGGATGTTATTGCCTGAAATCTAGCCTAATAGGCCCAGTTATGAAATAGTAAGAAATGCTTGTTCGACAACTGATCTTTTGGTTTCTGAATGTTTTTAAATAATTGTTTGTCGGCACACATCGTCCTGTGTAATAGGGAGTGTGCGGCCGCCTAATGATAAAAGTAGAAGTCTGCACAAATAAACCAGCTATCACTTATGTGGCTCTGGCTGCCTAATACTGAGCTGTTTCGTAGGCGCTGATCTCGTAGATATCAGGCAGGGGGTTGGGCTAGGTAATACACCCCTTAGGCTGGAATTCCATTGAGGATTTTCAGCAAAAAAACGCAGCATCCAGATGTTAGTTGCAAGTCAATAGTAAACTGCAAAATGCCAGATTCACTTGGCGTGTTTCATTTTGGAATTTTTTTTAATCCTTTTTGAAGTTTTTTCAGCTATTTTGGCCTCAGAGGCTGGTTTTCCAAAACGCCCTGCAAAACCTAGTTTGACGTTTTTTGCACAGAAATCGTGGAGCTTTCCTTACATAGAAGTCTATGGGAGAGCAAAAAACGCCATGTTGGTTTTAACTTTTAGCGTTTTTCTGGAGGTTTTTATTCTTTTTTGGACTTATAAAAAAAAATACAGTATTGATGGAAAAAATAGTATTTAATGAAATTTACATCATTTTTATAACAAATTTTTTATAAATTTTTAAACAGTGATCCATTTATATGGGCGGGCAGGGCAACAAAAATGTAGCCGACAATAATAAAAATGTAGTGTGTGTGTGTGTGTGTGTGTGTGTTTTTTTTAACTTTTTTTTTTTTTTAAACATTTTTTAGGTAGTACTACTACTCACAGCATGGAACACACTGTTCCATGATGGGAGTAGCAGTACATGTACTAATTGACAGATCTCACGGGGTCCTTGGTGATCCTTCTGTATAATTTATAGATGCGCACTGTCGTGTATATATACACCTATTCATATTTCCCGCAGAGAGCTGTGATTGGTCAGATGGTTCCAGCCAATCACAACTCTCTGTGGGAAATATGAATATGTGTATATATGCGGCAGTGCAGGGGACCATAGAAGAGCGGCCGGCCGTATCTACACATTATACAGGAGGATCACTGCGGGTGTCAGAAGTGACACTCTCTGTGATCTATCTACCCGCAGTTAAAGACAGATGACAGCGGGTATCACTCCTGACATCCGCAGTGATCGTCCTATCTATTGCAGAGAGGCTTTCTCCTGTGCTCCGCATCTCTGCACTATACTCAGGCTGGCCAGTGATGTAAATAGAACATCACTCATATTTCCCGCTGAGAGCTGTGATTGGCTGCCACCATCCGACCAATCCTCACTGTGGGCAAAAAATATGAATGAGCGAGGTGAATTCACATCATCTCTGCAATAGATAGGACGATCGCATCAGGTGTCAGGAGTGTCACCCAGGGCAATCTGGTCTTTAGTACAGCTACTACTACTTCCATCATGGAACAGTCTGTTCCATGCTGGGAGTAGTAGTACTACCTAAAAAATTAAGAAAAAAAAAGTTAAACGCACACACACACACACTTTATTAAAAATATATAAAAATTTTGTTATAAAAAATTAAAATGTTGTTAAATACATTTTTTTGGCCAAAGGGGTCAAAAAAGGAAAATTCCACACAAAGGTAAAAACGCCAGAAAAAATGCCAAAACGCAGGGAAAAACAGTGCCAGTTTTTCTGGCATTTTTAAGCCTAAGAAAACGCAGTGCAAAAACCTCAGTGGAATCCTAGCCTTAGACTGCTGTTTCCCAACCAGGGTGCCTCCAGCTGTTGCAAATCTGCAACTCCTGGGAAACACTGCCTTAGGCCTTGCACATTCACCCGTGGTGGGCTACTCCCGAGTTTTCTACTGCGTGTTTGTGTTTCCCACTAAGGATTTTCTGCAGTGGGATCTCTGCAGCCAAAAATCCGCAGCAGATTACATGTGTGAATGTACTCTAAGGCTATGTTCACAAGGCAGAATTAACATGTGGAATTTCATAGCAGCAGAAGACATCATACCCACAAAGGCAGCAGCATGGAGGACATTATAGAGCAGTGCTGAGCAGCTTAAGCTGTGAATCCAGCACTTGTGTTAGATAAAACATTTCCTACAAGCTGCAGCTCTGTGTCGCTCTGCTTTACCCTCTTCCTAACCCCTCCCATTTCCAAAAATTCTTATGAGCAGCATCCATAGAGTTGAATTTTTATTTTACCCTAAGAATCGGATGTGAATCTGTTGATGGCACATGCATACTAAACCATGCAATGTTGATTTATGCAAAGTTTGTTGAAATAACACATTTAAAGGTGAGCCCACCATTATCTGAACGGAGAGCAAAAAGTGTATTTTTGGCCTCTTTGAAGATGGCCTGTAGCAGCTGTGTTTTTTATATATATTTTTTTTTTGTTCTCTGTATATTTTATGCAGTGGACATATAACCATAAGGTAGACCTTTCTTTCTTTTTGTTTGCATTCTGGCCAATGGCTGGTATATGTGGCTATGTAGCAAACATCAGAAATGTACATTGGAGGTATACATCAAGGAATACTCCTGACAAACGTATAGGTTAAACACTGTGTGAACATAGCTGTCAGCTGAATGCTTGTTTGGCCAAAAAGGGATTCTAAGGCCCCTTTCACACTGCCGGTATGACCAGTCAAATACGTCCGGCAAACTCCCCAAACCCCCCCCCCCCCCTTTTTTTTTTCCTGCAGTTTGACGACCGTTTTGACGGGTAATAACTGGTTTCTATGGACCCCATTATAGTCAGTGGGGTCCGTCGCGCACCGTTATCTTCAGAGAGAAAAGCCAAAGAAAAAGACAGTGCAAACTTCTTGCCTTTTGGCTAAGATCAAGTGTAGTATCTGTTCTTATCAGTGGTTTGGTCTTTGCCATTGATGTAGGATAGATGCTGCTTGGAGGAGCAGGAGGTGCCACAAGACCAGCTCAATGGCTGCCCTGATTTGACCTGTTTCCTCTGGGTCTTGCCACGAGGCTCGGAGGGTCTAGAGTTGAGGTACTTTTATGCCTCGGAGTGGTGACCCTGAGGTGCCGAAACTCACTGGGTGTTATAGATCACTGAGTGAATGCACCGCACAAGACACTCTTCACCTTCGGCACTCACCCTTGGGATCCCTGCCTTCTGGCTAGGATCAGGTACATTGTTTATAGATCCAGCCGGATAACCAGGCAGCATATCTGTATGCATCCACTTATTTATTTTGTATGTCCCTGTGCCACTTTACGTGTTTTGTTTGTACACAGGATTTGTCAAGATGCGGTAGCCCTTCTTGATGTCCCTCCTGGCGGTCTAGGGGAGGTGTGTGTCCATCTAATTCCTCACCTCCCTGCAACCCCCTGGGCATCTTGGCTTCGGTCAAGCTGCCATCAGTATATGGCTCCTTGGCTGATACCTTGGTTAACGCCAGGTGCATTTGCGGCTCCTTAGTAGCTTCGACGAAAAGGGGCATCGAACCTGAATCCTTGCAGGTGCCTTTTGGCCCGGAGGTGAAGGGTAGGTTTGTTGGGGGGCCTCTACTATTGAAGGGTTTGCGATAGTCCGCATCCTTTGTGCTCTTTTTTTTTTTTTTTTTTTTTTTTTTAGTGTGACACGTTTGCACTTTTTCTTGCACTTTGGGTGATAGAGAGCGCTTGCCTCGGCGTTAAAAAAAAATAAAAATAAACGCTGCAAGCACTATTTTTTCCTCTGGCTTTTCTCTATGCTAGAATATGCGGGCAAGGGCTTGTCTCCTTTTCAGAAGTGTATGATTGTGGGGGTTCCAACTGCTGGGACCCACATGATCTGGAGAATGGGGTCCAGAGTCTCTTGTCTGAACAGTGCAGCGATCATGCCTGCACTGCCGCTTCATGCGCTATAAATGGCCGCTGTCTGAGATAGTACAGCACTCGGAGATCTGCAGGAGCTCACACAGACCATGAATGGAGCAGATGTAAAAGTGCATGACTATACACTTGGGACCCCAGCAGTCCCTGTCACCATATGCTTATCTCATATCAGTGGTCTTCTACCTGTAGACCTCCAGCTGTTGCAAAACTACAACTTCTAGCATGCTTGGACAGCAGTCTGTTCATTGCTCCGGTCAGTATTCTCCAACCTGTGGTTTTCCAGCTGTTGCAAAGTTACAATTTCCATTATGCATGATTGGGGTTGTAGTTTTGCAACAGCTGGCTGATGGGGGCATAGTGAGGGCTGTAGTTTTTCAACAGCTGGTTGTTTAGGACATTGTGGGGGTGTTAGTTTTGCAACAGCTGTCTGTAGAAGCATGCTGGGGGTTGTAGTTTTGCAACAAATGGCTGTTGGGTCATGCTGGGGGTTGTAGTTTTGCAACAAATTGCTGTTGGGTCATGCTGGGGGTTGTAGTTTTGCAACAAATGGCTGTTGGGTCATGCTGGGGGTTGTAGTTTTGCAACAAATGGCTGTTGGGTCATGCTGGGGGTTGTAGTTTTGCAACAAATGGCTGTTGGGTCATGCTGGGGGTTGTAGTTTTGCAACAAATGGCTGTTGGGTCATGCTGGGGGTTGTAGTTTTGCAACAAATGGCTGTTGGGTCATGCTGGGGGTTGTAGTTTTGCAACAAATGGCTGTTGGGTCATGCTGGGGGTTGTAGTTTTGCAACAAATGGCTGTTGGGTCATGCTGGGGGTTGTAGTTTTGCAACAAATGGCTGTTGGGTCATGCTGGGGGTTGTAGTTTTGCAACAAATGGCTGTTTGGTCATGCTGGGGGTTGTAGTTTTGCAAAAGCTGTCTGTAGAAGCATGCTGGGGGTTGTAGTTTTGCAACAAATGGCTGTTTGGTCATGCTGGGCGTTGTAGTTTTGCAACAGCTGGAGAGCCACAGGCTCTTGTGCTTATATCAGTGTTTCCTTCCAGGGTACCTCCAGCTGTGTCAAAACTACAACTCCCAGCCTGGTTGGCTTATATGTTCGCACATGATTGTGTTCTAATAGCAGGGCGTGTGGTTTTGCAGTGGACAGCGCTGAGGCAGTCGCCATTGTGCCCATTGTGTCTGCACTTTCTGCTGACTGTTCTCTTTTTCGCGTAGAGAGTGAACGCCACACGTTACGCCGGGCGGTGTCACGTCTCCGCCTCTGATTGGCGGCCCGAGAGAGAGCGAGAAGGACTAGGGCGGTTCCGCGCATGCGTACTACTCCACGTTGTGACGCAGACTCTCGCCGCGTATTCTCGCGTTGGCTATATATAAAAAAGTAAAATATAAAGAATTCAACGAGCATGCGCAGCTCTGACTAGGAAGTCTCGCGTGAACTGTAAGTTCTTTGCCAAAGCGAGACTTCCCGGCTCCGGCACGGTGCTGCTGAATGGTGGCGTGAGAGAGGAAGCCGGGACGGTATACGGGTGCCGGGGCCTCGGGGGTGAGGCGCCCCCTGCAGCTAGTCCTCCACACGTCAGTAGTGCGACTGTCCTGGGCCGTCCAGCGGAGAATGAGAGGCTCCATCCGGCCGGCTGCTTGCTGTGTGAGGACTGCTGCCCTCCTTCCTGACACCCGCCCTTCTGCAGCTGGGACTCGGGACCTCACAGTCAAGGTGACCGATGGCAATAGCGGCCTGGAGAAGGTAGTGATGGCGCTGTGTGTGTGTGACACGATGTACCCCCCTCCCCCAACCTGTGGCTCTACAGCTGTTACCGAACTACAACTCCCATCATGCTCTAACAACCTTTTTGGCTGTAATATGGTAGTCCATGGGGCTATACCAGTGTCTCTCAACCAGCCTGCCTTCAGCGGTTTTAAAACTACAACCCCCAGCATGCCCAGACAGCCGAAGGCTGTCTGGGCATGCTGGGAGTTGTAGTTTTAAAACTGCTGTAGGCCACAGGTTAGAAAGCAAACAATTTTACTACTCCTGTCATCGTCTGCCACATTGTCCAGCGCCAATTTTGTCCATTGCTCACTTAACCTTTTAAGGACATCTTTTTTTATTTATTTATTTATTTTTTGCACTTTTGTCTTTAGCGACCTGCCTTCTAATAGCCATTACACTTTCAGTTTTCCACCTACACCCCAATATGAAGCTGCTTGTATGCGCCACCATGTGAACTTTATAATTACATCACTCATTGTACCACAAAGTCTACAAGGAAACAAACACATAAAAAAAAAAAAAATATATATATATATATATATATATATATATATATATATACCTCCATAAAAGAAAAGCGGCACTCCGATGGCAAAAAAAGGTGTATTTATTCACCTATCAAGTCAATGCAACGTTTCAGCCTCACAATGAAGCTGAAACGTTGCATTGACTTGATGGGTGAATAAATACACCTTTTTATGCCATTGGAGTGTCTCTTTTCTTTTTTGTATAGATATAGATATATAGATTAGTTAGGAGTAGCCGTATTAGTCCAGTGATGCAGTGTGTGTGTGTGTGTGTGTGTGTGTGTGTATATATATGTATGTATGTGTATATATATATATATACACATACACATACACATACACACACACACACACACACACACACACACACACAGTGAAAACTCCCTGGCAGAGTCCCATAGGACTTAATGTATTTGCACCATCTGCATAGGGGACTAAACACTACCAATAGGGGAGAACCAGACCTACCTTGTACACAGGGCTTCTGCCAGGGGGTACAGCCAATACCACAGGAAGGGGCCTAGGCTCTCCCCCCCCCCCCCCCCCCCCGACTGTAGCATCCCCAGCACACCCCTTGTGCCAAATCATCCCTCCCTGTGCCAAATCATTCCCTCATCCCCATTCCAAATCATCCCCCCATACCAAACCCTTACCAGCCTTATTACAGTGCAAAATGTATTGTTGTTTAGCTTTTTTATCTTGTTTTGTAGGTAATTGCACTCTGGAGTGAGTACAGGACAATATTCTGTCATTTAGAAAGATGTTTATGCCTTTTTTCCGAATAGGGGACATCTCCCAATTAGAGATGAGCGACCTTACAGTCAATTCGATTTGTCACAAACTTCTCGGCTCGGCAGTTGATTACTTTTTCTGCATAAATTATTTCAGCTTTCAGGTGCTCCGGTGGGCTGGAAAAGGTGGATACAGTCCTAGGAAAGAGTCTCCTAGGACTGTATCCACCTTTTCCAGCCCACGGGAGCACCTGAAAGCTGAACTAATTTATGCAGGAAAAGACGAATCGTGACGAATCGAATTTACTATAAGTTCGCTCACCTCTACTCCCAATAGTGGAGACTTTTTTTTTTTTTTTTTTAATTCCCCATGAGTGTCTGCTATATGAAGATTATATATATATAATATTTTTTTTTTTCAAGCAAAAAACTATTTAGCTATTTCGGGGCTTCCGATTCTACGCAGAGTACTTTACAGTACAGGGATGTGGAATTCCTATCGCCCGGAACGTGCAGTTCCAGGCGCAAGGCAGGTGAATTTTTCCGTCCCA
Source organism: Hyla sarda (assembly GCF_029499605.1). Taxonomy (NCBI): domain Eukaryota; kingdom Metazoa; phylum Chordata; class Amphibia; order Anura; family Hylidae; genus Hyla; species Hyla sarda. Next base: position 427,796,876 of record NC_079190.1, read on the forward strand.
TAGCCTGGCTTCGGGCAAGCAGGGCCGGACCTGATAAGCGTAGCGGCGGCACTCAGCAGTCTGTATGGTGCGGGCTCCTGACTCCTGCCTGTTCCGTACTCTGCTGCCCCCAAGCTGTTCTCAGTAGCTGTGGGCCGCCGCTAATTGCCGCGGCTGGCTGTTAACCCTTTAGATCGCGTCTAAAGGGACATGTGAATTCTCCCTGGTGGGCTAATGGGGTGGATCACCCCCCCCCCCCCTGCAGCGTGATCGCGGGGAGGAGATCCACTATAGAGGTAGCTGGAGGTCTTACCTCTGCTTCCCTTGTGTCCGTGGCTCTGTCATTGATAGAGCCTAGTCCAGCCAGGCTCTATCAATGGATTTCAGAGCACACAGATCAATGGAATTCAATAGAACTCTATTGATCTGTATGAGGAATCTTATGATTCCTCCTAAAAGTCTAATAAAGTGTAAAAAAAAAAAAAAAAAAAAAAAGTTTAAAAGACACACATTAACCCCTTCCATGTTAAAGGGTCACTCTCATTAAAACAAATTTTTGCTATTGCACTCCTTATGGTAAATGAAAAATATTTCTAATATACTTTGTTTAAAAAAAAAAAAATGAAGTTTTCTGTGTTTTATTTGTGCTTAAAAAAAGCTCAAGAGCACATTTTCCCCCCAACTGATACACAGACTTTGGACCAAAGTCCAAACACAGGTAGTGCCGCCTGGAGTGCTGAGGAGGGGGGGGGGGGGTGTCCAGCCTCATCCAATCATAGCTCCTCTCACACATAACTGCCATATGCTGTTGGTTGGACACCCCCCCCCCCCCCCCCCTCAGCACTCCAGGTGGCAACAATGGGATTTTGGAGAGTGAATTTTTCTGAAATGGATTTTGAGTGGCATGTCACATTTAGGAAGCCCCTGTGGTGCCAGATGGGGTCCACTGTTCTGGCACCATGGGGGCTTTGTAAACACACACAGCCTTCAAGTCCAGCCTAATTCTCTCTCAAAAAGCCCAATGGCGCCCCTTCTCTTCTGAGCATTGTAGTTTGCCCGCAGAGCACTTTACATCCACATATGGGGTATTTATATACTCAGAAGAAATGCGGTTACTAATTTTGGGGGTCTTTTTTCCTATTACCCCTTGTGAAAATGCTAAATTTGGGGTAACACCAGCATTTCAGGGAATTTTTTTTTTAATTTTTCATGTCCAACTTTAACGAAAATTTGTCAAAGACCTGTGGGTTATTAAGGCTCACTATACCCTTTGTTACATTCCATGAAGGGTAAAGTTTCCAAAATGGGGCCACCCCTGTGCAAATCACAAATTTAAGCCTCAAATGTACATGGCGCTCTCTCATTCCTGAGCCATGTAGTTAGTCCGCAGAGCATTTTCCGTACACATATGGGGTATTTCCGTACTCAGAAGAAATAGCGTTAGAAATTTTGGGGGTCTTTTTTTCCTTTTACCTCTTGTGAAAATGAAAAGTATGGGGCAACACCAGCATGTTAGTGTAAAAATGAAATTTTTTTTACACTAACATGCTGGTGTAGCCCCCAACTTTACCTTTTCATAAGGGGTAAAAGGAGAAAAATCCCCCCCAAAATTTGTAACGCAATTTCTCCAGAGTACGGAAATACCCCATATGTGGCCCTAAACTGTTGCCTTGAAATAAGATAGGGCTCTGAAGTGAGAGAGCGCCATGTGCATTTGAGGCCTAAATAAGGAATTTGCAATAGGGGCGGACCCGGTTACAAGGATGGGGCTTGTCTCCACCAAAACCCTACAGCAGTGTTTCCCAAACGGGGTGCCTCCGGCTGTTGCAAGACTCCCAGCCTGCTAGGACAGTCTGTGGTTTTGCAACAGCTGGACATTAGGAAACACTGCCGTATGAGACGTTTTTCATTTTTATTGGCACGGGGGGGGGGGGGAGGAGAATGTGTAAGGGGGTGTATATGTAGTGTTTTACTTTTTATTATTTGTTAGTGTAGTGTTTTTAGGGTACATTCACACCGGCGGCAGTTAACAGTAAGTTTTCCACTGGGAGTAGGAGCTGCGGCGGGAAATTTGCCACAGCTCAAACTTGTAGAAGGAAACCCACTGTAAGCACGCCCGTGTGAATGTACCCTGCAAATACATGGTCACGTGTTACTTATATGTCAAATAAAAATATATAATAGTTAAATTAACCCATAACCTTCCCCATTATGTGAAGGATGGGTTTTTGTTTCAAGTCCCATACAAGTGTATAGGACTTCTGTTGCCTTACTCCACAAGCTCCGCATCTCCTGGTGAATGTGTCGCTCCGTCTGGCAAGCTGCATCCTCCCTGCATTGCATGCCCCATCATGCAAACATACGCCCACCCTTTAAACCACACCTTTTTTTTTTTTTACAATGCAGCCCCATCTGAGGACAGGATATGAGAATTAGATGAGGATTGGAAATGGGGTCGGGATATAAGGATTAGAAATTGAGTCGGAATATGAGGATTACAAATGGGGATGGGATTTGGTGTTGGGCTATAAGGAGGGGATTTGGGGTAGGGATATGAGGACAAAAGTTCCCTCTTTTTTTGTTTTTCCTCCCCACAAGGATAAGGTAGGAAAAACCGGGCAGCGCTGGGTACTCGGCTAGTATTTTATCTGTAAACATATTGTGCATTCGTCGCAAAGAAAATGCATACTTTTCTTCCTCGCTCCCTTGACCTTTTGGCTTTCTGCTGACAGCTGCTTTAGATACATACATTTTCGGTAGGGACAATCACTGACTATAGTGGTGTCCCCCCCCCCCCCCCCCATCACTGCCAAGACAAGTTCATCTCTAAAGCAGCTGCCAGCGGGGAGCCGGAGGTCCTCACAAGGGGATCCTTGAAGGACACGGTAAGGGAGTACAGTGGTCCCTCAACATACGATATTAATTGGTTCCAGGAGGACCATTGTATGTTGAGTACAATATGTCTATGGAAATCTGGTCATTGGTTCTGGAGCCACAGAACCATTGTATGTTGAGTACATATCTCTATGGAAACTGGTTCCGGGATGACCATTGTATGTTGAGTGTTCAACAAACCAGTGTGCCTCAAGCTGTTGCATAACTACAACTCCCAGCATACCTGTACAGCCATTGACTGAGCTGGGAGTTGTAGTTCTGCAACTGCTGGAGACACACTGATTGGGAAACATTGATATACAGGATTAGATCACCCCCCCTCCCCCGGTAGGTTGGCAGTCCCCTTAGATTAGACCACCCCCACTCCCTAGTAGGTAGGTAGTCCCCTTAGATTACACCACCCCCTAGTAGGTAGGTAGTCTCCTTAGATTAGATCACCCCCACCTATCAGTAGACAGGTAGTCCCTTCCACTTACCTTGGGCTACCGTCCACCAGATGACAAACGATGCGACATCCGTACACATGCTGGGCTGCTTAATTACGCAGTGATGCTGGCCCTGTGATTCTGGGATCGTTATTGCGTGCTACATCATTACGCGGCTACCATATCTGTATGGAAGCTGTATAGTTGGTCATCTGGGGAGGGGCCTTTGCTCTGCTCCTGCACGAACGGCCTGAGAAAACAAGTCGGTCGGGAAAGTGTTATATTCAATGAGAGCCGGAGGCAGAACACTGGCTATCCAGAGGCTGCTGAAGCAGTCAGTGCTGCCTTATAGCCTTCTTCGCGATTGCCCCGACACAGAAGCATCGTATGTTGATGCTTCCTTCAACATATAATGGGCTCTGAGAGGCCATCGTATGTTGAAACGATTGTATGTCAGGAGACCACTGTATGGGTTTAGTATCTGGCATAACCCTTTTACAGGTCATGACAGGATGACTCTATTCACACAACTTCCTCAGATGCAGGGTAAAAGATGTCAAGACATACAGAATATTATGCGTTCTGGACTAAGACTGGACTAAGAAAGCTTGTACATGAGTAAGAGGCAGCTGCTTAGAGTTCATCCAGGTCATGAACTCTACTATTTATATGCAGCTGAATGCAGCTATTCAATATGATACTTTTATACACACACTGATAGACATGGTGCACGACTAGTCTGTTCACCACTAAGCACAAGCTCCCCCTTTCCCAATTGGGAAGAGGGACAGTTGCACCAGGTGGGTTTTGTTTCCATTGATGCTCATGACCGTAAAGTAAATCCTTGTTTTATTCAAAAACTTAAGAAGCATCCAGTTACAGTTGTCACATTACCTGGAGTATTATATGGACACTATCTGATGTCACTACTTGTGATATAGTGTGATGCTTTGTCCCTTTTAGCAGCTGAAGTGTCTATCTACCCCTAATATCCTTACCTCTGATAGTTTAGGAGGTCTTTCTTACTGTAGCTGTCAGCTATTGGTTATCTTCCGGTACACCACTGAGATACTTTATGGGGAAGATTTATCAAAACGTGTGCAGAGCAAAAGTGGTGCAATTGCAATCAGATTGCTTATTTTATAAAAATTAAAGAAGCAATTTGGTTGCTATGGGCAACTGCATCACAGTTGCTCTTCACAGCTTTTAATAAATCCCTCCCAATGATGCTCCGGTTAGTTGAGTTTAGGTTGTTTATGGCAGCAACTTCAATCAAATAGTTGGTTCTGTATATCCCACTATCCAACCCAATGAAGTGACCGATCATCCCCCCCCCCCCCCCCCCAAATAATTCCCTTTTCAGATTCAGACAAGTTGGTTATTTTCCTTTCTCTGTATACCGGTCTCTGGGGAGAAGGGACGTGAAATTTGCTTATAGAGTTACTATGATAGTGTATTCATGTATTAATGGGACTTGTCCACAGCAATAAGGAGGAGTGTCATAATATGGTCTGTTTGCTATATAGTTACCAAGAGTCCACCAATAGTGTGTATTCTCAGTTTAGGATGATATTCATGGCACTGGAATTTTAACCCTATTTGCATTCTTGTTTTTCACATTATTCATTAAAAGTTTTACTGCTACATTAGTCATTGTCTAGTTGCTACTGGGAAATTGATGCTATGGACTGGCCCGCCCGTTCCCCAGACCTGAATCCGATTGAGCACATCTGGGACATCATGTCTCGCTCCATCCACCAACGCCACGTTGCACCACAGACTGTCCAGGAGTTGGCGCATGCTTTAGTCCAGGTCTGGGAGGACATCCCTCAGGTGACCACCTAGTCAGGAGCATGCCCAGGCGTTATAGGGAGGTCATAAGGGCACGTGGCAGCTACACACACTACTGAGTCTCATTTTGACTTGTTTTAAGTACATTACATAAAGTTGGATCAGCCTGTAGTGTGGTTTTCCACTGTGATTTTGAGTGTCACTCCATATCCAGACCTCCATGGGTTGATAAATTTGATCTCCATTGATACATTTTGTGTGATTTTGTTGTCAGCACATTCAACTATGTAAAGACAAAAGTATTTCATACGATTCATTCAAATCTAGGATGTGTTATCTTAGTGTTCCCTTTATTTTTTTGAGCAGTGTATATACTCAGGGAGGGGGAAAAATAATTTTCAGACTTGTCTAACAGCAACTGATGTTCTATAGAAGTAAAGTATTGGATGTGTTGAAATCCATTGTGGCAGATTGTTCTTTTTCCTGAAAATCTGACACAGAAGAGGCAAGAGGCTTCCATACACACTAGACATCTGGTCCGACTGATATTGGCAACTCTGCTGGCTTTTATCTGCTGTATGTGGGTCCTAACCATTTAAGAGCTCCCAGTGATAACCAAATGGGGGCACAGTATTTGGGAGAGTTGCTTTTTCTTTTAGAAAAAGCTAAAAAGGGCCAAGATTCCTATATTTGAGAGTTTGCTAGGGGTCAGTAGATAATGGAATATTCAAGTGGTAACACTTAGGCTAGGATCACACCATTGTATTTTCAATTTTGATTATTATAGGAGAACAATGATGTGAATTGATTGGTACCTAATAGACCCTACTGACTTTAATATGGCCTGTCGAGTTTTCACCATGGTGTCCAGCATTTTACTAGGAAAATAGTTCTGTATGCAGCACTAGTTTGTCTGATATTTTTCCAATGCAGGTGTGAACCCAGCTTTACTTTGATAGATAATACTTTTGAGATCTACTATTTGAGAATCTCTGGTAATTTTTGTTCTGTAATAATAAATTTTTTTTTTCTCTTTGTAGTACATGGAGAGCTAAATGGTACTACAGGAGACCGCAAGACCCTGGCCTCTGACAAACCTGCAAACCAGATTGCCTCCAGAATTCCCAACGGCAGCCAGCAAGCCGCGGCAGAAATCGGCACCAATTCTAAGCACCTAGCCAAGCCTACTAACTTTGGAAAGGCGAACAATAGACCCAAAACTTTGCTTCATAGAAACAGTATGGACAAAAAGAATGAGAAATCTTATGAAAGCAAACCTAAAGATATTAGATGTGCAGAAAAGGGTGAGAGTGGGTCCATCCAGAATGGTTTGCTGTCAATCAGCTCTGGTCTTATTACCAATGGCTATGTAAGCAAAGGTGCTGAGAACGATGGCAGCGGTTCGGAAAGTGGATATGCCGCAGCTAACAAAAGGAAAACCAAGTTTACCAATGCCAAGCCTGCGGAGAACTCCAGCTTTTTGATTGGCAAAATGTCAGACTCTGAAACTAAGCTGGATCCTGAAAATTTCAAGACAGATTTTTTCACAGATCAGAAAGGGGCGACTAGGGTAGATAATGGTAAAGCAACTTGGAAAAATGAACCTTTAACTACAGGCATCGGTCGGGGAAAATCAAACCCTGGAGATATTCAGAGGAAAAACTCGGACGCCAAACCTGTTGTAGGAAAGAAGTTCGACGACCGGCCCAAGGGGAAAGCGTCTCCAGTTAGCTCCACTAAGGAGGACTCTTGGACATTGTTTAAACCTCCTCCTGTTTTCCCGGTTGACAACAGTAGTGCTAAAATAGTTCCCAAAATTAGTTATGCAAGTAAAGTTAAAGAGAACCTCAATAAAGCAGCCCAGAACAACGCAACTTCTCACTCTTCCCTTTCTTTTTCCACTCAAGCTGGGGAAACGACATCATCAAACTGTGTGTCACAGGTCCCCATGTCTGCCATGAAGTCTGTATCTACAATTAATTTTGCCAATGGACCCCTTTTAGTAGGAACTGATGGGGGTTTTATGGCTACTGCTGCTAGTACTGTTTCACATGCACTGCCTGGGGGAGCAGAGCCCTTGCCCACAGAATCTTCTTCTGCCTCTTCAAATCCCTCTGAACAAAAGAAATCTGGCCTTTTTACCTATCCTTTAAATATGCAACATGCCCTGCCGGACGCTTTGCAGGGAGACCAGTCTGGACAGTCGAATCAGCATAGCTTAGGAGAAATTTTTCAGAACCAGTGGGGCTTGTCTTTTATAAATGAACCAAGTGCTGGCCCTGAGACTGCAGCAGAGAAGCCGGACACTGGGCAGGTGGTCTGGGAGCACCCAACTCCTCCTGCATCACAGGGTGCTGAAACTGTTCCCTCAGGAAATGAGCGCCCTGTTTTTCCCAAGGCCTATGAGCTGGAGAAACGGACTAGCCCTCAAGTTCCAGATGGTGCCACACTTAAAGCAGCTCATGTTTCTGGGGGAGATGTGGGTGCGTTATCTTTAGAGACTCTGCATATATGGGAGCTGCAAAAGCCAGAAGCTGCTAGCCAGGGTTTATTAGTGTTTCAGGCCAAGGTCTGTGAAAACGAAGAAACTCCTCAGACCCCTCTGAAAAACACTTTACAGACCTCCGCCAAAGATAAGAGGTACCATGGAGATCTTGATTGCAAAGATAGCTGGGGTTCTTTTGACCTGAGGGCTGCTATAATCTATCACACTAAAGGTAAAGATTGTGTCCTTTTTGTTTTTAATGTAATATGTGGGAAAAAATAAAGTTTACAGGGGTACTCCACTATAAACTGGTGCCAGAAAGTAAACTTTAGTGAAAGAAGGGTATCCAGCTTCCAAACAAAAATTAGGAAAATTAAAAATGGAAAATGTAATGAACAATTTTAAAAACGCTAAAGAAAACACCCAGTGAAGGTAAAAACCCCTACACCAATGCGTTTCGGACCAGTGGGTCCTAAGTCATGGCAAAGGAGGAAAGTATTAACTGACCTTATATACTTCATATTCAATAACACACGTTTTCCAGAGACTCCCTAATCCCCGCCTGGAAGTTGGCATCTGTCATCACTTCCTGGGAGGGGTTGCAGCAACTCAGTAAAAATTAACCCATTCTTGTAAGAAAGAAAATAATCGGGATTGCCATATAATACTGCACAGGAAGCTATAGAATGCATACCTATCCCAGCCACAAGAAGAAACAAGGAGAAATGCAAAATAATTTTTCAAAGCAATCAAAAAAATATTACAAATTAAATACATATATAGATAAATCAAAAATTCAGTAAAAACATCTGGCAATAGTATCCTGTCTGCCACAAGTTGCCACCCTAAGGATGTTATACGTAATCTCCCAATAGGAGAATTTGTTAGGGCTAAGAGGGCTTTGTCCAATAATGCTGCATATGAGGAATCATGTCACGATATAACAATGAGATTGCGACAAAGTGGTTATGGTACTAATAGGGCAAAGAATATAGTGGATAATAAAAATCGCAATATTTACCTTGATTCGGAGACCAATCAGACACAAAAGGACTAAAACTAATTATGGCAATCAAGGGGTTAACCATCCTGTGACCTTCTCTACCCCCTATAGTACCCATTTCAACAAGATCAGGAATATTATACAGAAACACCTACCTGTATTGTACAATGAGGACATCTGTAGAATCCTAGGCAACAGGGTCAGAATTGTGGCCAAAAAGGGTAAATCCCTACAAGGGAGGTTGTCGAATAGTGATTTAAAAAAACGTCAGAATGAATGCTGGCTAAGATCAGTGGGAAACTATAGATGTTCTCGTATGAGGTGAAATCTATGTAAATACATGACACATACCAAACCATTTTACTCACCTGCAAATGGAAAAATGTATAATATAAAATCCTTTATAAACTGTGAAACCACACACGTGGTCTATTCAGCAGTATGTACCAAATGCAATGTACAATATAATTAAAAAAGCGGTTTGATGAGCATTTCATGTACAACAAGAGGACAATATTGGTTCTCGTGCACTTTCATGTCTAAGTAGGCATATATTGGAAGAGCATGCAGGGGACCCGCAATTCATTTCGGTCACAGGAATAGAACGTGCCCCTCGCCCCCAGAGGGGAGGAGGTTGGCCTCATGCAGTTTTCAGAAGAGAGGCATTCTGGATACTAAGGTTGGATTCACATTACCCGCAAGGTTTGATTTCTCGCAATGATTTGTCCTATTTTAACAGATTTTTTTTAAAATATTTTTTTGATTGCTTTGAAAACTTATTTTGCATTTCTCCTTGTTTCTTCTTGTGGCTGGGATAGGTATGCATTCTATAGCTTCCTGTGCAGTATTATATGGCAATCCCGATTTATTTTCTTACAAGAATGGGTTAATTTTTACTGAGTTGCTGCAACCCCTCCCAGGAAGTGATGACAGACGCCAACTTCCAGGCAGGGATTAGGGAGTATCTGGAAAACGTGTGTTATTGGATATGAAGTATATAATGCCATGACTTAGGACCCAATGGTCTGAAAAGCATCGGCGTAGGGGTTTTTACCTTCACTGGGTGATTTCTTTAGCGTTTTTAAAATGGTTCAATACATTTTCCATTTTTAATTTTCCCAATTTTTGTTTGGGAGCTGGATACCTTTCTTTAATTAAAGTCTACTTACACCGAGGAAATGGCTCAGCATCATCCTGGCTTCCAAGAGCAACAACGAGTGCCCAGAGACTGATCTGTTTCTGGCTCCAGTTGATTTAAAATAAATAAATAAAAATGTGTTCCAGTGGATTACCCCTTTAACAAAGCAGAAGAAAAGACTCAAACTCACCACTGCTGTGAGACACGGGGACTTTATTCCATGTATCGGATCGTTACACAGTCCATGTGGAGGCAGGGGGTACAGGTGGGAGATGTTTCATGCTGACTGGGCACTTCCTTAAGCCACACGAACGAAGGTGAAGGATAGACTGTTATATCCACTTCTATTTTTGCTTCTGAAACACTTCTACCAAATTGGCACATGTGATTCCAACCCCAAAGGCATCCGGGGTTTAAAAATTGATAACCTATTCTAAGGCTAGAACATGAATATTACATTGACCCCCACAACCAGTTTGTGGAAGATGGTGAGAAGCTTATTGCAGCTATACTTTTGGCTGCTTTTTAGTAATCTTGATTTGTCCTTTAAAAAAAAAAGGAAAATTTTTTTTTTCTTGCAGCCACCAACAGTCGGATAGATGTGGCCAGGGGTTGGCAATGCCTCAGAGCCGCCATGCCTACCTCTTGTACATCACCGCTGGGACCGCTAAGTTTTGCTGTAAGTTTTACAATACACAGGCTAGCGAGTGTTGTCACAAATACAACTTGCCCTGTGTAATGCTGTGACTGTGCTTGCTACCTTTTTGTCTGTTTTACACAGGCGCGCAGTGTCAGGAGCCATCAGAAGCCAGCGCTGTCTGTGTTACACAGGCGCACTTTGCGGGGAGCCATAAATAGCACTGTCACAAATACAACTTGCCCGGCGCATGGAGTAATTGGAAGCAGAGTTTTATACACTTAATTATCCAGAGTTTTATATACTTGATTAACCAATATAGCTCGAGGAGCAGAGATACAGGGTGCATGCGCTTAGGACCTGTGTGTAAATTACACGGTGGTCCCAGCCTTGATGTACAGGAGTTAGGTGTGGCTGCTCTGGGGCATTGCCAACCACACCTATCTGACTGTTGGCGACTGCAAGAAAAAAGTGTTTTTTAGGACAATAACGGTTACCAAAAGCAGCCAAAGGTATTGCAGCATGGTATCTCACCATCTTCCACAAACTGGGCTTAGGTTGTGGGGTCAATAGTCATGACAGTTGCGCTTTAAGGGGGTTCTCCGCCCCTAGACATCTTAACCCCTATCCTTTGGATAGGGGATAAGATGTCAGATCGCCGGGGTCGCTGCTGCAGCACCCCGCTATCATTACTGCGCAGAGCGAGATCGCTCTGCACGTAATGATGGGCAATACAGCGGCCGGAGCATCGTTACGTCATGGCTCCGCCCCTCGTGACGTCACGACCTGCCCCCGTCAATACAAGTCTATGGGAGGGGGTCTGGCGGTCGTCACGCCCCCTGCCATAGACTTGCATTAATGGAACAGGCCGTGATGTCTTGGGGGGCGGAGCCATGACGTCACTCTGCTCCAGCCCCTGTATCCCCAGCAGCCGGACCGCGGCGATCTAACATCTTATCCCCTATCCTTTGGATAGGGGATAAGATGCCAGGGGCGGAGTACCCCTTTAAGGGTAGAGTCACATGTGCCGTATTTTGCTGCTGCGTCTTTTCCTACTCATTGAAGTCAATGGGTAGCAAAATCAGCTGCAGGAAATATGCAGCAAAATAATTGTGTGTCCCTTCTCAAAAGTCGCTACATGCTCATGCAAGCACTGCAGCTTCTTCAGTGTTCACAAAAATTTTTCCTTGTAATTTCCATACTTGGAAACAGTGATTTGGATTCGTGTTTGTTTTATTTTGATCTAAATATTTTTATAAATTATTGAAATAGTTAAATACTGAATTCTACTGCTGATTAAGTTAAGCCACTCTAAGACTTGTGAAGCTTTGATGGGATTGTTGATATATGAACAAGTTCACGTTAATCTGTTTGAAAATGAGTGAATGACTGAAGTTGTCTTTATTTCCACATCAGTTGTAGTTCTGTTAGAAGATCCCAATTGTGATGTTAGTCTCTGACGAATGGTCTGCAGTAAAGTGTTTTGTCTGGCAGGATAATTACATTTTGCAGATCTGGTGAAATTATAAAATAAGCCTTACCCATCTCCATGATCCCTGCTGCTGTCGTTCCAATGATCACCTGGTCCCCCCTGATCTCCTTTTCCTGTTCCAGTCACTGGCAGAACAGACATTTCCTTCCTGATACATTTGTGACACTCAGCAATTGGACATAGAGGGGAGTACAGTCCATTGCTGCAGTAAGTTCAAATACTTTTGAGTGGCATCTAGCACGTTGCAATAGACAAGCCTTTGTGATTGATCCCTCAAAGCATTCAAGCTACTTATTGGAGAGGTATTTAGTAAAATTGAGTACTTTCTTACAATATAATAATGTAGCTTTATTGTATGTCTCTAGAAAGTTAAATAGGTTATCTAACTTTTATAAAATGTATTCCTTTCCTGGAGGTATGCCATCAGTATCTGACATTGGGTCTGACACCCAACAGCAGCAAATGTGCGATTGCCGCGGCTTCTTCAAATTTACAGACTCTCATCCTTGCATGCACTTTACTTTTTTAGTAGAATCATACCATTTACTGGAGGCGCCGCAGTAGCAATATGCTGCAATTTCATAAGATAGGAGACTTTTCCTACTTTACGACACCTTGTTGCCTTCAAGCAGACCTCTCCTGAAGACTACATCTATTGTGAAGTCCTGAGCTGCAGTTGTCAAAGCTTTCACTAGGGAAAGCTGTGTGTGCCTGTGTCGAGAGGGATCTTGCTGCAAAGACTGACCATAGAAATTTGGGATGTAAGAGAAATGAGACTTAAAGGGGTATTCCGGCGCTAAGACATCTTATCCCCTATCCAAAAGGATAGGGGATAAGATGCCTGATCGCTGGGGACCCCCGTGATCTTCCACCCTGCACCCCGTTAGAATCAGCCCCCGAGCGAGTTCTGGCACCAGTTCATGTAAAAAAAAAAAGTGTTCCACCGGAGTACCCCTTTCAAGGGGTACTCCGGCGCTAAGACATCTTATCCCCTATCCAAAAGGATAGGGGATAAGGTGCCTGATTGCGGTGATCCCGCCTCTGGGGACCCCCAGTGATCTTCCACGCCACACCCAGTTAGAATCAGCCCGGGAGCGTGCTTTCTCCCAGTCTGATTACTGGCGATCACTGGGACGGAGCATCGTGATGTCACGGCTCCGCCCTTTGTGATGTCACGCTCCGCCCCCTCAATGCAAGCCTATGGAGGGGACATGACAGCTGTCACGCCCCCTCCCATAGATAGGCTTGCATTGAGGGGGTGGAGCGTGATTTCACACGGGGCGGAGCCGTGATGTCACTATGCTCCGTCACCGTGATCGCCAGTAATCAGACCCGGAGCGAGCATGCTCCCGGGCTGATTCTAACTGGGTTTGGCGTGGAAGATCACGGGGGTCCCCAGTGGCGGGATCCCCGCGATCAGGCATCTTATCCCCTATCCTTTTGGATAGGGGATAAGATGTCTTAGCGCCGGAGTACCCATTGAAAGGGGTACTCCGGTGGAAAACTTTTTTTTACATGAACTGTTGCCAGAAAGTTACAGATTTGTAAATTACTTCTATTTAGAAATCTTAATCTTTCCAATACTTATTAGCAGCTGTATGCTACAGAAAAAAATTATTTTCTTTTTGAATTTCTTTTTTGTCTTGTCCACAGTGCTCTCTGCTGACACCTCTGTCCGTGTCAGGAACTTTCCAGAGTAGCATAGGTTTGCTATGGGTATTTTCTCCTGCTCTGAACAGTTCCTGATATGGGCATCAGGTGTCAGCAGAGAGCACTGTGGACAAGACAAAAAAGAAATTCAAAAAGAAAATAATTTCCTCTGTAGCAAACAGCTGTTAATTAGTACTGAAAGGATTAAGTTTTTTTTTTTTTAAATAGAAGTAATTAACAAATATGTTTACTTTCTGGAACCAGTTGATTTAAAAAAAAAAAAAAAAAAAAAATGTTTTCCACCGGAGTACCCCTTTAGGGAAATTAAACTAGCAGATGGCAGAAATCTTGAATGTGGTGCTAAGATTTTGAGGTGGCTAATAAACCTTTTATTTTAATTTTATTTATTTTTGTTCAATATGGGTATGTACCCTTTAAGATTCTGCCAACATTTTGATTCAATCATTTCATTACTTTACTGGTCTCTCTAGCCTTGGGATCTGTCCTGTTATGACAATAGTGTACTGTATTTAAGATACATGTCAAACCTTCACATTTACCCTATTTATTCTATTACACAAACCTTTCAACAAAAAGCTGTTTCTCGGGGACACATTCCAGCCTCAATTTCTGTATAAGAATATTCTGTTTTGCCAATATGACATTATTGTCATTTACTATGCAAAATTTACTATAATCTCTTTCTTTCTTTACAGAAATGGAATCTATTTTGAACTTGCAAAAACAAGGTAAATTGAGACAGAAAGGTAAACTGCTTACACTTGCTTACCTTAATTAAACAAAGTGTCTTATCTATTCCTTTTATACTCCTGTAATCATTAACATGGCCCTGGCCTATACACAGCACCAGGTTCTGTCCTGAATATGTATAATGAAGCTCAGGCTATACAGTGCCACCTGCTGTTCAGAATTGCTACATAACATCCCAGTAACTAGAAAGTACCAGGGGGTCAAATTTTAAAGAAACATACTTGCTACTTTTTATTTTATAAACAGCTGTAGAAAGTGGCTTTTAAAGGCAATACATCTATTTACATCCTTTTTAAAAACAACATTTTTGAGGGAGACACCATATCTACCTGGTGCCTTGTGAACACAAGCGTATATTAGGTCCCAACTACACTCCGGATCATTTCTGCAGAATATCTAGGAGTGATTCCTGCTGCACCCTGCCATTGATTTTAGTGAGAATTCCACTGCTCAGCGCACACATCCAAAGTTCTTTTAGGGGACATATGATGAGGAATTGGGTTCTGGCATAAGATTGAACATATAAAAAAAAGTCACCGGATACAAAAGTTATGCAAAATAGCGTAAATCTTTATTAAATATACAGTGGTTATAAAACATCAGTAAAACCACACAAAGGGTACAGAACAAGGTGGGACTAGGCTGAAAGACACTGTATATACTGTATGCCTGAAAAAATACTAATATTAGTGGCCAAAAACTGAATTTATGATGGATATAGTCCACAGCCTTTGTCTATCTGGAAATGCTGGGAGTTGTAGTTTATCAATAGCTGGAGGCAACCGGATTGGGAAACACTGGTCTAGACTGATCCAATCCACAGCTGATGCCTTAGTTTTGGTGTTTTGTACTGTAGTTTCATGCATCTCTGCGAAGGACCATTGGCACGTTGCACCTTACTTTTACTCACATATCAATAAGCGGCTTGTGCTACCGCAGTGCAGAGTTGTCTCAGTCACTGGTACAACATCTTGTCTTTATAAACATAAGGATTGTTACATTTGCAAAAAAGTAATTAGGGTTTTAATTTTATTGTTTTTGTTTTTCAGATCCCAATAGGATAATCACTTATAATGAAGCCATGGACCACCCTGATCTCTGAGATTACTGCCGGGGGACTGCTGGCTTTTCTTTTCCGAAGTCATTTCATCAGTGCATGAGAGGCATAACCTGGCTGTCGTGCTCCTTTTAAAGAATATAAAAAAAGAAAACAGGGGAGAACATAACAGATCCTAAAACCAGACATAATCAAATCCTTGGATATATAATTATATAAATATATATACGTATATATATATATTTTGTTTAGATAACTATGTATAGAAAATTCTATCTAAATAAATATATATAAATATATAGTTATTTAAACAAATTTAAAATGAAAATATTAATAAAACAGTTTTGATCGTCAGAAACCGTAAATTCCTTTCCTAGGAAAAAAGTAAAATTGCTGGTACTTAAATTTTTTTTGTTACTCCTAGTTTTGTTCTTTGTTTTTTCTTTCCTTCTTTTGCATTTTCACAGAAGACTAAGATGCTTAAGTGAACCAGAGTACAGAAGCATTGTAGACTTGATCCTGCTACGTGACGGTCACATTGGATAAAACATGCTTAAGTACTTATCTGCCAATGACAAGAGAGCACATCGTATCGTTTATTTGGGGGTTATCCTGACAGTCCGCTCTTATTCTTCTACCTTGTTTTTTTTGTGTTTAAAATGGCTTCTGCATACGACACTTATCCCGGCTAAAACAATGAACACATTTTTATGTTTTAAAATAACACTTTATATATCTTTTTTTTTTTTTTCCTATTGCTTTTTTCAGTTTTTCTTCTGGGACTTACAAATTAAAGACACAGTCAAAAATAAAACAAAACAAAAAACCACGCAAGCTGTCTTAATTTTTCACTTTTTTTGAAACTGGAGACAGATGCGCTTTTTTTTTTTTTCAATTCTGGAAAAAAAATTGGACAAGTAGGTTTCTTAATTTTTGACCATTATAGTTTGTGTCCCCTCTATCGAAGACCTAGAAAAGATGCTTTAAAATTTAAGAACAAAGGACAAAAAAAATGTAAAAAAATAAATAAAAAAATAAAAAAAATAGCAAAAACGCAAAAGAAATGAATCTATTTAGGCATTTAATATATTTAAAAGATATATAGAGAGAGTCAAATCTGTTCCCTGTTTGATGTCATTGTATGAAAGGAGGGAACAAGCTGCGTGAGGCTGTTCTGGACACTGGCTGCATCATCTCCTTGTGTGTTGCGAATACCTGTCCGTTTGGGTTTTCTGCTTTTACCCTTTTTGTGTTGGATGGAATATCAACAGATTGCACATGACCGTCGTGTTGAAAACCTCCATGGCTCTCACAGGGGTCTGATTACATATATATATATTTTTAAGTGTATGCTTCTAAAAATCTCTATGAATCTTTTTATAATTTTGAGTGCCCTTTTTGTATGAAGGACATTACTGGAAGCAGGACTTAAGCAATAAAGGTATTGACCCTTTCCATTAAGAGAGCGGCCTGCATTCCATTGGAAGCTACTGGGAGATTAGGTGCAGTATATGCACATGTTGGGAGTGCTACTCCTCAGTTGCTCACTGTCTTTTTGTCTTCAAGCAATGTCCTCCATGCTTGTTTGCTTTGTTACCTATATCACTCGTACAGAGCACACAGCATTGGGCTTCTATGCAGCCAACAGTGGTGAGTGCCTGTGCAACAAAACAACTGTTATTTAGAATCGAATGGTGCTATAAATATATATATATTTAGAAATCACATTGTTTTATCATGTTGCGGGCCCCTTCAATGTTTGATATCTAAGTTTCAAAAGGTCCTCTCAATAAGACCCCACATCTAGAGATAATTTAACCATTGGTTTCTGGCACGATCAGCAAGCAGAATGGACTTTACATATCCAACTAAAGACATTTCATTAGAAAGGCTATTTGTTTAATTTGTTGCCAGAATTTTTTTTTTTTTTCTAAATGTTTAAATAATACATATCAACCCATTCTCACATGGAATTTATTTATTTTACTGCAGGACGTATGTACAAAATGCTACACAGTTGAGAATATAGTTTAACTTTTTCTCCTTCACAATGTTGTTTTTTTTCTTTTTATATATTTCTTTTTGCCTCTGTGGATACATACCAGATGCAGAAAAACTACCAAGCACCAACTGTTTAGGTTGCCTAAAGTTTATGATTACATGATTTTTTATTTTGTGACTTTATCTTAGTGGTATGGTATTGCACTGTGAATGGCCACATACAGGTATTCTACTTCTGTTATAAAATATACCACCTTTTATTTTGTTGTTCTGTTGTGCAATCTGTATATTTGTCTAACATGATCCTAGAATTTAAAATACAGCATTGAAGGGGTACTCCACTGCTCAGCATTTGGAACAAACGCTGGAGCCGGCGCCGGGAGCTTGTGATGTCATATCCCCGTCCCCTCATGACGTCACACCTGATCCCTCGATGCAAGTCCATGGGAGGGGGCGTGACAGCTATCACGCCCCCTCCCATAGGCTTGCATTGAGGAGGCAGGCCTTACGTCATGAGGGGGTGGGGCTATGACATCACAAGCTCCTGGCTCCAGCGTTCGGAACAGTTTGTTCCAAAAGTTGAGCAGCGAAGTACCCCTTTTAAGACTAGGTTTACACATTGCGTAAATTATAATAAAACTTCCTTTTCGAGGGAACCTTTGTCCTCTTGGCTCATCCACTTTGGATTTGCAAAAATAACTTAAGCAAAAAAAAAAAAATGTTTAGAATTAATTCATATGGAAAAAAAATGCCCTGCAAAAATATGCACAACAATATTGTACGGCAAGCGGATATTTTTTATATTTTTTACACAGTTAACATATGGAAATATATATATATATATTGTTTTTTTTACTCTGTCAACTGCTATCTCTCCCCGTAAACATAAATGTTCGACACAGGTATAGAAGTAAATTATATACGGAAGAACAGAGAAAAAGCAAACTACTGCATAAAATACTTCCATTTTATTTAAATTATGAAGTAAAATCACGGAGGAACACGGAAAAATCATGCCAGTGTTCAGAAAGATAATCAAATGCTGACCTATGACCTGTCCAATGTAAATCATACAGTATCTCATCCTATCTGGGTAGCTAACATTAAAATACAGGGTCTGGGGAGGGAAACACTCCATGTACTAAAGAGCACAAAGTTTGCTGTAAAAAGGCACTTTGGCCATCCCTACCACTGATTTTGGCTACGGAATACGTAGGCTCAATTCCCCCAAATTAAGACCCCCTCACTTGAGAACATGTTGCTCACCCATTTTGTCACCTATCCTGCCAGCCCCGTCAGACGGTCTGTAGAAAAACTTTATCCAGTTAGCTACCCAGATAGGATGAGCTCCTGTGTGATTTAACATTGCACATGTCATAGGTCAGCATTTTATGTGACTATCTTTCTGAATACCGGCACCTGATTTTTCTGTGTTTCTTTGTAAGTTAAATAAAAAGGAATAATTTTTATGCAGTGGTTATGCTTTTTCGCTGTTCTTCTGTACATAACATTTTGTGAGCTACACTGCTTAGTATAGTATGGAGTCTAGGGGACCTCTATCTGATACTGGTGCTGCATGTAAGATGGAATAGGGGTCTATGGGAACTTTTGTTGATAATAAGGTATAGAAGTAAAGCAGTATTTTCCAACTAGTTTGCCTACAGCTCCCAGCAAGGCTATACAGGGCATGCTGGTAGTTGTAGTTTTGCAACAGCTGAAGGCACAATGGTTGGACCTTGTCTTAAGGGGACCCAAGAACTTCAGAAACGCAATGTGTAAATCTGGCCTTCAGGTTATCTGCCTTTATGTGCAGCTTGTTGATGCAGGCTCCTGAGGCCTTAGACTCTGTTACCACTGTTTTATGAACAGGATTTGGACACATTTGCATGAAAGCCAAACCACTACCATATATTCAGAGCAGTGTGATATGTACATACTAAAGTTTAGTGCATTTTTTTTTTTTTTTTTTTTTTGTTTCTTGAAATTATTTTTTTTTTTTTTGAAAAAACAGCTCATGCTTATTTAATGTATTAAATGAGATTTTGTATGCTGCAAATTTTATCCCATTAAAGTCTACCTGTCATTATAAACTTTTCACATGTTACATCTTTTTCAGTCGGGGTCTGAATTTTCACTCAGACAGCAACCGAACCCTACCCAGTAGAACAAACAGGGAGAGAAGAATGTCTGTGTCAGCAGGATGGATCCATAGACATATATATTGTGACCATCCTGGTTACCTGACAGAGCAGGAAAGAATGATTTAAGCGTGCTTCTTCCAGCTCATTCTACGGATCGGTTTGGGGTCTGAACATTTAGAAAAAAAATTCTGATGAAAACTTATGGTCTCTGACACAGTGTTACTCAACCAGGGTGCCTCCAGATGTTGCAAAACTACAACTCCCAGCATGCCTGGACAGCCTTTGGCTGTCCAGGCATGCTGGGAGTTGTAGTTTTGCAACATCTGGAGGCACCCTGGTTGGGAAACACTGCTCTGACATATGGAATGTCTTTTATAATGATGGGTACACTTTACAGGGGTAATATGGCAATTTAATTATTATAATTTTTTTTTATTTTTTTTTTATCATGTGCTTACAATGTCACGTCTCAGCCAGTGAGTTGGCTGTATTACTGTGATGTACTGTCTGCAGCTCCTGAAAATGTAATAAGTAATCTTTCTCTGGATAACCTCTTTTAAGGTCAGTTGAGCATAAAGAAAAATATACATTGTAAATGCTGTGATAAAAAAAAAAAAAAGAGAAAGGCCTCAAGCTGTAACTGCATTGTAACATCAGTGCTGTCTGAATCTGTGATCACTGTATGTGCCCATTGTACTGTGAAGCACTGCATCAACAATATGCCCATCAGGTCAGCCAAAGATTCATTTTAATAGTCCTAAAAGGAAAAAATACACCAAAATCTAAAAAAACTGCCTAAATAAATTACGAGTTTGTGGCTTAGAAAACAGACGTTAGATACCCTTCCTTATACTTCTCTTTCTGGCCACTTATTCGAAGTAATAAACATTTCCTTGGATGAATGAAGTTTAGATTTGGGTGAATTTTACTTAAGTCACTAAACCTTAAACACATGTTGCTGAAAATTTATTTTAAGAAATGTAATTACACAGTGCAGTTTTGATGCAGTGTTTGGTGTCCCACCTCCGTTTCTACTAGTCGTTTTTTCATTTTATTTTATTTTTTTCATTTAAGGACATTGGTCAATGAAGTTTAGTGCTCAAGCTATGGTGAAGTATGGGTATGTTCACACTAGGGAGATTCTGTCTGGCGGCCACTGCTGAAAGGCTTCGGTGTTAGGACTGCACTGACATGTGACGTCACCATTGGTGGCAATGCAGTCCGCGTGTAATTCCTCCAAAAGAATAAACATAGGCAGATCTGTTTCAGCAGCGGAATTCACCACCGTTAAGTATGAATAGGTCCGCAGAAGGCCCATTCACACCAGTGTTAAGGGTTAAGGGTCACACAGCAAAATTCCTGAGCACAATGACAAATTCTGTAGTGTGAACATACCCTAAGTGTTCAAGGTTGATTCTGGTTCTCATTGAAGAGATACAGCTGGTGTATATAGATTTGCAGGCATTGCTCCTTGTGAAAAAAGAATTTGTATAGTCTTAGGAGCTCTTATTTTGCCACATACCATATATTGGTTCATATCTGATGAAAAGGCTTTGTTAGTAGTCTGTCACATATTCCTTGTGACAGGAAAAGTGGTGCATGCAGCCAAAAATGGACACCACAGTGGAACCCAGCAAAAAGTCAGTAAAGGTTATTAGGCAAAGCTGGTGTGGTATGGTATTATAAACCAAGGCCCTACTGATAAACTCATTGTAGACTATAAAACAATGGGCCCTGAAACACAGCCATGTTTTAGACATCATGGTTTACAGTTCTGTAATGGGAAATTTGAAAACTTTCAAGATATATAATTGGCACCATACAATGCATTAATTTCTGATATGTACATAGCTGGTTTTTCTACTTTCTTTTCAAAAATGTGTTACTTGATCCAGACTGTATCTATAGATATGTACATGTAGATGAACTTAAGTTACATAAGCAGAAGTGCCATATGCGAAAAACTGCTAGCACAGGCAATAGAATTATTGATAACTGCACTGATGTTGCAGAATTAAAAAAATTAAAAATAATTTTAGGGTAGGGTAACACGTGCTTTTTTTGCCTTTTATTTGCTGTTGCGGATTCTTTTACCCGTTGAAGTCAGTGGGTAGCAAAATCAGCTGCAGAAAATATGATGAAAAATACGGCACGTCTGACCCTACACTTAAAGTGCTATGCTGCTCAGCGTTTAGAACAAACTGTTCCGAATGCTGGAGCCAGCATCGGGAGCTCGTGACGTCATAGCCCCGCCACCCCCTCAATGCAAGTCTATGGGAGGGGACATGACAGCTATGATGTCACGAGCTGCCGGCTCCAGCATTCGGAACAGTTTGTTCCAAACACTGAGCAGCGGAGTACCCCTTTAAGCAATTCTAGAAAGCAACCTTAGAATTATTTCAATAGACTATGACATGTCCAGAGCTGAGTTTTCAGAGCTGTCTCAATAGTTGTACAGACTGATTTGAATTCTTGGAGATGGTTATTCCAGGCGTTGTAATCTAAGAGATTTACACTTACCCTGCAGCTCAGCTCTGCTCACATCCCTATTTTTTTATTCAAAATATATTTAGTGTTAACACTATGTAAGCTCTAAAGGACACGCTAAACTTGCCCATAGGCTTCCATTGTCACACTGAGGTCTGAAGTGTCCTTTAAAGGGGTATTCCAGGCCAAAACTTTTTTTTTATATATATCAACTGGCTCTGGAAAGTTAAACAGATTTGTAAATTACTTCTATTAAAAAATCTTAATCCTTCCAATAGTCATTAGCTTCTGAAGTTGAGTTGTTTTTTTCTGTCTAACTGCTCTCTGATGACTCTCATCCCGTGAGCTGTGCAGTTCCTATGGGGATATTGTCCCATCATGCACAGCTCCCGGGACGTGACATCATCATTGAGCAGTTAGACAGAAAACTTCAGAAGTTAATAACTTTTGGAAGGATTAAGATTTTTTAATAGAAGTAATTTACAAATCTGTTTAACTTTCCAGAGCCAGTTGAGATTATATATATATATATATATATATATATATATATATATATATATATATATATATATATATATATATATATATATATATATATTTTATATATATTTTTTATATATATTTTTTATATATATTTTTTATATATATTTTATATATATATTTTATATATATATTTTATATATATATATATAAAAGGTTTTGCCTGGAATACCCCTTTTAAGCCTCAGAGTAGCCGGTATGCAAGTATACTAACAACTAGAGATGAGCGAACTTACAGTAAATTTGATTCGTCACGAACTTCTCGGCTCGGCAGTTGATGACTTATCCTGCATAAATGAGTTCAGCTTTCAGGTGCTCCCGTGGGCTGGAAAAGGTGGATACAGTCCTAGGAGACTCTTTCCTAGGACTGTATCCATCTTTTCCAGCCCACCGGAGCACCTGAAAGCTGAACTAATTTATGCAGGATAAGTCATCAACTGCCGAGCCGAGAAGTTCGTGACTAATCGAATTTACTGTAAGTTCGGTCATCTCTACTAACAACAAAAAAATAATAATGGAATAATGTTGATTATGATTTTATAAAATGGTTATCTACTTAAAAAGTATACACAAGCTGTTAGTATTTTCATTCCTCCAAAGATGATTACTGATTCCAGTGACAACTAGCATAGTTGTGAATATTTGTTGATGCAATAAAACATACTAAAACTCAAATGATTAAAATAATTGTGTATCTACACAATGTACTTTATTACAACAATATTTCCATATTTTCCATCTGTATCTGGACACAATGGTGTGACTCTTACTGGTCTACTAAATTAAACTGGGTTCATAGTATGGATCTTTTGGATCTATGTTTAATTCAGTAGAGCTGAAGAATGTTTATGCCATTACACTGATGCTAAAATTTGACCATGTTGCAATTTATTTTTTTATTTTTTTTGATTTGTTGAAAATGCCACTGCGAAAATTCAAAATTCTGGACTCCACCGAAAGAATAAACATGTTTTATTCTTTCAGTGGAATCTGCTCGGATATGCATTGCTGTCAATGGTGACGACGCATGTCCTATTGCTCCTAGCACCTGAATCAGCCGGTGCTTGCTGTGCATGGAATGTCCATCCCGAATATTAGATTCTACTTAAGATGTGGTGACTGTGTCTAATCTGTCTGCTCGGCCATTCAGTAGCCTTGGCCAGTTACCACGTGACAGGAAGAAGTCAAGAGCTAGTAGGAATGCAGGGAATCAGAATATGGAGCATGCTTTCATATATATATACATATATATATATATATATATATATATTCATTCTTTTCATCCCCATACAACCCCATTTTGCGGCATTGAAGTCGAATATATACATATATCCTTTTAAATGTAAGTCTTGAGCACCAATAGGTTAACAAGTCAAGTCTTCATAGTAATTCTTCTTATAGGTCCAAATTCCTTACACAGACAGTTAAATGATAGATTTGTCCTCATGCACCAGTGCATAGTGTTTATACATGAAGATCAATAATGCTACAGCATGCAGTACGCTCCCCATATTGATGGCTGCAGGCAGACAATACTTTATCATTTAACTCTGTGTATGAAATTTGGTGCTTTGCATCAGAAAAAACTGAGCTCTTGTTAAGATGTATTAAGAAATCAGTCTGCTCCAATGGATGGACCTAAAAGCCGTCATTGTATTCAAAGCTGGATATTCACTGTAAGCCTGATTTTGTCTTTAAAGGGAAACTGACAGCAGGGTCATCCTCATTAAACTGAATATACAGGTAGATGACCCTGTCTCTATCGTGCGGTGACCCCGTCTCTAACGTGTCTTACCGGGTGAAAATTTGTGCAGCCGTTCAGAAGATCTTGTTGCTAGTATGATATTTTCTTAACAGCAATGGAGGCGGGCTGCTGTTCTAATGTACAATCCTTCCTCCCACCCTCTCTGGCCAATAACCCCTTCCCTGACCTGAGGAAAAAGGAATGAATATTTATAGATGGGGGCAGGGTTATCAGCTAGAGTGGGCGAGAGAAAGCTTTGCACATATATTAGCAGCTGCCTCCAGTGCAGCGTTTAATATACCTGTATATTAAAGGGGTACTCCGCTGCCCCAGCATTCAGAACATTTAGTTCCAAATGCTGGGTGGGGGTCGTGACGTCTTGGCCACGCCCCCTCTATGCAAGTCTATGGGAGGGGGTGATGCAGCCACAATGCCCCCTCCCATAGACTTGCTTTGAGGGAGCGTGGGCGTGACATCATGACCCCCGCACCCAGCGTTCGGAACTAAATGTTTGGAACGCTGGGGCAGCGGAGTACCCCTTTAAGGTTAGTGTGGGGACTCTACTGTCAGTTTCCCCTTTTAAGTGTTCCTGTAATGTAAAGTTTTCCTATAGTCAGATTTCTCTTCTGTTTCTCACCCACAAAGGGTGTTCATTTTCAAACATTGCATCTCTAATGACTGTGCGGAAATTATAAACTGCAAAAAAAAAAAAATTGTCATAATTCTGCTGTGAGTGATGTCTAATACTTTTATATGGCAGCATGTGTTTTGGTTTAGTGGTCTTTTAAAAGGCCAGTAACACAGTTGTTGGGCATCTGAAACCAGTTCATATCTGTAAAACAATGTAGTGTAGTATTTCACACGTTCTTAGGTTTATCCAATCAGGGAGAAATATTTGGGTAGACAATTGCTTCTGTCAACAAGTCTTAAGTTGCCAAAAAATTCATGACCATGTTTTATTTGATGACTAGGAACGTTCTGTATTATGTGGTTACTTGGCCTTTTAATGCAGGAAATGTTTTATTGTTTTTCTCACAACCCTTATGTTAGATCACTCAGCTGCAGTGATGTCACTTTTTTTTTCTTTCAGTTTGTTAATATGAGGTTTATACATCACACTTTGTACATCCTGTCCAGTATTATTCTTTAATTCGATAACTTGTTAATAAAACATTTCTCTGCAGTTGAATGAACATGATTTCGTATTGTCGCAGCTGTTGAATTGTACCACAAAGCAGGTTTTTGGGCTTACATTTGGTGGGTAAAATGTTCAACATAAAGTCCTCATTATTGTGCCATTGAAATGAGGTTTTGTGATAAAGAGCACCTCTCATCAAACCTATATTTTCTAAACTAACTCTGATTATATTCCCTAACTACTCCTAACACTCCTCCTGCCCTTAAAACATTTTTCCGAGCTTAAAAAAAGCTGTGTATCATACCTTTCCCCTTGCTCACATTGTGTGAGCTCCCGGCAGGAGAAAGTGGGCGTTTCGTCACTGAATCCTGCGAGGGCTGTGCCTCACCTGCACGCACTTCCTGAGTTTGGTCCTGCCAAGACGGGAGGAGACCAAACTAACTGTTAGACGTACCGCAGGGAACAGAACAGAGCCACCTAGTGGCTGTCTTTTCAATCACATTAAAAACATATAAAGTTTAAGAATTTTAACAGCAAGTAAATAGTAAAGTGTCTTTTAATTTACATAAGGAACAATATATTAAAAGTTTAGTTTGGTGACGGGTACTCTTTAAAAATTGCCAGTGCCACTCAGGGTTTTATTGATTTTAAATAAATAAGCTAATAAATAAACTTGGTGTTCACACTTGTCAGAGCTCAGATATCAACAATTAGCATAATATGTGTATCTTCATGTACCCAAGTTGGTTGTATCTTCATGTACCCAAGCCGTAGCTCTACTTCTGGCTCTTTGCATTCTGTCTGCAGGAGCAGCCTGGAGGATTACTAGCAATTGCACATCCCACTAGATGGTTGCAATTTTTCTACTGTCAACGAAAAGTATCTCTAGATTGCTACTATTGAGTGGCACAGGCACAATATAGTAAAGGTATCACATCTTTGCAAAAATTAAAAAGACAGATTTTTGACTTTGACTTCCCTAAATGTAAAATGTAGCTTCTTTAAATCACATACTAGTTGATGGACTTATCCTTTTTTTAAATGGTCACTATATTTTCAACAAACCTAAATAAATGAATAGTATACAAAAATACAAGAAACTTTGTAATATCTTATTAGAGAAAAATAACTACTTCCTAGGCTGCTTTCTTCCTTCCTTTTACTCCTAAACTAATCATTCATTCTGAAAAACTGCTGAAAGGTTGGTAAAAAAAAAAACTCTGTGGCCCAGATTTATCAAATTGTGTGAGAGTAAAACTGGAGTGATTTTACCATAACAACCAATCTCAGCTCAGCTAATGAGCTCTGGTAAAGTGAAAGCTGAGCTATGTTTGGTTGCTGTGGGAAAATGACTCCACTTTTACTCTCACACAGTTTGATAAATCTGGGCCAGTGTATGCGGCCCATAGTAGTCTATAGGGACTGTGAGGAGGAGTTTGCTGCAAATTGATAGAGGGGGCAATTGAAAGCTCTAATAAGTGTTATATCACCCTTCAGTTCCAGACTCAAGCTTACACTGCTCAATATTGCTGTCACTTTGGAGGGTGTACTAATATATAGATATAGGGGAGCAATTAATCACATTTTTCTGTGTGTATGAGACATCATAGCAGCTGGTCTTCACACAATAGTGCAGGGACAAATAAAATTACTGATGAAGCTCACAGAAAGGGAAAAACTTCTAAAAATGTTATATAATAGCCAGACTTAGTGCTATTCGTGTATACACACTATAGGTTATCCCGAAAACTTTGATGTGCTATTAGACCAAATGGCACAGAATAGGGAAAAAGAAACAGATCAGTGAGGGTCCAACTGATGGGACCCGTGCTGATTATGAGTGGGGGCAGAATTGTCCCCAGAATCAATGGAGCAGACTGCATGTGTGGCCACGGTTCCATTTATTCTCTGCACTTATTTCAGAGTTCAAACTTTCAGCAGCCTCATAAACAGTAGAGCTGTGCCTGCTAAGGGGCAATCCACATCATTGTTTCTGGGTAAAATTATGGCCTGTCCCCACAGCTATAAGATTAAACACCGCAGACTCCTAATATTGATGTTTATAATAAGGGGTACTCTGGTGGAAAACTTACTATTTTTTTTTTTTTTTTAATCAACTGGTGCCAGAGAGTTAGATTTGTAAATTACTTCTATAAAAAAAATAAAATCTTAATCCTTCTAGTACTTATTAGATTCTGAATACTACAGAGGAAATTCTTTTCTTTTTGGAACACAGAGCTCTCTACTGACATCATGACCATCATGCGCTCTGCTGACATCTCTGTCCATTTTGGGAACTGTCCAGAGTAGAAGAAAATCCCCATAGCAAACATATGCTGCTCTGGACAGTTCCTAAAAAGAAAGAAAGGAATTTCCTCTGTAGTATTAAGCAGCTAATAAGTAGTAGAAGGATTAGGATTTTTTTAATTGAAGTGATTTACAAATCTGTTTAACTTTCTGGCACCAGTTGATTAAAAAAAAAAAATTTAAAAAAGTTTTCCACCTGAGTACCCCTTTAACCCCTTAAGGACCAGGCCATTTTATACCTTAAGGACCGGAGCGTTTTTTGCAATTCTGACCACTGTCACTTTAAACATTAATAACTCTGGAATGCTTTTAGTTATCATTCTGATTCCGAGATTGTTTTTTCGTGACATATTCTACTTTAACTTAGTGGTAAAATTTTATGGTAACTTGCATCCTTTCTTGGTGAAAAATCCCAAAATTTGATGAAAAAAATGAAAATTTTGCATTTTTCTAACTTTGAAGCTTTCTGCTTGTAAGGAAAATGGATATTCAAAATATATTTTTTTGGGTTCACATATACAATATGTCTACTTTATGTTTGCATCATAAAATTTATGAGTTTTTACTTTTGGAAGACTCCAGAGGGCTTCAAAGTTCAGCAGCAATTTTGAAATTTTTCACAAAATTTTCAAACTCACTATTTTTCAGGGACCAGTTCAGTTTTGAAGTGGATTTGAAGGGTCTTCATATTAGAAATACCCCATAAAAGACCCCATTATAAAAACTACACCCCCTAAAGTATTCAAAAAAACATTCAGTAAGTATATTAACCCTTTAGGTGTTTCACAGGAATAGCAGCAAAGTGAAGGAGAAAATTCAAAATCTTCATTTTTTACACTCGCATGTTCTTGTAGACCCAATTTTTGCATTTTTGCAAGGGATAAAAAGGAGAAAATTTTTACTTGTATTTGAAACCCAATTTCTCTCGAGTAAGCACATACCTCATATGTCTATGTTAATTGTTCGGCGGGCGCAGTAGAGGGCTCAGAAGGGAAGGAGCGACAAATGGTTTTTGGGGGGCATGCCGCATTTAGGAAGCCTCTATGGTGTCAGGACAGCAAAAAAAAACACATGGCATACCATTTTGGAAACTAGACCCCTCAGGGAACGTAACAAGGGGTAAAGTGAACCTTAATACCCTACAGGTGATTCCCGACTTTTGCATATGTAAAAAAAATATATATTTTTTTTACCTAAAATGCTTGGTTTCCCAAAAATTTTACATTTTTAAAAAGGGTAATAGCAGAAAATACCCCCCACAATTTGAAGCCCAATTTCTCCCGATACAGAAAACACCTCGCATGGGGGTGAAAAGTGCTCTGCTGGCGCACTACAGGTCTCAGAAGAGAAGGAGTCACATTTGGCTTTTTGAAAGCAAATTTTGCTCTGGGGGCATGCCGCATTTAGGAAGCCCCTATAGTGCCAGAACAGCAAAAAAAAAAAAAAAAAAAACATGGCATACCATTTTGGAAACTAGACCCCTCGGGGAACGTAACAAGGGGTAAAGTGAACCTTAATACCCTACAGGTGATTCACGACTTTTGCATATGTAAAAAAAATATATATTTTTTTTACCTAAAATGTTTGGTTTCCCAAAAATTTTACATTTTTAAAAAGGGTAATAGCAGAAAATACCCCCCACAATTTGAAGCCCAATTTCTCCCGATACAGAAAACACCTCGCATGGGGGTGAAAAGTGCTCTGCTGGCGCACTACAGGTCTCAGAAGAGAAGGAGTCACATTTGGCTTTTTGAAAGCGAATTTTGCTCTGGGGGCATGCCGCATTTAGGAAGCCCCTATGGTGCCAGGACAGCAAAAAAAAAAAACATGGCATACCATTTTGGAAACTAGACCCCTCGGGGAACGTAACAAGGGGTAATTTGAACCTTAATACCCTACAGGTGTTTCACGACTTTTGCATATGTAAAAAAATATATTTTTTTTTTACCTAAAATGCTTGTTTTCCCAAAAATTTTACATTTTTTAAAAGGGTAATAGCAGAAAATACCCCCCAAAATTTGAAGCCCAATTTCTCCCGAGTACGGCGATACCCCATATGTGGCCCTAAACTGTTGCCTTGAAATACGACAGGGCTCCAAAGTGAGAGCGCCATGCGCATTTGAGGCCTAAATTAGGGACTTGCATAGGGGTGGACATAGGGGTATTCTACGCCAGTGATTCCCAAACAGTGTGCCTCCAGCTGTTGTAAAACTCCCAGCATGCCTGGACAGTCAACGGCTATCTGGCAATACTGGGAGTAGTTGTTTTGCAACAACTGGAGGCTCCGTTTTGGAAACAGTGGCGTACCAGACGTTTTTCATTTTTATTGGGGAGGGGGGTTGTATAGGGGTATGTGTATATGTAGTGTTTTTTACTTTTTATTTTATTTTGTGTTAGTGTAGTGTAGTGTTTTTAGGGTACAGTCGCACGGGCGGGGGTTCACAGTAGTTTCTCGCTGGCAGTTTGAGCTACGGCAGAAAATTTGACGCAGCTCAAACTTGCAGCCGGATACTTACTGTAATCCTCCGCCCATGTGAGTGTACCCTGTACGTTCACTTTTGGGGGGGGGGTGGGAAATCCAGCTGTTGCAAAACTACAACTCCCAGCATGTACGGTCTATCAGTGTATGCTGGGAGTTGTAGTTTTGCAACCGCTGGAGGCTCCGTTTTGGAAACAGTGGCGTACCAGACGTTTTTCATTTTTATTGGGGAGGGGAGGGGGGCTGTGTAGGGGTATGTGTATATGTAGTGTTTTTTACTTTTTATTTTATTTTGTGGTAGTGTAGTGTAGTGTTTTTAGGGTACAGTCACACGGGCGGGGGTTCACAGTAGTTTCTCGCTGGCAGTTTGAGCTGCGGCAGAAATTTTGCCGCACCTCAAACTTGCAGCCGGATACTTACTGTAATCCTCCGCCCATGTGAGTGTACCCTGTACGTTCACATTGGGGGGGGGGAACATCCAGCTGTTGCAAAACTACAACTCCCAGCATGTACGGTCTATCAGTGCATGCTGGGAGTTGTAGTTTTGCAACAGCTGGAGGCACACTGGTTGTGAAACACAGAGTTTGGTAACAAACTCAGTGTTTTGCAACCAGTGTGCCTTCAGCTGTTGCAAAAGCTACAACAACCCCCAGCATGTACGGACAGCGGAAGGGCATGCTGGGTGTTGTAGTTATGCAACAGCTGGAGGCATACTACTTTGGCTGGGGATGCTGGGGATTGTAGTTATGCAACAGCTGGAGACACACTGGTTTGCTACTTAACTCAGTGTGCCTTCAGCTGTTGCAAAACTACAACTCTCAGCAGTCACCGACAGCCAACAGGCATGCTGGGAGTTGTAGTTATGCAACCACCAGATGCACCACTACAACTCCCAGCATGCACTTTAGCTGATTGTGCAAGCTGGGAGTTGTAGTTACACAACAGCTGAAGGTACACTTTTCCATAGAAAGAATGTGCCTCCAGCTGTTGCAAAACTACAAGTCCCAGCATGCCCATAAGGGCATGCTGGGAGTTGTGGTGGTCTGCCTCCTGCTGTTGCATAACTACAGCTCCCAGCATGCCCTTTTTGCATGCTGGGAGCTGTTGCTAAGCAACAGCAGGAGGCTGTCACTCACCTCCAACGATCCTTGCTGCACCAGGTCAGTCCCTCGTCGTCTCCGCCGCTGCTCCTGGGGCCCCGATCCCAACAGGGGCGCCGGGGATCGGGGTCCCCAGCACCCGGGGTGCACGTCCCGCACCCGCTCACGTCCTCCGGAAGAGGGGCGGAGCGGCTTGCGGGACTGACACCCGCAGCAGGCGCCCTGATTGGTCGGCCGGTAATCCGGCCGACGAATCAGGGCGATCGTGAGGTGGCACCAGTGCCACCTCACCCCTGCTGGCTCTGGCTGTTCGGGGCCGTCTCTGACGGCCCCGATCAGCCAGTAATTCCGGGTCATCGGGTCACTGGAGACCCGATTGACCCGGAATCCGCCGCAGATCGCTGGACTGAATTGTCCAGCGATCTGCGGCCATCGCCGACATGGGGGGGCATAATGACCCCCCTGGGCGATATGCCCCGATGCCTGCTGAACGATTTCAGCAGGCATCGGGGACCGGCTCCGCTCCAGATGGTTGCGGGGGGCCGGTAAAACACATGACGTTCTCATACGTCATGTGTCCTTAAGGACTCGGGAATGGAGACGTATGAGAACGTCATGTGTCCTTAAGGGGTTAAAACACCCCTTAAGGACCCAGCCATTTTGCACCTTAGGACCCGGCCATTTTTTTGCACATCTGACCACTGTCACTTTAAACATTAATAACTCTGGAATGCTTTTAGTTATCATTCTGATTCTGAGATAGTTTTTTCGTGACATATTCTACTTTTAACATAGTGGTAAATTTTTGTGGTAACTTGCATCCTTTCTTGGTGAAAAAATCCCAAAATTTGATGAAAAATTTGAAAAATTAGCATTTTTCTAACTTTGAAGCTCTCTGCTTGTAAGGAAAATGGATATTCCAAATACATTTTTTAATTCACATATACAATATGTCTACTTTATGTTTGCATCATAAAATTGACATGTTTTTACTTTTGGAAGACACCAGAGGGCTTCAAAGTTCAGCAGCAATTGTTCACAAAATTTTCAAACTCATTATTTTTCAGGAACCAGTTCAGGTTTGAAGTGGATTTGAAGGTTCTTCATCTTAGAAATACCCCACAAATGACCCCATTATAAAAACTGCACCCCCCAAAGTATTCAAAATGACATCGTTAGCGTTTTAACCCTTTAGTTGTTTCACATGAATAGCAGCAAAGTGAAGGAGAAAATTCACAATCTTCATTTTTTACATTCGCTCTTGTAGACCCAATTTTTGAATTTTTACAAGGGGTAAAAGGAGAAAATGTATACTTATATTTGTAGCCCAATTTCTCTCGAGTAAGCACATACCTGATATGTCTATGTAAATTGTTCGGTGGGCGCAGTAGAGGGCTCAGAAGGGAAGGAGCGACATTCAGAGTACATTTTTCTGAAATGGTTTTTGGGGGGCATGTTGCATTTAGGAAGCTCCTATGGTGCCAGAACAGCAAAAAAAAAACAACCTACATGGCATACCATTTTGGAAACTAGACCCCTTGAGGAACGTAACAAGGAATAAAGTGAGCCTTATTACCCCCACAGGGGTTTCACGACTTTTGCATATGTAAAAAAAAATAGCAGAAAAGAACCCACCAAAATTTGTAACCCCATCTCTTCTGAGTATGGAGGCTCCCCATAAGTGGACCTGAAGCGCACTACGGGCGAACTACAATGCTCAGAAGAGAAGGAGTCACATATGGCTTTTGGAGAGCAAATTTTGCTCGGAAGGCATGTCGCATTTAGGAAGACCCTATGGTGCTAGGACAGCAAAATAACCCCCACATGGCATACCATTTTGGAAACTAGACCCCTTGAGGAACATAACAAGGGGTACAGTGAGCATTTATCCCCCACTGGTGTCTGTCAGATCTTTGGAACAGTTGGCTGTACAACATTTTTAATTTGCACAGCCCACTGTTCCAAAGATCCGTCAGACACCTGTGGGGTGTAAATTCTCACTGCACCCCTCATTACATTCCGTGAGGGGTGTAGTTTCCGAAATGGGGTCACATGTGGTTTTTTTTTTTGCGTTTGTCAAAACCGCTGTAACAATCAGCCACCCCTGTGCAAATCACCTCAAATGTACATGGTGCACTCTCCCTTCCGGGCCTTGTTGTGCGCCCCAGAGCACTTTGCCCCCACATATGGAGTATCTCCATAGTCGGGAGAAATTGCATTACAAATTTTGGGGGGCTTTTTTTCCCTTTTACCTCTTGTCAAAATGAAAAGTATAGGGCAACACCAGCATGTTAGTGTAAAAAATAAATTTTTTTTACACTAACATGCTGGTGTAGACCCCAACTTCACCTTTTCATAAGGGGTGAAAGGAGAAAAAGCCCCACAAAATTTGTTAGGCAATTTCTCCCGAGTACGGCGATACCCCATATGTGGCCCTAAACTGTTGCCTTGAAATACGACAGGGCTCCAAAGTGAGAGAGCGCCATGTGCATTTGAGACCTGAATTAGGGATTTACATAGGGGTATTCTACGCCAGTGATTCCCAAACAGGGCGCCTCCAGCTGTTGCAAAACTCCCAGCATGCTTGGACAGTCAACGGCTGTCCGGCAATACTGGGAATTGTTGTTTTGCAACAGCTGGAGGCTCCATTTTGGAAACAGTGGTGTACCAGACATATTTTTAATTTTTATTGGGGAGGGGGAGGGGTATGTGTATGTTTTTTTTTTTTTTTTACTTTTTATTTTATTTTGTGTTAGTGTAGTGTTTTTAGGGTACAGTCACACGGGCGGGGGATTAAACGAAGTTTCCCGCAGCGACTTTGAGCTGCTGCGCAAAATTTGCTGCATCGCAAATATGCAGCCTGATACTCACTGTAAGCCCCCTGCCCATGTGAATGTACACAAAACTACAACTCCCATCATGCACGGTCTATCAGTGCATGCTGTTATAGTTTTGCAACAGCTGGAGGCACACGGGTTGGGAAACACTTAGGAAACAGACAAAGTTTCCCAATCAGTGTGCCTCAAGTTGTTGCAAAACCACAACTCCCAGCATGCCCAGACAGCCGAAGGGCCTAATTGGGAGTAGTAGTTATGCAACAGCTGGAGTAGAACCGTTTGGGGACCACTGTGTAGTGGTGTCCAAGCTGTAGCCCTCCAGATGTTGCAAAACTACAACTCCCAGTATGCCAAAACTGTCCAGGCATGCTGGGAGTTGTAGTTCTGCAACATCTGAAGGGCCAGATGTTACAGAACTACAACTCCCAGTATGCCTGGACAGTAAGGGCATGCTGAGGATGTGTAGTTTTGCAACATCTGGAAGGGCACAGTGGTCTCCAAACTGTGGACCTCCAGATGTTGCAAAACTGCAACTCCCAGCATGCCCAGACGCCAAGGGCTGTCTGGGCATGCTGGGATTGTAGTGTAAGGGGACCAGATGGAGCAGTCCAGATCGCTTTACGGTGGTCTGGACTGCTGCAAAGGTCCTGCGCCGCCGCCGTCTCCGCCGCCGGGATCTGGGTCTTCAGGGATGAGGTAAGTACCGGGGCCGGGGCCGGGCCCCAGCACTCCCCTGTCCCCCGCCGCGTCCTCCGGTCTTCCTCCCGTTCTCTCCAGAATTCCAGGGGCAGGGCGGGAGGAAGTAACCGCCCCCACCTCTGCGATTGGTGGTTAGTTCTAACCGAGGAATCGCAGGGGAGAGGAGGAGGTGTCAGGCTTGCCACCTCGCTCCTATACTTCAGCATGGTCCTGGCTTTCTGTGACAACCGGGATCATGCAAAATTACCGGGCGGTCGGGTCCTGGAGACCCGATCAGCCCGGTATCGCCGCAGATCGCAGGGGTGATTTTCCTCGCGATCTGCGGACATGGCCCCCCTCTGCGTTTGCCCTGGATGCTTGCTGAAGCATTTCAGCAGGCATCCGCTTTCGATCTCTGCCCAGTGCGCGGCAGGGACTGGAAAACGCCAGGACGTCCTGGGTCCTTTAAAGCCCAGGGTGCCAGGACTTCCTGGGTCCTTAAGGGGTTAATGGTTGTTCATTTGTTCCACTCATGTTTTGCAGTGTCTGACAGGTTTGATGTCTTTTGATTTGGCATTTCCCCAAGAAAGCTGTCTGCTTGGTAACAGCACTAAGGTCACAATTCTTATCCCAGTTAGTCATAACAGAAATAGATCTTTTCTTTACCTCTTCCCATCTTTCCTTATCATCTATTTCAATGTTTTTTGCCCTTCACCTTGTTTTACTTGGGTATTCTGAGTTTAGGGATGTAAGAAGATGTGCTAAACTAATGTAAGCACTGAGATGTTGACAATGACATGTCATGTTTTCTCATGTATATGCTGCCAAAGCAAAGGTATTCAATAAATATATATGTAAAAACAATAGGGTTAAAACTAAACATATTCAATGTTTCAATTACTAACTTGTTTTTTAAGTAACCATTAACTTCTCACATCATGATCGTCCTCATTTGTTTTCTTGCAAAGGATTTCTGAAATTCACAGTGAACCTGACACTTATACAAATTGAATGTTGATATTGGTACTAATGTGCTCTGAACAGCATGAACTACTTAGTCCCAAAAATACTATTCTGGATTAAAATGTGGGGACTTTGGAGGCCAGAAAATAAGGAAAACTTGCTGTCCTATTCCTGGAAATAAATGTTGACTACACGACTCTTGTAGCATGGTGCATTGTTCTGCTAAAAGTGTCCTCCCATAGGGTGAATAGACATCGGACCTTGCAGGTGTCTTCTGGCCTGGAGGGA
Organism: Hyla sarda; assembly: GCF_029499605.1. NCBI lineage: Eukaryota > Metazoa > Chordata > Amphibia > Anura > Hylidae > Hyla > Hyla sarda. The sequence continues at coordinate 427,832,902 of NC_079190.1, forward strand.
AAGTGTACGTTTGCTGTTTTTTTTTTTTTGTGAGTGCTTACTCTTTTTCTTGCACTTGGGTGATGGAGAGCACATTTCTCAGTTCTTAATAGAATTTGAAAGGATGATCCTCAGTGAAAATGCTTAGATAAACCCTAATGTTCAGAGCCATCCACAAGTATAAGAGGACCCAGCTTGTGCTAATAACACATTTTCCATACTATTATATAATTTCTAGCATCTTACACTGTTGACATATACAGTGGGGATCAAGAGTTTGGGCACCCCAGGTTAAAATTTGTATTAATGTGCATAAAGAAGACAAGGAAAGATGGAAAAATCTCCAAAAGGCATCAAATTACAGATTAGACATTCTTATAATATGTCAACAAAAGTTAGATTTTATTTCCATCATTTACACTTTCAAAATAACAGAAAACAAAAAAGTTATGTCTGCAAAAGTTTGGACACCCTGCAGAATTGATAGCATGCACTGCCCCCTTTGCAAAGCTGAGACCTGCCAGTGTCATGGATTGTTCTCAATCATCATCTGGGAAGACCAGGTGATGTCAATCTCAAAGGTTTTAAATGCCCAGACTCATCTGACCTTGCCCCAACAATCAGTACTATGCAGTTGTCTAGAAATCTGAAACTGAAAATAGTTGGCGCTCGCAAAGCTTGAGAACAGTGGAAGTTAAAGCAAGATCTGGAAGACCAAGAAAAATATCAGACAGAACAGCTCGCAGGATTGTGAGAAAAACAATTCAAAACCCACGTTTGACTGCACAATCCCTCCAGAAAGATCTGGCAGACACTGGAGTTGTAGTACACTATTCCACTATAAAGAGATACTTGTACAAATAGGGTCTTCATGGAAGAGTCACCAGACGAAAACCTCTTCTACGTCCTCACCACAAAAATCAGCGTTTGAACTTTGCAAATGAACATATAGACAAGCCTGATTCATTTTGGAAACAAGTTCTGTGGACCGATGAGGTTAAAATTGAACTTTTTGACCGGAATGAGCAAAGGTACGTTTTGGAGAAGAAGGGGAACAGAATTTAATGAAAAGAACCTCTGTCCAACTGTTAAGCATGGGTGTGGATCAATCATGCTTTGGGGTTGTATTGCAGCCAGTGGCACATGGAACATCTCACGAGTAGAAGGGAAAATGGATTCAATAAAATTTCAGCAAATTTTGGTTGACTTCTACAAATGGATAATGATCCTAAACACACCTCAAAATCCAAGGGGAATTACATCAAGAGGCGTAAACTGAAGGTTTTGCCATGGCCTTCACAATCTCCTGACCTCAACATAATTGAAAATCTATGGATAGACCTTAAAAGAGCAGTGCATGACAGACAGCCCAGAAATCTCAAAGAACTGGAAGATGTTTGTAAGGAAGAATGGGCAAAGATACCTCAAACAAGAATTGAAAGACTCTTGGCTGGCTACAAAAAGCGTTTACAAGCTGTGATACCTGCCAAAGGGGGCAGTACAAGATATTTACTCTGCAGGGTGCCCAAACTTTTGCAGACGACCATTTTTTTGTTTTCGGTTATTTTGAAAGTGTAAATGATGGAAATAAAATCTAACTTTTGTTGACATATTATAAGAATGTCTAATCTGTAATTTGATGCCTTTTTGGAGATTTTTCCATCTTTCCTTGGCTTCTTTATGCACATTAATACAACTTTTTACCTGGGGTGCCCAAACTTTTGATCCCCACTGTATCAGTAGAGTGTTTATCGATTCATGCAGCTTATGCATACTTCAGACCTTCCCATAAGCATGGTACAACAGCTGACCTGGCAATACTTTCCACCACTTGGAAAAATAGCTCAAAAATGGATCTTTCTAATTTGGATTTTTTTTTTGTTTCCCTTAGACAACAATAACATGTGAACTGGTGTTCTGCTGTTATAGCTCTTCTGTGACAAGTTGTACATTCAGACATATTACTTAGAGCATCTATGTTGGATTCAGCTGCATATTACTTAGAGCATCTATGTTGGATTCAGCTGCTCGATCTCCACATTCTCTATGTACTCTCCACGCTATATACTCTGTCAAAGAACACCCTGCAAGGTTGGCAATTGTTAAAACCCTGACCCTGGTGAGTTTAGCACCAGTGACCAACCTTTACTCAAAGTCACTTAGAATAGATGACTAGTTTTAGTTTTTTTTCACCTATGTCGATTCACACCAAAACTAGTCTATGGAAAACGTAATAATTTGATTCACGCTGCATGCTGGGTTTATGTGTCTAATTTCGTTAAAGGTAAGTTGAAATCCTGAAAGGGCAGGTGCCTTTAATAAACTGACTATTTAGTATCACTGCATATCATATTGTAATAGACACTTGACTGTCTATCCCACCCACGGCAATGTGCACTCTACACTTTTCCTCTGTTCCCGTCAGAAGTGCCTAGCAGTGGGTTGTCTTTAACTCTTATTTGACATAAATTCAAGTGCTCAACAAAATGCAGCGCTGTTCACCCTGTGTTTGGAGTGTTTAGAGGAAGTACATGTTTTTGTTATAAGACATAAATGGAGAAGACCTGGTCGAAATCTACATCGTGCACAAAGATCCTGTGCTCATCGTGTTTGTGTGTGTTTTTAAATATATATATAATGCACACAGATTGTTAGTGTACATTATAATTATAATGTGCTAGCCCCATCATGGCCATCTAGCGGGTTTCCTAACATAACATGGCGTGGCTCTATGAGGTGAGCACCACAAAGCCAGTGTCTATGAACCGCCCAGTGGCAGAGCAGCCCCATTGCTGCCTGATCTAGCCCCAGCCTTTGGGTCGCTTCCAAACCCCCCGCATCCCTTCTCCCAGGCGCGGCATCTTAGCTGCAGTGATTGCCACACAGCGCCACACCAGTGCTCAGCGCCAATGAGCCATTTTATGTTAGGAACACGCCCCCACAGTTAAGCATTTTATTGAAACAAAAACCACTGTTCATAGTCTACTGAATCTGAAGTAGTCCTCCGCATTCACGTAACAGAAACAAGAATAAAAGAAAAACTAAAAATGGGTTAGTACATTTTGGGTGCTCACATTTTACGTTTTTTATATGCCTTTGACAAAAAGGCATGCTAAAAACACAATGGCCAACATTTATCATTGTCTTTAGACTGTTTTTTTTTTTTTTGTGTGTAGAAAAGGCGCAAAAACACATTTCTGATGATTTTTGAGTTGCAATCCACTGATTTTGGCAATACAAATGATATGGAAGGGTTTTATGAACTGCATTCTCTAAAACTACACCAGCCCAGACTTAGCTTTTTGGTGTATGTGAAGAGAGAAATTTCAGAAAATGTGACCTGCACAAAATTTATCAAATGCTCTGAGACCATTTAAGAAATTTGGTTCTCCTACACATTATCAGCAAACAAAAAAAGGTGTAGAAAAATGCCTCACTTACACTACAATGATAAATGACGGCCAATATGTGAACAAAGCCTGACTCACCACCCTAATGTCTGTCTCTCATTTTTCTTTGTAGTCCTTGTCCTAGTGACACCAGAACTAAAGGCAGGTCTACACAGCAACAGGTCGGAGCCATCTTTATACCAATCCCCCCCCCCCCCCCCCCCCCCCCCCCAAGGAGTTAACCAGTGAGATTTTAAATTTTTACTACTGGGTTGGTGCGGAGCACTTAGCCCAACAAGGAGTTACACTAAACCAGCACTCTATACAGATTGGTACTTTACTCTATTCTGGCCAGCCTGATAAACTTTGTATAGACGTTTGCTTTGCTAAAGTTGCACATAGGGATAAGATATTGAAGGCTTATGCTGATCCAGTCCCTAAGTCTCCCAACTAGGGTTTGTATTATCTTCAATCCTGGCACTCCTACAATACCAATAAGACCTGCTTCTGTTCACACCTTCACCTAAACTTTTTTAATTACTCTATACCTCTGACACAACCCCCACTAAATTGGTATTCATCATGTCCCTGAGCCTCTGTTCTCTGATTACTTAGGCCGGTATCACACAAGCGGAACTTGTCCAGAATGTTCTCACAAGTATTCCACACAGACATTCCGCTGCAGCAGAGTCCCATTGATTTCAATGGGATTTTGCTGCACTGTTCACACAGCAGAGTTTTGGAAATTCAGATTCCAGCGTAGAAAGAATAATCATGTCTATGCTGTCTGCAGCTTCCGCAAGGAAATGCATTGCTGTCTGAGACAGCACATTTCCGAACGGTCCTAGCGCCTGCCGGTTAGTCTAATGTGCGGAATGTCCGCCTTTATTTTCTAGGTGGACATTCTGTACAGAATTTGCTGTGTGAACATGGCCTAAGTTGGAGCAACAGTTTTTTTCTGTCTGTACTCCACAACCAAAAACAAAAATTTTTTTTTTTCTGTACATCATGGGGAATTCATCAAAAGTTGGCCATAACAACCAACCAATTGTTTTTTTTTAAATATACTGTGTGTGTGTATATATATATATATATATATATATATATATATATATATATATAATATCTTATATGCTTAAAAGTGGTGCAACTTAAAAGAAAATAAACTTGTCCGCCCAAAACCATCCAAAAATACAGCATTGTCTAAAAAGCAAAAATAACTTGGCCGCCTCAAGGCCCAAAATAGCTGCTGTGTCATGGAGTTAATGTGCTGTGATTTTGTCCTATTTTCTGATTAATTTAAACACTATAAACCACCTAAGGTGGTCAATAAATCCTTATTTACCAACCGTTACTAAAATATACATCTATTTAGATATCTTTATTGAAAAATCAAAAAAAGGGAGAAGACATGACACACTCTTTGAAAACCGTGCAATGTGGCTATTCCCTCATCTATTGTTGACTGGAGAATAATCTGTGTAGCTGTATTAGGCTACTCATGAGAACTACCGTGTATCCCTGAAAATAAGACATACCCATAAAATAAGCCATACTAGGAGTTCTATGTATTTTCTCAATATAAGCCATACCCCTGAAAATAAGCCATAGTGGTAGTCGTGGCTTATTGAAGGTAATGAAGACGGTCAGCCCTTCTCATCTGCCCCATCTTGACAGGTACCGTAGGGATGTCCAGATCCCATGTCCCAGCTGATCAGTGTGGGGACACAACATTTGTGCGGCGTCGGCTCCCAAGTCCCTGCAGTTGCCTAGCACTGGGAGGAAGTTAAAGCCACTTCCTCCCAGTACTTTATGGTGCATCCGCATGGGAAGGAGAGCAGGCCAGGTGGGTATGGTCCATGAAATGGGGAAGAAATTCAGTGAACATAAACTAAGGGGTGGGGAATGGGCATTTGAGGAGGAATAAAAATGAGAGGACTGGGCATATAACAGTATTTCCAAACCAGTGTGACTCAAGCTGTTGCATAAAAAGAAAAAAAAAAGACATCCCCTGAAAATAAGCCATAGTGTGTCTTCTTGAGGAAAAAATAAACATGACAGTGTTCTATTTTCGGGGAAGCACAGTAGGTGTGCACTGTACATGACCCCTCTGCAGTAGGTGCCTGTATATAGGGGGAGATTTATCAATAGCAGTGCAAAGGAAAAGTTGCCCATAGCAACCAATCAGATCGCTTCAAGGCCTTGTTAAAAATGAAAGAAGTGAGCTGATTGGTTGCTCTTGGCAACTTTGCCTCTGGGTAGGTTTTGATAAATCTCCCCCATAGTCCTTACCATACTACTGCATTAAAAACACACACAACACAAAGCCCTCACCTCCACGTTCCACCACATCTGTGGCTTTGTCAAGAGGTAATCGGGCTGTGATGTGGTGAAATGTCAAGGAGAGGGCAATGGATACAGACCTGTTGCACACCTCGGGTATGTCCACACGGTTCTGCCTTAATTTGCGGTGTTCATGATTTAAATGGGATTCCACAGTCCAATTCAGACAGCAGGATTTCTGCGGCGGGCATTCCTCCGCTGAAATTCTGATTTTGGCATTCCACAAAGATACACAGAAATCAATGGGGCTTGAATTACTGTGGAATTCTGTGTTCTTAGAACACAGAAATTCTGCCACAATTCCATTGCAATTCCAGAGGAAATCCGCAATTCCTTTTCAGCAAGCTTTGCTAAATGGAATTTCCACGGAATTGCAAAACTTCCACCCTGTGAACATACCCCATACACTGACTGCTGTATGGATAGAACACATGGGATATGTCCCTATAGATGAACTTACAACCCCATCTATATGGGGCAAATACTATTATGAATTGTTAGATATTCAGATTTACATAATCTAGTACAATGTTTCCCAACCAGTGTGGCTCTAGTGTTTCCCAACCAGTGTGGCTCCAGACAGCTGCCCAGGCATGCTGGGAGTTGTAGTTTTGCAACAGCTGGAGGCGCACTGGTTGGGAAACACTGATCTAGTAGAAAGGTCTGTCCTTTAGTTGCCTGCAAATTCCTGGCAAGGGAAAAGGAAAGTGAGAAGGCATATTTTAAATTTTTGTTTTTTGTTTTACCATCCTACACAAGGGTTAATATTTCAAAGAGCCAAAATTGTTTTCCCGTTTGACCTGTGTCATTGACATCCGCTGTTTTTCTCTAGAGAAAAAGAAAATCGTAATTTTGCTTACAAATCAGTTATTTTATTTTCAAGCAGGGTTTTTAAGTGTCAGCGAATATGGTTTTAACCCCTTCAGGGACACACATTTTTTATATGTTATTTTTTCTCTTGCTGCTTTCAGAAAGCCATAACATCAGTGTATAGTTACCATGGCTCGTGTTTTGTGTGTATTTTTTTTTCTTTTTTCTTTTTTCCCATTTCCCTTTCCATGGCATCCTTTTGGGATACATACAATGCACTAAAAAACAACAATTATGGTTTGTGATTTTGTTGTTTTTATTTTTATACAACCTTTGCCATTCCTGTTAAATAACATGATGCTTTTTTTTATGTTGGTCATTACAGACACAGCAATATCAAATATGTATGTAGTTATTTAATTTTTTTAATTTTATATATGATAAAGAAATGTGTAGGGGGCAAAACAATAAAGTTTTTTTATATTATTTATAGTTTTTAAAATTTATATTAACTTCCTTTCATATGCCCACATGCAATGCCCAATTAGGGCACACTGTTGCCGCAATATCAGCAACATCTTGGGTCACTGCATATGGATGTGTTTTAGTGATGATCCCTATATGGCACAGACTCCACCCTGTCTCCGAAGTTAGGCTATGTTCACACGGCGGAATTTCCACAATTTTGCACAAGCTCCATTCAGCAGAGCGGAATTCTGGAGGAATTAAGGCAGAATTTCTGTGTTCTCAGAACACAGAATTCCGCCGAAATTCAAGTCCCATTGAGTTCAATGGGATTCCAATACAGAATTCTGCAAAATGTAAGACTGGTATTGTGGCAAAATACCTGCCACAAGAAATTCACAGGATAGGAGATAAGTGTCTGATCACCAGGGGCAAAACGCTGGGACCCCCCCGCAATCTCCTGTGCGGCGCCCTGGCTCTACCGTGGCTCTGTCTGTGTAGGAGGCGTGTCGGCCACAGCATGAGACCGCAGACGTCACACCCCCTTCCATGTATCTCTATGGGAGGGGCGGAGATGCAGCATTCGTGCATCCCCACCTCGCCCATAGAGCTGAATGGAGGGAGCATGTCTGTCAACCTCTTAATGAGGTCAACGACACGTGAATTAGCCACGCAGAGCCACGGCAGCTACGGGGCCCCATACAGGAGATCGCGGGGGTCCCAGCGGTCAAACTGCTGCAATCAGACACTTATCCCCTATCCTGCAGCTAGAGGATAAGTTGTCTATGGCTGCAGTACTCCTTAAATCAGCTTTGTGTTGGTGCTACCTCTTTTATGCTCCAAGTTGGATTCATTTCTTTCTATGGCGACATTAATTTCTTAGTTGGTGTTCCTCTAGAGAACATGGCAGTAATATCTTATCGCCCTTTAGGGGAAAGAAGACTGTTATCTTTGTTTAGGGATGGGACAGATGAGAGAGGTTTTTCCATCTGAGACATTTATAACACATCCATAGGCCAGTTTATGTAACTACCATAGAGGTTACTGGGAGTAGCGTAAACAGAATTGCACCATGAGCTTTGTTGTTTCTATAACTTGGAAATTACAAAAATAGCCTAGCTCTCAGCAGGGCTGCCATCAAAAATTTTGGGGCCCCTTACACAGCTCAAAGCCTGGGCCTCCGACCACCCAACCTTTTGTAGCCGCCCCCAGGCCACTACTGCCATCTTCCTCATCATCCATAAATTTTTTTTAAACATACCATCATACTGTTACTGACCAAATCCTGTATACTACAGAACTTAAGCCCTTAAAGACAAGGACATAAATATTCATCCTTGAGCAGAGGTACTTCTACATCAGGACATACATTTACGTCCTGTGTATGACCGCAAGCATCGGAGCGGTGCTCGCAGCATACACAGCAGGTCCCGTCTGCTAGATGTCTGTCAATAACCACATCAGATCAGCTAAGATGGCAGACAGAGGTTCCCTCACCTGCCTCTGCTGCCTTCCAGGGGTCTTCTGCACTGATCTGCCTTCCAGCAGGCCAGTGCAGAAGATCGCCGATAATACTGATCAATGCTATGCATATGCATAGCACTGAACAGTATTGGCAAGCTAATGATTGCCATGAGTAGTCCTTTATGGGGACATAATAAGTAAAAAAAAAGTTAATTAAAAAATAAAAATAAAAAGTGAAAAATCCCCCCCCCCCCTATCAACTTTCCCCAATTTTACCCCTAAAAAGCATAAAAAATCATAATTATTAAACATATTTGGTATAGAAGCTTGCGTAAATGTTTGATCAATCAAAATATAATTTTAATGATGACGTACAGTGAACGGCGTAAACGTTATAAAAAAAAGTCCAAAATGGCTGCTTTTTAGTCACTTCACATAAAAAAATTTTTTTATAAAAAGTGACCCACAGAATAAAGAAAACATGACATTTTTACCATAAAGTGCACAGTTTGAAAACGGAACCATCCAAAATATTCAAAATTGTGGTTTTTATTAAAATGTCCTCGCTTAAAAAAATGTTTGGGTTCTTTGTACATTTTATGGTAAAATGAGAGCTATCAATACAAAGTACAATTGGTCACGCAAAAAACAAGCCCTCACATGGGTCTGTGGATGGAAATATAACAGAGTTATGTGCTTTAGAAGGCAAGGAGGGAAATACTAAAACGTAAAAATTAAATTGGCCTGGTCCTTAAAGAGGTACTCCGGCTCAAAATATGTCCTCCCCTATCAAAAGGATAGGGGATAAGATGTTAGATCGTGGGGATCCCACCACTGGGCGGGACCCCCCCCGACCCCCCCATAATTTAACATCTTATCCCCAATTCTTTTGATAGGTGATAAGACGTTTTGCACTGGAGTACCCCCAGTAAAGGGGTACTCCCCTACCCTACTTCTTATCCCTATACACAGGATATAGATCATAGTGTCCCACAATCGCAATGCCTGTTTTATACTGGGCGTGGTTTGGCAGCCAAAAACTGATTACAGGTTCCCTTCAACTGTAAGAAACTATATTAAAAAAATTCTTAAAATACAATAAACAACTTAAATAAAAAAAAAAAAAGAGAAACAAAGTGCCCCCTCCCTCACACAGTAGTAACAGCAGATCTTCACTCCAAAGACCCCCCCCCCTATAGCAGGTCTCCCTTCTCCAGCCCCCCCCCCCCCTCCACTCACACATAGCAGGACTCTAAGCTCCCCACATAAGAGCCCACCCCATTCAGTTCCCCTTCACACATAGCAGGACTCTAAGCCCCCCTTTCCTCCACACAAGAGCCCCCCTGTCCAGTCCCCACCTAACACATAACAGGACTCTTATGCCCCCTTCCTCACATAGTCATGAGGTCAGGTTCTTCTCTTACCCAGTGTAGCAGATCTTCCCCTGAGTAGCTCCTGTTCCTGTGTGCTGTCAGCAGGAGGAGCCAGAACCAGTGAGGAGGAGGCAGACAGTAGAGGCAGCAGTGAGCGTCCTGTCTCTACAGTATTTAGTACAGACGTTGTAGCCTCCAGACCTCTGCTCACTGTGCCAGCCTGTCAGTCTCAGGCAGGACCAGGGCCGTTTAAAGGAATTTGGGGGCCCCAAGCAAAATGGACATGGAGGCCCCCGACACACGTCACGCTCTAGGGCCGGCCCTTGAATTCTGGGAGCGCAACGTGAGCAAACGTCGATACGAGGCCCCCACATTAGGTGCAGCAGTGTTCCCCCCCCCAGATTAGGTGCAGCAGAGTTCCCCCCACACTAGGTAGGATGTGTTCCCCCCACATTAGGTGCAGCATAGTTCTCCCCACATTAGGATGGCAGTGTCCCCCCCCACATTAGGTGCAGCATAGTTCCCCCCACATAAGGTGCAGCAGTGTTCCCCCACATTAGGTGCAGCATAGTTCTCCCCACATTAGGTCGGCAGTGTTCCCCCCACATTAATTCGGCAGTGTTCCCCCCACATTAAGCAGGCAGTGTTCCCCCCACATTAGGTGCAGCAGTGTTCGCCCCACATTAGGTGCAGCGATTTACCCCCCACATTAGGTGCAGCGGTGTTCCCCCCACATTAGGTGCAGCAGTGTTCCCCCCACATTAGGTGCAGCAGTGTTCCCCCCCCACATTAGGTGCAGCAGTGTTCCCCCCACATTAGATGCAGCAATGTTCCCCCCACATTTGGTGCAGCAGTGTTCCCTACCCATACCCCCTGTCCAGACCCCCCCCCCCCCAGGGACATGTTTTTGGTGGGGGTCTGACTGCTGAGACCCCCACCGATCACCTCGGTTGAAGTGGTTCTCCAGCTGTTGAATAGCTAAAACTCCTATCATGTCTGAAGAGCCTCTTGCAATGGGAGTTGTAGTTTTGTAACAGCTGAAGAAACACAGATTGGACACAGTTTTACCCATCATCACTGCAGAACTTAGAAGTGACTACAGCTCTGATGGGACAGTCAGGAGAATACACAATGATATCAGTGACCTGAGTGACGTCTTCTGACGAGTGATATCTTCTCTGTTATCTTTTCTTCTTCATCTGGTCCAGGGACCAGGTCTTCCAGGTCCAGCTCCATCTTCTCTGCAGAGTCTGACATCCAGACATCATTGGCTCCTCACTATGTCAGCAAATCCTCATCTTCTGCATGAAGACAGTAATCATTATAACCTTGCTAGAAAGTGTAACCTAAATAAAATACTGCCCCGCACTGTACCCTAAATAAAATACTGATATACACTGTACCCATTAAATATAATCCTGCCACACACTGTACCCTGAATATAATGCTGCCACACACTGTACCCACTAAATATAATATTGCCATACACTGTACCCTGAATATAATACTGCTATACAGTGTACCCACTAAATATAATACTGTCACACACTGTAACCTGAATATAATACTGCCACACACTGTAACCACTAAATATAATACTGCCATACACTGTACCCTGAATACTGCCCCACACTGTATCCACTGAATATAATACTGCTATACACTGTACCCACTAAATATAATACTGCCACACACTGTACCCTGTATATAATACTGCCACACACTGTACCCACTAAATATAATCCTGCCACACACTGAAACCTGAATATAATACTGCCACACACTGTACCCTCTAAATATAATACTGCCACACACTGTACCCTGAATATAATACTGCCACACACTGTACCCACTAAATATAATCCTGCCACACACTGTAACCTGAATATAATACTGCCACACACTGTACCCACTAAATATAATACTGCCACACACTGTACCCACTAAATATAATCCTGCCACTCACTGTACCCCTGAATACTGCCCAACACTGTATCCACTGAATATAATACTGCTATACACTGTACCCACTAAATATAATACTGCTATACACTGTACCCTGAATATAATGCTGCTCCACACTGTATCCACTGAATACAATACTGCCACACATGCATCCACATCATACATACATATACACCCCCTCTTATCCTCTGTGTCCTCATCACCCCCATAACCCCCTGCCAAATCTCTCCTCATCATTACTATAACTCCCCCCCCCCCTCTCCTAATCACTACTATAACCAGGGGGGGTTATGGGGAGTGATGAGGAGCGGTGCGGGGGGGGGGGCACCTCTCGTCATCACCCCCATAACCCCCCCGCAGCACCTCTCATCACCCCCATAACACCCCCCTTTACCTCTCATCACCCCCCATAACACCCCCTTGAACCTCTTGTCACCCCCATAACACTCCTGCACCTCTCATGACCCCCATAACACCCCTGCACCTCTCATCACCCCCATAACACCCCCCTGCACCTCTCATCACCCCCATAACATCCCGCCTGCACCTCTTATCACCCCCATAACTCCCCCTGCACCTCTTATCCCCCCCCATAACACCCCCTGCACCTCTCTTCACCCCCATAACCCCCCATAACACCCCTGCACCTCTTATCACCCCAATAACACCCCTGCACCTCTCATGACCCCCATAACACCCCCTGCACCTCTCATGACCCCCATAACACCCCCTGCACCTCTCATGACCCCCATAACACCCCCCTGCACCTCTCTTGACCCCCATAAAAAAACTGCACCTCTCATGACCCCCATAACACCCCCCTGCACCTCTTATGACCCCCATAACATCCCCCCCTGCACCTCTCATCACCCCCATAACACCCCCCTGCACCTCTCATCACCCCCATAACACCCCCCATAACCCCCCTGCACCTCTCATGGCCCCCATAACACCCCCCTGCACCTCTCATAACACCCCCCCCTCACACACACACACACACCTCTCATCACCATTGTAGTCCCCTAACCACCATACAACCCCCCCGGGCCCGCCGCCCGCCAGGCCCCCCGTGCCAGTTTACTTACCCTGCTGGGGATCGATGCCATGACGTGAGGCTGCTGCTCCTAGTCCTGTCGCTGCATATGGAAGATGCTGGAGAACGCGCGGGGACGTAGGCAGGGGCAGGTCAGGTGATTGGAGTAGACGCGCGTGCCTGCGCGGGGCACGTGACGTCTCTACTCCCATCAGCCCCTGACCTGTCCGGCCCTGCTTTGTTTCTTAAGGGGCCCGCCCCCTACAAAAAGGTAATCTAATTGAAATGTGCGGCCTCCCGGACTATGAGGCCCGGTCATAGTCCTGGGGGCACCCAGCGGTCAGTGAGTGACAGTCACAGTCACTCACTGACAAGCAGGGCCGCCATCAGGGGGGTACAAGTGACAAGCCATTAAAAAAAAAAAAAAAAAGTCCAGGGACGTCTGGGCCCCCCTGAAGCTCCGGGCCCCATACAGGTGTATGGGTTGTACCCCCCCCCTGATGGCGGCTCTTGGGGGAAGTGCTCCGTCGCTACAGGATGGACAAGCACCGGCTCTGCTCGGGGCCCCCCAGCCTGCTCGGGGCCCCAAGCAATTGCTTGGTTTGCCTGTCCTGTAGCGATGAGCCTGGGCAGGACCTGTGTGTGCTGCTGTAGCTGTGGTCCTGAGTTCGCAGGCTGACACATTGACTGATCTTTTTTGTCGGAACTCCTAGCCTCCAGCCACTGCCAATGTTCTGACCCTTGCTGCTGCTGGGGGCGTGCCCCCCTGACGGTGGCCCTGGCTCTCAGTGTTATGCGGTTTACGAAACTCAAACATTACCCAATAATATCAAAAGGAATTAAAGGAGTATTTTTTTCTTGTATGACTATGCTACAAGGGCTGTAAAGTTAGTGTAGTTCATAATAAAGTGTATGTACCTGTGTTTGATGGCTGGTCTCCAATTCTTATTTTTAGCATCATCAAAATGAGCATTGTCTCCCAGCTTTTCCCAGGTTTCAGTGTGGCCTGAGACATTAAATCACTAGTCAGGTGTTCAGAGAGAGCCTGTCTGCTTCAATGGGTGGAGCTTGGTGGGAGGGAGATCATCCTCCAGAAGCTGGGAATTGTAGTGCAAGGTAGCTCAGCTGTGCTGCAATATGTGGGGTGGCTGATGTGTGGGAGGTAGAAAAGTAATCTCACATTTTACAAACAAGGTATCAAGGGACTTGTAGTTGGAGCAAGGGAACCCAAAAAGGAAATAGCCATTTCACAAAAAAAAAAAAGCAGCAGCTTTACGGTGGACACATAATGCAGCCATTTAGCCCCCAAGACAAGCTTGGATCCTTCCTAAGCTTGTCTATTGCTGTCTGGCAGGTAAGTATTAAAGTCACCTTATTTCGGATAACCCCTTTAAGAAAACTATGTAAAACAGCCAGATCAGCTGTTTTTAACTACCCAACCACCTCGGGAATAGGGGATAAGATGTCTAGGGGTGGAATACCCCTTTAATCATTATTTTATTCAGACCCGATAATTCATTCCAGTAAGAAAATCCCGGCATTTGACAATGTCACCCAGCATGTGCTGCACATTTTAAAATTCCCATTTCTCATGCACAAAATACACTTTGTTTTTGCACAATTCTAACAAATAAATGAAAAGAGAGCTGATGTCTTCATTGTTTTTTTTCTGAAGTACATTTAATTTTCATTTTCGCAGTTGGTACAATTAATAAGTAATTTTCCCAACATGCGTTCACAGTACAATAAAAGTTTTCTGTATCCTCTAGAATAGCGTTAAAAGAGAATGGTAGCACCACAGAAAGCCTGTGAACGGTGACCTCTCGCAAACACGGCAAGGGTAAGTGACAGGAGAGGCTTGGTCCTTTACTGCTGGATGCGTCGGATTGACTGGATCTGGAAGGTCTGGGCGTGAGATCCCCATTCTCTCCAGTGCTTGTATTCACCTCCATGGTGGTCGCTTTCCAAAATGTATTGGTAGCCACGGTAACCAGGATATTGGTAGCATACCCAACTGCAAGAAGAAGGCAATTGTAAGAAGATCACAGTCCAAAGCCAGCTGACAATACTTATATGTAGTGCTATTTCACAATACTTACGCGCCACATTGAACCTTCATGGATCCAACTTCATTGTTGCCCCAACCCATTGCTTGTAGGGAAGGATAGTCATCGCACATCTCCCACTGGCGTCCAATAAAGTTCTCTTTCTCAAAGATGACCAGTTTGGATTCCTTTTGATTCTGCAAGGGAAATGATGAATGTAAAGTGCAGAAATCGATAATTCTACCAAAAGTTTGCATACACTAGTAATCTCTAGCAGAAATTTGTTATGGCATACCATGTATTCTCAACATACAAATTCTTTTCTTGACAACATGTCTATTTAGACAATTCACCTATGTTTGTTCACTTACGGCAGAACAGATTGGTCGGAAAGACATCAGGCGCTCAATGTGATAGGCATTGCTGCCACTCCAAGCGTCCCAGCGGGGGTACTCTCCTCTCTCTAGAACAAACTGCTGACCACAGAAACTTGTGTGTTCATATCCAATCCATCTGCATAAATATAAATAAACATATTAGTAAGCTATAGTCTACTATACAAGCTATATAGCTGGTTAAAACTCACCCCAAGATTAATAGTTTATTCATATATTACTGAACTGGCTTCAGTATACTTTTGCTTGATTTACCCCAGGAAGTTGTGTAGTCCTCTCATTGTAAGTGTGATGTGGTCTCAGCAGCTCCCCAGCTCCTCCCTCTCTCCCAAGAGAACCCATCATCCTCCTGTCTCAGAAGGCATGGTTGGATCTTGCCTCAGAGCTCTAGCCCTGCCCCATAAGTGATGTCATCACCTCTGACCAGCTCCTACAGCCTACATCACCATCTCCCTGTCATTTACATATATATCTTTATTGGAACATTTAGGGAAGAATGAGGTGTGTTTACAGCATGCTGCCTTGTGCTAAACAATGCTACAGGCAGAGTAGCAGACAGGGAATGAATACAGCAGCTTATCCAGACTTTCTGTGTGGAAAAAGAAGTCTGCTGTGTAGAGCAATGTTCTGCAGCAGAAAACTTGCAGGAGTGCTGCAAGAGGAAAGTAGGCAGGGTGGGAGGACTGTAATAAAGAGCTGAGGGAAAGCAATGCATTCTGGAGATTGTGTTACTGAGTAACTGGCATAGAAAGGGATACACAGGCACACAATACAAATATATTTTTGATGTTTTCAGAACTGGGACAGACAGGTAAGCATGTTATATGCTACTGCAGCATTTCAATGTTTTTAGCTGATGTCGGAATACCCCTTTAATCCTCCTGAGACATCTTAATATCTAAATCATATCACCATACTTACGCTCCGCATTCCACCTTTATAGACCTAATATTGTCAAAGCCGCACTCCATGATGTTTGCACAGGAAGAACTGAATTCCATCCTCTTTCCTTGGAAATTTTCTTGATCATATACAGTGATCTGTAAGAAAAATGTGACTTATATACAGCATAGGTAGGATTTAATTGGTTCTGAATTCAGGGCCATTGCTCATAGCCTTATACTCCACTGGGATATATCTGTTTGTCCATAGATATGTTCGTTGTACATAGAGTCGGAGATATTTCTTTGCATTGTGTTAAAGGGGCACTTCTGTGGAAAACTAATTTTTTCAATTCAACTGGTGGCAAAAAGTTAAAGAGATTTGTAAATTCCTTCTATTTAAAAATCTCAAGCCTTCCAGTACTTATCAGCTGCTGTATGCTCCAGAAGAAGTTGTATAGTTATTTTCTGTCTGACCACAGTGCTCTCTGCTGACAAATCCCCATCGCAAATCTATCCTGCTCTGCACAGTTCCTGATATGGACAGAGGTGTCAGCAGAGAGCACTGTGGTCAGACAGAAAAAAACAACTCTACTTCTTCTGTAGCAAACAGCAGCTGATAAGTACTGGAAGGCTTGAGATTTTTAAATAGAAGGAATTTACAAATCTGTTTACCTTTTTGCCACCAGTTGAATTGAAAAAAAAAAAAAATGTTTTCCACAGGAGTACCCCTTTAAGTGTTACTAATAAGGCTACTTCCTTCCAAAAACAGTTCCACATCTGTCCACCAGTTTTCTAGGCTATTGCAGCTCAGCCCCATTTAGTTCAATGGTCTTTGTCTGCAGTGTCAGACACAGTTAAAGGACAGGTGTTGCACTGTTTCTGAAAGAGAGCTACCATGTTTTTCTAAGTGGATACAACTCTTTCAGACAGAGCCTCCATGAAACTTAATATGACTTAAAGGGTACCTCTCATCAAATAAACTTTTGATATATTTTAGATTAATGAATGTTGAATAACTTTCCAATAGCATGTTAATGAAAAATATGCTTCTTTCTATTGTATTTTTCCCAATCAGTCCTGTCAGCAAGCATTTCTGACTCATGCTGGAGTCCTAAACACTCAGAGCTACCAGCCTGCTTTGTTCACAGCCAAACAGGCTGTGAACAAAGCAGGCTGTCAGCTCTGAGTGTTCTCCTTTGTGAACAAAGCAGACTGGCAGCTCGTAGTGTTTAGGACTCAAGCATGAGTCTGAAATGCTTGCTGCCAGGACTGGTAGGGAGACCCCTAGTGGTAATTTCTTCAAAGTGGAAAATTAAATAGAAAGAAGCATATTTTTTAATAACCTGCAATTGTAAAGTTATTCTGCATACATTAATCTATAATATATCAAAAGTTTTTTTTTGATGAGAGGTACCCTTTAAGTGTACAAATCTAATGTTCCTGTTGGGTAAGCCTTGCTATTGCCTTATTATATTAATGCAGATATGTGATTTGTGAATATTATACCATTCTGAATATCAACCATTTCTTTGTTGTTCTTTCCTACTTAAGTCAGATAAGGATGATGAATGGTTATTTTGTTTCACTAGTCTCATGGTTTCTTGTTCTTGGTGCCAAACATAAGAAACTGCTTGAGTCACTGACAAGAAATACAAGAAATAAACACAAGTCCCTCTTTTTAGTCATTTTTGGTAATGCTTTTCTATAACATGATCTCCTCATTGGAACGTGTTCAGGACAAAAGACAGATACTGAGGCGTAGGATCTACATGAAGTCTCGGCATTGTATTTTCTTCTACATAACTATGTTATTTTTATCTCGCCTAACAATCCCATGTAAGCAATCACTGGATACCTTCCAGGGTCCCAGAGGAGCAGGAAGAGGGTTGGTCTGGGCCATTTTTTCAGAGGTGATGTCTTCTACAAAAAAAACAAAAAAACATAATTTAAACAATGGAATAGTTCGTCAATCACTATGCTTCCACTCCTAGATCAGATGGGCAGTGAACTCAAGGCAACCTCAAATGACCTGGGTAACATAATAAAAATTATGGAACAAAGGGAAACGTTTCAGAATGCAAATAAATGGTTTGCCAGGCAAATGGCTCCAGTCTTCAAGAAAGTCTCGTTGCTCTTGACAGGTGACCTACATGCATTGTCATAAGACCTGAATACGCACACAACTACCAACCTTTCCAACATACAACCAGCATTATCATAAGTAAAAGATCTAAGTCTATCTTCTTTATAACAGTATGCATATATTATGCATCTAAAAAGAAATCCTTATTGGAAAGAGGCTGCTGTCTCAAAACTACTAGCTACCGTATTTTTCGCCCTGTAGATCGCACCGGCATATAAGATGCACCCTATTTTAAAGGTGCAAAATCTAGAAAAAAAAGATTCTGCACCCAACAGTGATCTTCAACCTGCGGACCTCCAGATGTTGCAAAACTACAACTCCTAGCATGCCCGTGTGATGTCCCCGACGCTCCGGACGTCTTCTTCCCCGGGATCCACGCTCTCCGTCGCCGTCATCATGTCGCTACGCACGCCGCTCCTATTGGATGACGGGACGGGGTGCGCGACGACGTGATGATGTCGAAGGAGAGCGCCAGCCATGCAGGGGATCCCGGTACGGAGCAGACACCAAGGAGGCAGGTAAGGTCCCTCCCGGTGTCCTGTAAGCTGTTCAGGACGCCGCGATTTCACCGCGGCGGTCCCGAACAGCCCGACTGAACAGCCGGGTTAGTGTTATTTTTGCTTCAGACGCGGCGGTCAGCTTTGATTGCCGTGTCTGAAGGGTTAATACAAAGCATCACCGCGATCGGTGATGTCCTGTATTAGCCGTGGGTCCCGGCTGTTGATGGCCGCAGGTATTCGCCGTATAAGACGCACCAACTTTCCCCCCCCCCAGTTTTGGGGAAGAAAAAGTGCGTCTTATAAGGCCAAAAATCTGGTATCTACCATTGACTCAAACATCACAGACCTTCGAAATTTAGTTTAAATAATAGTTTTGGATATTATTTATATCTAAAAAAGATTTTTACATCATCTAACCACTAACACACACTTTTAATCAGAACATTTGCTAAATTGTCCCCATATTGACCTATTGTATCTATTGGACAGTAGGCTTGGAATTTAAACGTAACCCATGATTACTGTTACCTTCGCTTTTCAAAATATAGCAATATGTCTGTCTCTCCATACGTTATGTCTCTCCATACAATATGGTACATAACTAGGACTATAGAAAGGGTGTAGAGTCTACAGTGGCACTCCAGTCCCAAAACAGGAAGCCAAGTAAAAGGCCTATTACCGATTTTGCAAGTTGCTCTTTGTCCACAGCTGTACGTCCTTGTAGCCATCTTTTGGTAGAGCAATCATTTTCTCGTATAGAGCACCGAATATCTCATGTTCAGACATTTTCGTTATAGCCAACCATCAGCTAAGTGTTAACTTATACTCGGCTACACTATCTTTTATGAAAAGCACGCTGAGAACTGGATCTGCGGCATAGACTCACCTCGCTCAGTCTGAACTGGTGGGATCTCCATCTGGCACTAGCCTACTGCAAATGACCCAGCTACAGGGTTTATATAGGAAGCTACACCACAGGTCTTAATGCCAGCTTTTTGCCCAGTGTCAGCAGGATAATGTCATTTCTATTGTCCCCTCTGATCCCAGCCCTCTTGTCTGAGTCTCTTTGTCCGGCACAATGTACATTTCTGTCTGCGTGACTGAGCCTACTAGCCATGACTTCACTCTGTTAATTTGCCTTTCTGCCTGGGTCATTGAGAGAATATATGTACATTAAATAAGGAATACATTATTTACTGTTTCTTGAATAATTGCTTTTAATAATTATCGGTAGATACATGGGGAAATAAAAGCTTGACAGGAAATATATAGCAGGTGACCTATTTAGCACAATATATTATCTACTTTGGCATATGTTTCAAAACAGCTCTATTAAGATGCTAATGTGAACAGGAACTAACGGAAACTAACATTTAATCCGGGAGAAAATACGTTTTAAAGTTGTCCTGCATTGTGGCCTTCTACTTGACCTTCTTCTTCCTGAGGTAGTCATTCCGGTATAGCTGTCCCCATTACAATGTACAAAAAATGTAATTTTCTGTCGGAAAATAGAAACTGATAATAAACAAAGAGCAAGTTTTAGTATTTGACTCAGTTTCTAATCAGTTAACAGAAATCTAGGTAACATATTTCCTTTAAAATAGCCCAAAATAATGATTCTTTCTCAGATGTTGAAGATTTAAATCAAGCATGCACAGACATCGGCTGATGACTGGCTATCCACCTTTATGTGTACAACCCTATCTATATATATATATATAAAACTCAATGTGTCGCACGGATTGTGTCGCACGGGTTAGAAATTGTGTCGCACGGTAAATTGTATATATGCCCCCGGCACAGCGCAATCCTATGCCCCCAGCAGCACATGTATGTATATATATATATATATATATATATATATATATATATACACAGGGCCGGTTTTAGGCTTAGCGTGGCCCTGGGCAAAATCAAAAGAGGGGCCCCAAAAGTCGTAATAGTGCACTAACCAGATTTGCACATTTTTGGTCACTTCAAATACCATACAAGATATCTAAAAAAGCAATTGAAAAGTCCCATCAAAACAAAAATGGTACCGATAAAAACTACAAATCACAGCGCAAAAAATGACCTCATACATCCCCATATACAGAAAAATAAAAGAGTTATAGGGATCAGAATAGTACAATTTTATATTTTTGTATAGTTCCCCCACATTAGGTTGGCAGTATAGTTCCCCCACATTAGATAGGCAGTATAGTTCCCCCACATTAGGTTGGCAGTGTAGTTTCCCCCACATTAGATAGGCAGTATAGTTCCCCCTCACATTAGGTTGGCAGTATAGTTCCCCCACATTAGGTTGGCAGTATATTTCCCCCACATTGGGTTGGCAGTATAGTTCTCCCCACATTAGGTTGGCAGTATAGTTCCCCCACATCAGGTTGGCAGTATAGTTCCCTCCACATTAGGTTGGCAGTATAGTTCCCCCACATTAGGTTGGCAGTATAGTTCCCCCACATTAGATAGGCAGTATAGTTCCCCCACATTAGGTTGGCAGTATATTTCCCCCACATTGGGTTGGCAGTATAGTTCTCCCCACATTAGGTTGGCAGTATAGTTCCCCCACATCAGGTTGGCAGTATAGTTCCCTCCACATTAGGTTGGCAGTATAGTTCCCCCACATTAGGTTGGCAGTATAGTTCCCCCACATTAGATAGGCAGTATAGTTCCCCCACATTAGGTTGGCAGTATAGTTCCCCCCACATTAGGTTTGCAGTATAGTTCCCCCCACATTAGGTTGGCAGTATAGTTCCCCCACATTAGGTTGG
The DNA here is from genome assembly GCF_029499605.1 of Hyla sarda. Classification (NCBI taxonomy): domain Eukaryota; kingdom Metazoa; phylum Chordata; class Amphibia; order Anura; family Hylidae; genus Hyla; species Hyla sarda. The sequence goes on from NC_079190.1 coordinate 427,854,461, forward strand.
CAGTATAGTTCCCCCACATTAGGTTGTAGTTCCCCCACATTAGGTTGGCAGTATGTCCCCACACATTAGGTTGTAGTTCCCCCACATTAGGTAGACAGTATAGTTCCCCCACATTAGGTGCAGTATGTTCCCCCACATTAGGTTGCAGTCCCCCCCCCCATTAGGTTGGCAGCAAGTTCCCCCCACATTAGGTTGCAGCCCCCCCCCATTAGGTTGGCAGTATGTTCCCCCACATTAGCCTGCAGTCCCTCCCCCCATTAGGTTTGCAGTATGTTCCCCCCCATTAAGTTGCAGTCCCCCCCCCATTAGGTTGGCAGTATGTTCCCCACATTAGGTTGGCAGTATGTCCCCCCCCATTAGGTTGCAGTCCCCCCCCCCATTAGGTTGGCAGTATAGTTCCCCTCTTCCCCCCCCCCCCCTTACTTTTTCTTTTTTTCACATTTCCTTACCTGGCCGCGCTCCGCAGACTCAGGTAATGTGGCGGGTCTTGTGGGCTGTGTGGATAATATGACGAGTGACGTGTCCTGCCGGGTCCTCTATGCTGCGTCAGGGACGTCACTCCTCATTTCCTGCAGCCGGACACAGAACGCTTCACGACACAGTTTTTTTCACTACACTGGCGCTGCAGGAAATGAGGAGGGACGTCCCTGACGCCGCATAGAGGACCCGGCAGGACACGTCACTCGTCATATTATTCACATAGCCCGCAAACCCGCCGTTTTAAAGGGACCGCGGCCGGGTTGCTTATCCTTAACAAGCAGCCGGCGCTGCGGACACTTTAAAACAGTTGCCCCCCCCACTGAGCAGCCAGCAGGGGGCCCCCTGGGGGATGGGGGCCCTAGGCAATTGCCTGGGTTACCCCCCCCCCCAACGCCGGCCCTGTATATATATATATGCCCCCCGCACAGCGCAAACATATGCCCCCAGCAGCGCATGTATATACAATATATATGCCCCCGGCACAGCGCAATCATATGCCTCCAGCAGCACATGTATATTTATATATATATGTATATATATATATGCCCCCCGCACAGCGTAAACATATGCCCCCAGCAGCGCATGTATATACAGTATATATGCCCCCCGCACAGCGCAATCATAAGCTCCCGGCGCATCTATATACATGTGCCTCAAGCGCTATCAAGGACAAGTATTCTTTTAGCAGAGCATTTCTCCGGGAAGCCACTGTCCAATGCTCTAATAATGCTCCGCCTATCAATCATAGCGCTTCAGAGGCATATGTGTATAGAAGCGAAGTGGGGAGCAGACATATAGCGTTATCTGGTCCCCACTTCGCTTCTATACACAATTCTCCTCAGTCCAACCAACACAGCTGCCCCATCACCTCCCCCATCCCCGTTGTTATAATTACCTGTTCCCGAGGTCCGTGCTTCTTCTTGCTTCGGTGCTGGCAACAGCGCCGAAGCCAGAAGAAGCACGGACCTCGGGAACAGGTAATGTTTGCGCTGTGCGGGGGGGGGGGGGGGGGCATATGTTTGCGCTGTGCGGGGGGCATATATATACATGCGCTGCTGGGGTCATATGATTGCGCTGTGCCGGGGGCATATATATATCTTAACATAAAAAACTACTTTGTACAAACGTGAACATGTTTTTTTACTACAGCTTGCAGCTGTCGGGAAAAAAAAAGGACAAGACCCGAGTAATGTGGTCAGGAAAATTGTTAAATCTGTGTGAAAGTAAGGTTTTGGTCGGGAAACGCTCCTTTTTAGGCTTTTCAGCAAGCCGAGTCGGGTGGTTCGGGAATTAGTGTCGCAACATGTTGCACAGTGTCTGCGCCATGGCGCAGACAATGTGTGACAACATAAACCCGACAAATGCTGTCGGTTTGGTGATAGTAAATGAGGGCCAATGTGTGCATGTGTGTATGTGTGTATGTATGTGTGTATGTGTGTATGTATGTGTGTATGTGTGTATGTGTGTGTGTATGTTCCAGCATCACGTCCAAACCGCTGAAGATATTAACATGAAACTTTGCACACATGTTAATTATATGTCAACAACAAACATAGGATAGGTGATTTAACCCTTACTCACCCCTATTTGCCAGGGTCTGGGTTTTTATTTAAAGTCCTATACAAGTCTATGGGAAATATATGTTACTGCATAACTTCCAAACGGCTGGAGATATTTCGATAATACTTGGTCACATATTACTTATATGTCCACTTAAAATATAGGATAGTTAATTTAGCCCTTAACTACCCCCATTTGTGAGGGTCGGGGTTTTTGTTTAAACCCTTAACGACGAAGGACGTATATTTACGTCCTCCGCCGGCTCCCGCGATATGCCGCGGGGTCACGTGGTGTCCCCGCGTTATATTGGGTCAGTCCCGGTGGCTATCAACGGCCGGGACCCGCGGCTAATACAGGACATCACCAATCGCGGTGATGCCCTGTATTAACCCTTCATACGCGGCGATCAAAGCTGACCTCCTCGTCTGAAGTGAAAATGAAAGTATCCCGAACAGCTTACAGGACACGAGGAGGGCCCTTTCCTGCCTCCTCAGTGTCCGATCGGCGAATGACTGCTCCATGCCTGAGATCCAGACAGGAGCAGTCAAGCGCCGATAACACTGATCACAGGCGTGTTAATACACGCCAGTGATCTGTGTAAAAGATCAGTGTGTGCAGTGTTATAGGTCCCTATGGGAGCTATAACACTGCGAAAAAAAAGTTAAAAAAAAGTGTTAATAAAGATCATTTAACCCCTTCCCTAATAAAAGTTTGAATCACCCCCCTTTTCCCATAAAAATGAAACTGTGTAAATAAAAATAAACATATGTGGTATCGCCCCGTGTGTAAATGTCCGAACTATAAAAATATATCATTAATTAAACCGCACGGTCAATGGCGTACACGTAAAAAAATTCCAAAGTCCAAAAAAGCTTATTTTTGGTCACTTTTTATACAACTAAAAAATTAATTAAAAGTGACCAAAAAGTCAGATCAAAACAAAAATGATACCGATAAAAACTTCAGATCACGGCGCAAAAAATTAGCCCTCATACCACCCTGTACGTGGAAAAATAAAAAAGTTATAGGGGTCAGAATAGGACATTTTTAAACGTATACATTTTCCTGCATGTAGTTATGATTTTTTCCAGAAGTACGACAAAATCAAACCTATATAAGTAGGGTATCAGTTTAACCATATGGACCTACAGAATAATTATAAGGTGTCATTTTTACCGAAATATGCACTGTGTAGAAACGGAAGCCCCCAAAAGTTACAAAATGGCGATTTTTCTTCGATTTTGTCGCACAATTATTTTTTTTTCTGTTTCGCCGTGGATTTTTGGGTAAAATTACTAATGTCACAGCAAAATAGAATTGGTGACGCAAAAAATAAGCCATAATATGGATTTTTAGGTGGAAAATTGAAAGCGTTATGATTTTTAAAATGTAAGGAGGAAAAAAACGAAAATGCAAAAACGGAAAAACCCTGCATCCTTAAGGGGTTAAAGTCCCATGCAAATCAATGGGAAATGTATGTTCCCACATAACTTCCGTACGGCTGGAGATATTTCAATAATACATGGTACACATTACTTATATGTCAAATAAAAAGATATGAAAGTTAAATTAACCCTTATCTACACCCTTATATAAATTATGGGTTTTTGTTTCAAGTCCCATGCAAGTATATGGGACTTCCGTTACCTTACTCCACAAGCTCCGCTCTGCATCTCCTTGTGAATGTGTCACACCCCATCTCACAAAGATACGCCCACATTTAAGCCCCAACCCCTTTATTATCTACCCTTTTTGTGCATCAGTCTGGCTTGCAAATCACGCCCAGTCCCACAAAGCCACACCCCCTTCTATTTCCAGCTTACAGTATTTTCATCACAAATCAGTCCCACTTGAGGACAGGATATGAGGTTGGGACATAAGGAGAGGAAATTAGGTCGGGATATGAGGTTGGGATGTGAGAACAGGATATGATGATGGAATATGAGGATGGGATATGAGGACGGGATATGAGGACGGGATATGAGGACATGATAGGAGGTCGAGATACGAGGACTGGAAATGAGGTCGAGATAGGAGGACGGGATAGGAGGTCAGGATAGGAGGTCGGGATAGGAGGACGGGATATGAGGTTGAGATATGATGACGGGATATGAAGTTGGGGTATGGGGATGGGATATGACAACAATATATGAGTACGAGATATGAAGTCAAAAGCTTCCTCCTTTGTTGATTTTCCTCCCTAACAAAGATTAGGAAGGAAAAACCGGGCAACGCCGTGTACTCAGCTATTTTTTGTATAAAACATGACTGGGCCATTGTACAAGTCAAGCACAAGATGATGAATTACAAATTAGAAATGGTTTTGATATGGAGGTTTCTCTTATGGAGCCAGTATCATGACTTGGAAGAAGTCTGGAATTGCCAAATTACTGAAAGAAATTGTTGTTCCATATATCTTTGCCATATTTTTGCATTAAGAATATTTAAATCGCTGAAGCTGTATTATTTCATCTCAGAATTGACATGGTAAGCAGATGAACATAAACGAAGCAAGTTTTTTGGCAAGGTTAATCAGTCACTGTGACCTAGTGATGTCTACCACCCTCAGGATAGATAGTTCTGTGAAAAATTCTATGGATTCAAGACATTCCTTAAAGAGCACCTGTGGTGACCCTCAAGTTAGTAAGGGTCACTCATAGTCAGTCTCTGAACACAGCCCCTATTATAGTAAAGTCCCCACCCGCGGGGGCGGGGCTATGACATCACGAGCTCCTGACGCCGGCTCCAGCGTTCGGAGCAGTTTGTTCAGAACGCTGAGTACCCCTTTAAGGACCAGGCCATTTTTTGCAAATCTGACCTCTGACACTTTAAGCAATAATAACTCTGGGATGCTTTGACCCATGAATTTGATTCCGAGATTGTTTTTTCGTGATATATTCTACATAATTTCTTTGTGAAAAATTCCAAAATTTCATGAAAATTTTACATTTTCCTAATTTTGAAACTCTCTGCTTGTAAGGAAAATGGTCATTCATAATAAATTATATATTGATTCACATATACAATATGTCTGCTTTATGTTGGCATCAATAAATCTTCAGTTCCAAACAGCAAAAAAAAAAAACACATGGCACATTATTTGGAAAACTACACCCCTCAAGGAATGTTACAAGGGGTATAGTGAACCTTAACACGCCACAGGTGATTGATGATTCTTCAGAAAAGTTGGATGTGAAAATTAGATTTTTAATACTAAAATGCTGGTGTTACCCCAAATTTTTCATTTTCCCAAAGGTTAATATGAGAAAATGCCCACCAAAGTTTAAAACCTAATTTCTTAGAAATAACCCATGTGTGAATGTAAAGTGCTCTGCAGGCGCACTACAATGCTCAGAAGAGAAGGAGGAAAATTTGGCTTTTGGAGAGCGAATTTTGCTGAAATGGTTTTTGGGGGACATGTCGCATTAAGAAGCCCCCATGGTGCCAGAACAGCAAAAAAAAAAAAACAAACAGACAAACACATGGCACACAAATTTGAAAACTATGCCCCTCAAGGAACATAATAAGGGGTACAGTGAGTTTTTTGGAACAGTGGGTTGTAAAAATGAAAAAAAAAATTTTTAACACTAAAAAGCTGGTGATACCCCAACTTTTGACATTTTGATGTTGACGTAAAGTGCTCTATGGGCGCACTATAGGTCTCAGAAGAGAAGGAGCACCATTGGCCTTTTGGAGAGAGAATTTGACTGGAATTGAAGTTGGGGGCCAGGTGCATTTACAAAGCCCCTATGGTGGCGGAACCGCAGAACCCCCCCCCCCTCTGTGCCATCCTTTTAGAAACTACACCCCTCAAGGAACGTAACAAGAGGTACAGTGAGTATTTACACCTTACAGGTTTTTTGAACAGTGGGCCATAAAAATGAAAACTTTGATTTCTAACACTGAATTGCTGGTTTAAGCCCAATTTTTCATTTTCAACAGGGATTATAGGAGGAAAAGCCCCACAAAATTTGGAGCCCAATTTCTCCTGAGTAAGGAAATATCAAATATGTGGCTTTAACGTGCTGTGCAGGTGCACAACAGGGCTAAGGAGTGAGAGAGCATAGAGCACATTCGAGGTGATTTGCACTGTAATGGTAGAGATTTTGACATAAAATCTACAAAAAACAACAACCTGGCAAGTGACTTCCATTTTGAAACTACACCCCTTAAGGAACGTAACAAGGGGTACAGTGAGTATTTACACATCACCGCTTTTTTGAACAGTGGGCTGTAAAAATTTTGCTATTTCACAAAGGCTAATAGGAGAAAAAGTCCCAAAAATATTTTAGCCCAATTTATCAAGAGTAAAGAAATACCCTATATGTGGATGTAACGTGCTGTGTGGGCACATAACGGGGCCCAAGACTCATAAAGCTATATTCACATTGGGGGAGATTTATCAAAACCTGTGCAAAAGAAAAGTTGGCCAGTTGCCCATAGCAACCAATCAGATCCCTTCTTTCATTTTGAAGAGGCCTTGTTGAAAATGAAAGAAGCGATCTGATTGGTTACTATGGGCAACTGGACAACTTTTCCTCTGCACAGGTTTTGATAAATCTCCCCCATCGAGCCAGGTTCACAGGCCTATGACATTTAAGTAGCTGACGGTTAGATACATTTAGAGGAAAATTTAAGAAACACCCACATGTGACCCCATTACGGGCATAACACTACCCGAGATATCTGTATGAGGGTGAAGTGGACATTTGGAACAGATGGGTGTTTCTGAAATTTATTTTCCTGGAATGGTTGACATGTAGTTTATGAAAAATGAAAATTGCAATTTTCCAACTGATATGCCAACTTTGTCCGCTTAGAACCCTATGCTCTGCTTCATCCTTCTGGGAATGTTTTTTGTGTGGCCACCCCTAAACTGTTACCTGAAAATGCGCACACTGCTCAGGTGGGGAGAGAGCGCTGCGCATTTGAGGATTCTGTTTCTTACTGACCTATCAGTAGCTGACAGTTTCATACATTTAGATGGGGGAAAAAAAAAACAAAAACACCCACATGTGAGCCTATTGCAGACTGTACACCCCCTGGGGAAGGTGTATAGGGGGAAGTGGACATTTGGAATGGACGGTTGTTTCTGAAATGTATTTTCCAGGAATGGATGAAGGGTAGTATGTGAAAAATGAAAATTGTATTGCTTTTTTCCTACTAATATGCAAATTAGGTACCCAGAATGATGACCTAGGGCATAGCCAAAAGTAAAAATTATGCCCGCCCCAAACCCTATGCTCTGCTTCATCATTCTGAAAATGTTTTGTGTGTGGCCATCCCTAAATTGTTGCCTCAAATATGCACCCCTAATGCAAGTGACTCGGTGACACATGACCCAATACCCCCAAGAAGTGTTATTAGGGGTATTATGTTAAGGTTTTTTGGGGGGTTTTGGGGTTTAAAATTTGGAAGACAATGTACTGAGGACAGGTACATTCAAGGGAATCAAGGTAAAATCAAGGGAAATTAAAATGGGGTAAGAGGATTTAAAAATTTAGTACTCCATGGAAGTGTGATACTCCCTGAAGCAATCTTGAATGCAGAGGCCTGGATGATCCTCCTCATGCAACACACTCTGCATTTTTTCTGGGGCTGTCCCTTCTTTCCAGTGTAGGGGACTTCAACTGGAAAGTGTTGGCCTGGGACGATCCGGGCACCTACTGTTCCGGAAGTGCTGGTACCGTTCCCCCTTATCTCCAAAGATCAGGGTCTTTATGAGCACCTCCTGGAACTGAAGAAATCTCCCTGTGTTGCCAGTGCAAATGCGTTGTACATGGCAACCTGGACCATGTAGACCACAACTTTTTTGTACCATGCCAGGGTTTTGCGCATGGCGTTATCTGGCTTGAGGACTTGATCAGAGAGATCAACTTCCCCCATATACTGATTGTTGTCCACGATACAATCAGGCTTGAGGATCGGTGCTGCGGTACCTCTCACAGGGACAGGGGTGCTGCCGTTACCATGAATTGTGGTCAGCAACATCCCTCTTGTCCTTATATCTGACCAGCAACAGGTTTTCACTGGTAAGGACCCTGTCTCACCCCTGGGGATTGATGCCTGGAGGGGATAGGTCGGGAGGGGTCTCTGATTTTTTCGCATGGTCCCACAAGCGGACGTAGATCTAACAGCGATTTGAACAGAGGGATACTGATATAAAAGTTTTCCCCAAAAAGGTGGTAACCCTTATCCAGTAGTGGGTGTAAAAGGTCCCACAAGATCTTCCTGTTGACACCCAGAATGGGGGGACATTCTGGGGGTTCAATACGGGAATCTCGACCCTCGTACACAAACATAAGTGTACCCTGAGGTATTCTCACAGAGTTTATAGAGTTTCACGCCATTCCTCACAGCTTAGTGGGAATATATTGGCGGAAAATGAGTCTCCTCTTAAACCTAAAGAGGGATTCATCAATAGAGACCTCCCTTTGGGCCTCCAAAAATTTGTCCCTGAAGTGATCGGTGACCAGCCTGACATCCCCACTCCAGTATTGCCTGTTTTTTGACTAGGCCCATATGCAGCAAGAGGCCCCAATATGTCCTCATTTTGGCTGTATTGATGGCGTACCATCCATTGGGTCTATCCAAAATGGAGCCAAGGTGCGTGACGACAAACTGTTGGGTGTACAGGTTTGTCTGCGCCACCATCATATTGACAAAGACGTCACTGAAAAAATAACTAAAAAAGTTAATTTCAGTGAAACCGGCAATGTCAAGCTTGATTCCTGAGTTACCAACAAACTCAGGAATCACAGGCTCGAAGTTCTCTGGGGAAATTCAGACAGGTTCACCGGTAAAGGGTACATGCATGGTGGGCCAGCATATTAGTAAGTGTGGCAGGGTCGTTTGTACTAGTTTGGGGCCTCAAAACTTCCCCGTGTCATGGCCATACTGTAGAGAGGGGTCTGGTAGAGGACGTCCCCTTTCTAGTATTGCCTGACACTGTTTTTTTTGACTAGGCCCATATGCAGCACGAGGCCCCAATATGTCCTCATTTCGGCTGTATTGACAGCGTACCATCCATTAGGCCTATCCAAAATGGAGCCAAGGTGCGTGGTGACAAACTGTTGGGTGTACAGGTTTGTCTGCGCCACCATCATATTGACAAAATCGTCACTGAAAAAATAACTAAAAAAGTAAATTTCAGTGAAAACGGCAATGTCAAGCTTGATTCCTCAGTTGCCAACAAACTCAGGAATCACAGGCTCGAAGTTCTCTGGGGAAATCCAGACAGGTTCACCGGTAAAGGGTACTTGCCTGGTGGGCCAGCATATTAGTAAGGGTGGCAGGGTCACTTGTACTAGTTTGGGGCATGGGGTCAGTTGCATGGGAGGTTTCTGGCCTCGCATGGCGGTGTCTCCGCTGCCTTGGGGGCTCATCATCACTAGATGATGAGGAGAGCGAGGAAGACAACAGGTAAGTGGGGTCTTCCTCGCCCTCACTGGCGCTTTTGGTGTCGGAGGTAAGACATATGCCTCCTCCGCCGAAAACGCCCTGCGAGCCATTTTCTAACTTTTATGAGAGTGTGTGTGTTTGAAACTTTGTGTTTATGTGTGGGGTGCTTCTACTGTATTCCTAATCCACCCCCTAACAAAGAACAAAAAATTAAGGGTGTACTTCTAGCGCAAAAAACCCTGCGCCAAAGAGCGGATACCTAATAAGTTGTGTGGGCCACTGATTAGAGCTCAGTGGCGACAGGGAGCACAGAACACACAAAAAAGGGGGGAGAAATAAAAAAGCACCTGCCTGAACCCTAAAAAAAAAACGCTGATCAGTGATATATTACTGTCAGTTGTCAGGGCAATCGCACACAGGGGTACGGTGGCTGGCACCAGGGACGTGAACAGGTTGACTAGAAAGGGGGCTTGAGCCCCTGCCCTTTTGATGTTCCTCAGTGATGTGCTGTGATGCCTGCTGAATGATTTCCGCATCCCGTTCTGATCACCGCCTGGCGAGCGGCGGTGATCGGAAATACCAAGGGCATACAGATACACCCTTGGTCCTCAAGTACCGGGACGCAAGGGCGTGCCTGTACACCATTGGTCCCCAACAGGTTAAAGAAAGTGTATATTTATCTCCCACTTACTATCTGTTATAGTTAAAAAAAAGGCACCCATGATTGTACTCAGGGCTGCCATCAGAAATGTTGGTGCCCCTTACACAGCTTCAGGCATGTGCCCCCATCAGGTAGGTAATGCCCCCAGTTGAGTAATAATGCCCCCAGTTAGGTAATAATGCCCCCACATAGGCAATGCCCCCAGTTAGGTAATAATGCCCCCACATAAGTAATGCCCCCAGTTAGGTAATAATGCCCCCCACATAGATAATGACCCCATTTAGGTAATAATGCCCCCAGTTATGTAATAATGCCCCAACATGAGTAATGCCCCCAGTTATGTAACAATGCTCCTCACATAGCTAATGCCTGCAGGTTTGTAATAATGTGTTATTTGATTCTGTACACTAGGTATTGTTTTTTTCTGCCACATATATGGTTGGGGCTCTTGACGGACTGAGCAGTATTATCTGCCTACCATTTATATCCATGTGCCCTCTTGAGGGTGGTTATATCCTCCCCTCATGTTTTTGTAGGAGGTTGCTCTGGTTAGAGCAGTTTTAATTGTTTTTAATTGTCTTTTTGTATCTATGTATTTTTTTTATATCATTTGCAAATAAAGATTCATATTTTATACAGAATATTGTTGTTACTGATACCGTGCTTCCCCGAAAAAAAGACATACCCATAAAATAAGCCATACCAGGAGTTCTATGTATTGGCTCAATATAAGCCATACCCCCGAAAATAAGCCATAGTGGTAGTCGTGGCCTATTGAAGGTAATGAAGACGGTCATCCCTTCTCATCTGCCCCATCTTGACAGGTACTGTATGGATGTCCAGGTACCGTGCAGTGGCGGCTGGTCCCGTGTCCCAGCCGATCAGCGTGGGGACGCGACTTTTGTGCGGTGTCGGCTCCCAAGTGCCTGCAGTTGCCTAGCACTGGGAGGAAGTTAAAGCAACTTCCTCCCAATACTCTATGGTGCATCCGCATGGGAAGGAGAGCAGGCCAGGTGGGTATGGTTCAAGAAATGGAGGAGAAATTCAGTAAATTTCTCTCCATTTCATGTTCAAACAGTGACGTAAAATAAGGGGTGGGGAATGGGCATAAGAAGGAAGAAATTGGGCATATGATTTCCCAACCAGTGTGCCTCCAGCTGTTGCAAAAACAAAAAAAAGACATCCCCTGAAAATAAGCCATAGTGTGTCTTCTTGAGCAAAAATAAAAAATAAGACAGTGTCTTATTTTCGGGGAAACACGGTAGGTGTGCACTGCATTTTAAAGGGGTATTCCGGGCAAAATCATGTTATACCCTATCGAAAGTATAGGGGATAAGATGTCTTATCGAGGCAGCAGATCTCCCTGCAGCAGCCCGCATTCTATGCGTAGCTGCGTCTGAAGTTTCGGAAACCTCCGGGCTTATGAGGCGGGAACGTGATGTCACACCAAGCCCCCTTCATTCATGTCTATGGGAGGGGGCATTGCGTCCGTTACGCCCCCTCCCATAAAAATTAATGGAGGGGGCGTGGCGTGACGTCACGTCCCCGTCTCGGAAGCCCGGAGGTTTCCCAAACTTCAGACGCAGCTACGCATAGAATGTGGGCTGCTGCAGGGAGATTGCGGGAGGTCCTTATCCCCTGTCCAAAAAAAGTTACGTTTTCATTAAAGGGGGTACTCTGGTGCTTACACATCTTTTCCCCTATCCAAAGGATAGGGGATAAGATGCCTGATCGCGGGAGTCCCGCTGCTGGGGACCCCCGGGATCATGCACGCGGCACCCCGTTTGTAATCAGTCCCCGGAGCGTGTTCGCTCCGGGACTGATTCCAGGCGACCACCGGGCCGGCAGCGTGTGACGTCACGCCTCCGCCCCCGTGTGATGTCACGCTCCGCCCCTCCATGCAAGCCTACGGGAGGGGGCGTGACAGCTATTGAGGGGCGGAGCGTGACGTCACACGGGGGCGGAGGCGTGACGTCACACGCCGCTGGCCCGGTGGTCGCCTGGAATCAGTCCCGGAGCAAACGCGCTCTGGGGACTGATTACAAACGGGGTGCCGCGTCCATGATCCCGGGGGTCCCCAGCGGCGGGACTCCCGCGATCAGGCAACTTATCCCCTATTCTTTGGATAGGGGAAAAGATGTGTAAGCACCGGAGAACCCCTTTAAACATTTACAAAAAGTTGTCTCTAAAGTCGACATGAGAATTTACATAATCAGGAAAGAAGAGTGCAAAGTATCTGTTCTTGTAAGTTATAGGTTATTGGATCAGTTGTTGGATGAATATACCTTGCGCTCATCTAAATTACTGTAGTTTTGGCAAAGCACTTATTTTAATTTATCTACCCCATTATGTCTTGGATTTAGATTTTCCTGTGCCTTACTTTGTGGGGGGTTATCTCCATATCGGTTTCTCTTTTTACCTCATGACAATATATATCAGTTGACACAGATTTATTGTGATCCCTTTGGTTGCGGAGGGACAACTTTGAACTCGGTAGACTACAGCTACAACAGATCTATATATTTCCCGATAGATATAGCATACATAAGGGGCTACCTTGAGAAAAACCACGGCTCATATTGTTAATCTTAACGGTGTTTAGTGACCTGACATAAAACCGAGCCAAAGCTGAATTGTTCTGAACTACTGAGTCATAAAGAGAATAGACAATATATGGCCTGAATGTGGGAGGTCACAGCAGAAAGAACTGCAACAGATCAAAGGGCGAAGAGACAGAGGCGTCACCACCAAAACCATGAATATGGCAGCATTTTAGTTTTTTGTTAACACCATGACCTCAATGCTGCTTTACTGACCTCTCAGGCAGCACACAGTTAAATGCTTCCACCTTTTCTTGAATGTTTTGCTGACCTTAAAATGTCATAGCCAAATTTTCCAGAGTCATGTGTATGTCTGCAACACTTCTGATCTGGTCATTCTGAGTTGGCAGAATATGGGCTGCCATGCACAGCATTGTGCTTCCAATTTTGGGGTACATTCATTTTACACCATCTCCACCTGGAAATATTCCGGGTGGAGAATACATCTGCTGCGGACACCATCCAAATCAGTCAGTGCTAGGACCACTCGGACATGTGCTGTCTCCATAGACAGCAACGCATATCCAAACAGATTCTGCCAAAACAATGAACATTACCTTTCTTTTGGCAGAGTCCGGAATTTGAATTTCTGCAGCAAAATTGTCCACAGTGGAACCCCAGTTAAAACAATAGGAGGCTGCTGCATGGGAATTTCCAAGCAGAATTTCTCAGCTCCAAAGTGTGAACCTGCCTTTATAGGGCAACAGAGGTGCATATGATACATTTGATGTCCCTCTATCACCTAAAGGCTGCTCTAAGTAAGGACAACCTATTATAGAGATAGATCTGCACTCCTGTGGATAGGTGATTCATTGCAATTTTTGGAGAATTCCTTTAAATGTTTTTCTTGTGCACAAGTAGTAAAACATAAAAAGCTATATAGATTTGGTATTGCTGTGGTCAGATTGACCTGCAAAATATAGGTAACATTACCCATATCTCACAATTGTCAGGATCCGGATACTGTGAGGATACTGGTGGTGGATCCTCTGTGTCAGTGGGGTAATGACGTGGGCCGTACCAGGGGAACGGAGTCTAAGGGGTTACTGGTTTTCACCAGAGCCCGCCGCAAAGCGGGATGGACTTGCAGTGGCAGGTAACCCCCAGGTCGTTCCACCCGATAGCGACTCAACCCCAACTGACGACTGAGACAGGCGTGGTACAAGGGATTAGGCAAGAGCAAGGTCGGACGTAGCAGAAGGTCTGGGCAGGCAGCAAGGATCGTAGTCAGGGGCAACGGCAGAGGGTCTGGAACACTGGCTTGGGACATACAGGGAACGCTTTCACTGGCACAAGGCAACAAGATCCGGCAATACTGGGAAGGGGAAGTGAGGTTATAGAGAGAGGGCAAAGGTGTGAGCACTAATTGGGCCAGGCGCCAATCAGTGGCGCACTGGCCATTTAAATCGCAGAGGGGCCGCGCGCGCCGGGACTGAGCCGTCGGGGAGCAGGACGGGTGAGGAGACGGGGATGCGAGCCGCAAGCGGGCGCGTCCCGCTACGCGAGTCGCATCCCCGCCGGTAACATTAATGCAGCGCTCCCGGTCAGCGGGCCTGACCGGGGCGCTGCAAGAAGGTGAACGCCGCGAGCGCTCCGGGGAGGAGCAGGGACCCGGAGCGCTCGGCGTAACAACAATCAGTATTGTAAAAACAAAACCTAAAACATTAGCTTGTAAACCCCTCTCCCTCACCAAATAAAAATATTAATACAATTTTCCAATTTAAGTAAACAAGTCCTTATAAGGCTGAATTGATAGAAATAAAATGCCACCTTTGGGGGTTAAAAGACTCCATACACTTAAGGGGAGGATTTTCCAAAATTGCAATCACTTATCCAGGGTTCCACTTTACTGGTATCTTAGGGTTCTGTAAGTGCAACATGATGCCAGTCAACCATTTTGGCAAAATCTGCATTGAAATACCAAATGGCTCTCCTTCCACTATGAGCCCTGCTGTGTGCCCAAACAGCACTTTATGACACATATAAGCTTTTACCATATTCAAGGAGCAATTTGTTTGCAACCAATTACCAACATTTCTTTGAAAATCAGATTTTTTTTGCTAAAACTACATACAGTATAATTGAACAAAGTAACTTTTTATTTTCATGGCCCAATATAAATACATTTTATGAAACACTTGTGAGGTCAACATGATTTGTACATTCCTAGATGACATTTCTGAGAGGTCTAGTTTCCAAAATGAGGTAATATTGGGGATTTTTTTTAAATTTTTTGGCTGCTTTTCTGAAAACTTGGAATGGTGACTGAAAACAAACTATATTGTGAAAATATGTGTATGCCATGATGAACTTACCTGAGACAGTGCTCCAGTGCTGTCTTCATTTTTCATTCCGCACAGTCAGCAGTTTCTTCCGTTGTCCTGACAATTGCCCTGCATGGGCATTTAACCCCTTAAAGATACCACAGATTTTGGCCTTGTGGACAGTCAATCTTCATTTTTAGATGATCATTTTTTTTTTTACTTTTAAGAGCCATAACTCTGTTATTTTTCCATCCGCAGTCATACACAGTCTTGTTTTTTGTGCAACCAATTGTACTTTTTAATAGCACCTTTCAATTTGCCAAAAATGTATGGCAAAACCCCAAAAATTTTATTTGTGGGGAGAAATTGAAAAAAAAATACAAATTTTGGAGGTTTTCCCCCAAACTGACACAATTTCTTTATATTGTGGGTAATTTTGATTAAAGAAATACCAATATTTATATAGTTTTTTCTCTTATTGCGCTACTTTAAAAAAACTTTTTTGGGTAGTAAATCAAGTGTCCCCAAAAAAAGCTGAAAAATATAACATGTCATCACAACAAGTACACATTTAAAAGGAATGAAACAGCAGTGGAGCAGGGAATCCACTAAACCTGTGTGGATGATGGCATGGGCCGTACCAGGGAGTGGAGTCTACGGTGCCGCTGGTTTTCACCAGAGCCCGACGCAAAGCGGTATGGACTTGCTGCGCCAGGCGGCACCCAGGTCGCTACCCCTGATACGACTCGTCCACACAGGCTGCTGAGGTGTTACGTGGCACAGGTAAGATGAGGCAAACTCGTAGTCTATGTATGCAAGAGGTCAGGGCAGGCGGCACAGGAGTGTGGTCAGGAACAAAGCTAGGAGGTCAGAGGGTAGGCGGCACAGGAGCAAGGTCAGGTCACAGAGCAAGAGGTCAGGAACACTGTTAGACAACACCCAACTGGAACGCTTTCTCTAGGGCTAGTGAGCACATAGATCCGGCAAGGACAGAAAGGAAGTGTGGGGTTAAATAGACACAGGACCAACCAAGCACCAATAAATGGTGCACTGGCCCTTTAAATCTGAGGAAGCTGGTGCATGCTCTAGGAGGCGGGGGCGCATGCGCCAACAGCAGGGAACAGTGGAGGGGACAGAGATGCGGAGAGGAGAGTGAGAGTCCTGCATTCCATTGCGGGCGTGTCCCGCAACGTGAACGGTGGCAGAAGCAGCACATGAGTACAGAGCCGAAGCGCACTCGCAGCCAGCACGTCTGGCTGCGGCGCTTCTTGTGACAAGGAAAAAGGTGCATAATGCTATTGTATGGCACATATACAATAAAATTGTCACTGAAAGACAAAACAAGGCATTCCGCAAGGGACCGATAAGGCCAACTGTAAGGCTTAGGGTGGGTTCACACTACATTTGTAGTGTACAGGTGCTGGATCCAGTTGGGAGGAGCGAAAACTGGACACTCCCGTACCCCAGCCGGATACGGAAAGAACCCCATTCATTTCAGTGAACCGACCGAAGTCAAACGCTGACTCCGGTCGGCTCATTTTATATATTTTTACTTATAAATATATGCTGACTCCGGTCGGCTCATTTATATACGGTCGACTCCCCGTATACGGTTTTCCCACCGGATCTAAAACCGTGTATACCACGGTCATAGGTCCGGTGAGAGAACCGTATACGGGGCAAAAAAATTAGCCGACTGGAGTCAGCGTTTGACTCCGGTCGGCTCATTGAAATGAATGGGAGTCAGAAAAACTCTTCTCCAGAGATCAGTTAACTCCCGATATCGTCAAGGCAATAGGTTTATTAAATATATCGATGTATGGGCGATCCTTACATAGAAAACGTCAAGTAAAGAATCCCCTGAGCTAAGGCATTCACCAACTTTTATCAAAGCAAGTAAGCAGTTACATCATAACTGATATGCTCACTGGTCAAGAACTTTACTGTCTGCTCAGCAAACCAGTACATTCAAGCTTCAGTACCTTGGAGGCCACTAGTTTGTTTCGATTCTAGCAGGGCATGCTACAAGAAGCAGGCGCCATATTGTGATTTATAACTAAGCAGTGAGAAAATAGAAACTTAAAACTAATAAAAGTTGATACATTTCATTCTACTACCCAGAGGTCCGTTGCCTAGTTTCAAGTATCACTGGGTGCTGGCCAGAACTAAGATGAAAGTTAACAGAAGCTAGGAAGATATATATATATATATATATATATATATATATATATATAAATACAGAGAACATAGATATCAAAATATAATTTTACCAACAATGGGGTTCCGGACGGATCCGGCTGGGGTATGGGGGAAGCCGGTTTTCACTCCTCCCAACCTGATCCGACACCCATACACTACAAACATAGTGTGAACCGGCCCTAAGAAAAAGTAAGGACATATTGTGAGAAAGAGAACAGAACAGTTAAATAGAGGAACAAAAAAAGAGAAAAAACTAAAAAGGACAAGGAAAACAAGAGAACATAGGGGAGGGAGGAAAATATACCCCAGTACATCTCTGAGGTACACCAATGGGTAGACATGCATTAGGATTAATCACCAGAATCACAAAAGGTCTCCCAATAAATTTATCTCTAGAAACACCGTCAAGGGTAGCTTCATATGCGTGATGGAATGTAAGCAATTCAGATAGTTACCATCTGACAGAGTACGTGTAAGCTTCCATTAATGGGGAATAATAATATGTGCAGCATGGAGGAAATGGCAAAGGAAACCATTCTTTATAAGATGCAGTTAAGCCCTAGGACAGAGACAAGAGTGCTAGTTGTAGAGAAGGTTGAAACGACTCTGAACATACCTTATTGTACAGAGCAAAGACACTATCCCAGTGGATCTGGATACAACACCAAGGCCACCAAATATGTTCCATTGAACCTTTCTCCTTTTTACAGCACCAACAAAGTTATCAGACCACCGGGAACATCTTATGGAGCTTCACAGTATTATA
The DNA here is from genome assembly GCF_029499605.1 of Hyla sarda. Classification (NCBI taxonomy): domain Eukaryota; kingdom Metazoa; phylum Chordata; class Amphibia; order Anura; family Hylidae; genus Hyla; species Hyla sarda. The sequence goes on from NC_079190.1 coordinate 427,872,392, forward strand.
ATACCAATTTTGTAATTTTTCTCCTGGGGGGAAACTCGCCATAGAATTGTCAGAACCTATAGGGCTAAAAGGTTCTGACAGGTTCTTTGTTATTTCTTGCTGCTGGGTTGCGCCCGTCTGTCTGTACAGGTCAGCTCACCTTAATTGGAGAACCTGTTCTGGCTCTATATAAGCTGGCAGTCTACTCCCAATCCTTGCCTGCTATAGAGCTCTGTGTACTCCTAGCTAGCATTTATACTGAATCTGTTATATATGGCATTTTGACCCTTTGGCTCCGCTCTCTGACTCTTCTCATGGCTTTGCGTATTGGCTTATCTGTAACCTCTTGGTATTGACTCATTGCTTATGTGCACAGCGACTTATTGTGTGTATGTTTAGTTATTTTTGTTAGTCTGAGTTATTCCATTATTTGTCCCGACCTCCGTCTGCATTATAGTTTATAATTTTGACTGGACTGCCCTCACTTATTGAAAGTAGGGACCATCACCGTGATTACGGACCCGCTACCTACGGCTGGTACGTAACTAGGCAGCGGTGGGGGTGGGGGGTTTGGGTGGGCGAGAAGAGTATGCACTCCTTCCCTGCCCAGATGTGACAAGAATATTTATGTGCATAAACACCAATCCTCTCCTGAGCTTCTGGAGATTTCCTCTCCCACTTGACAATAAACAGAACATCAATCCCTTCAAGAATAGAAGACTAATACATATTGTATGTCACGACTCGGCTGGCAGGAGGTGGATCCTCTGTGCCAGAGAGGGATTGGCGTGGACTGTGCTGGTGGACCGGTTCTAAGTTGCTACTGGTATTCACCAGAGCCCGCGGCAAAGCGGGATGGTCTTGCAGCGGCGGTAGCAACCAGGTCGTATCCACCAGCAACGGCTCAACCTCTCTGACTGCTGAAGATAGGCGCGGTACAAGGGAGTAGACAAGAGCAAGGTCGGACGTAGCAGAAGGTCGGGGCAGGCAGCAAGGATCGTAGTCAGGGGCAACGGCAGGAGGTCTGGAACACAGGCTAGGAACACACAAGGAAACGCTTTCACTGGCACGATGGCAACAAGATCCGGCGAGGGAGTGCAGGGGAAGTGAGGTATAAATAGGGAGTGCACATGTGAACACACTAATTAAGCCAACTGCGCCAATCAGTGGCGCAGTGGCCCTTTAAATCGCAGAGACCCGGCGCGCGCGCGCCCTAAGGAGCGGGGCCGCGCGCGCCGGGACAAGACCGACGGAGAGCGAGTCAGGTACGGGAGCCGGGGTGCGCATCGCGAGCGGGCGCCACCCGCATCGCGAATCGCATCCCGGCTGGGAGAGGTATCGCAGCGCACCCGGTCAGCAGGTCTGACCGGGGCGCTGCAATTGCGAGGATGTTGCGAGCGCTCCGGGGAGGAGCGGTGACCCGGAGCGCTCGGCGTAACAGTACCCCCCCCTTGGGTCTCCCCCTCTTCTTGGAGCCTGAGAACCTGAGGACCAGACTTTTGTCTAGGATGTTGTCCTCAGGTTCCCAGGATCTCTCTTCTGGACCACAGCCCTCCCAATCTACCAAGAAAAATCTTTTTCCTCTGACCGTCTTGGAGGCCAGTATCTCCTTCACGGAGAAGATGTCAGAAGAACCGGAAACAGGAGTGGGAGAAACAAGTTTGGGAGAGAAACGGTTGATGATGAGTGGTTTAAGGAGAGAGACATGGAAGGCATTGGGAATACGGAGAGAAGGAGGAAGAAGGAGTTTGTAAGAGACAGGATTAATCTGGCACAAGACTTTGAAAGGACCAAGATAGCGTGGTCTCAGTTTGTAACTGGGGACACGAAAGCGGACATATTTAGCCAGAGCCATACCTTGTCTCTGGGAGCAAAAATGGGGGGAGTTCTTCTTTTCTTATCGGCAAACCTTTTCATGCGGGATGAAGCCTGTAAAAGAGAATTTTGGGTCTCTTTCCATATGGTGGAAAGATCACGAGTCACTTCATCCACAGCGGGCAAACCAGAGGGCAAGGGAGTAGGGAGGGGGGGAAGAGGGTGACGGCCGTACACCACGAAAAATGGGGACTTAGCAGAAGATTCAGAGACTCTGAAGTTGTATGAGAATTCGGCCCATGGTAGAAGATCTGCCCAGTCATCCTGGCGGGAGGAAACAAAATGCCGTAAATAGTCACCCAGGACCTGGTTAATTCTTTCTACTTGCCCATTGGATTGGGGATGATAAGAAGAAGAGAAGTTTAATTTAATCTTGAGCTGTTTACAGAGGGCCCTCCAGAATTTAGACACGAATTGGACGCCTCTATCCGAGACGATCTGTGTGGGCAAACCGTGAAGACGAAAAATGTGTACAAAAAATTGTTTTGCCAACTGAGGCGCTGAAGGAAGACCAGGAAGAGGAATAAAATGTGCCATCTTGGAAAATCGATCAACGACCACCCAAACAACAGTGTTGCCACGGGATGGGGGTAAGTCTGTAATAAAGTCCATACCAATCAGTGACCAAGGCTGTTCGGGGACAGGCAGAGGATGAAGGAGACCAGCAGGCTTCTGGCGAGGAGTCTTATCCCGGGCACAGACAGTACAGGCCTGCACAAAATCAACAACATCCGTCTCCAGAGTCGGCCACCAATAGAAACGAGAGATGAGTTGCAAGGACTTTTTGATGCCCGCATGGCCTGCGAGGTGGGAGGAGTGACCCCATTTGAGAATCCCGAGACGTTGGCGTGGAGAAACGAAGGTCTTCCCTGGAGGAGTTTGCCTGATGGAGGCTGGAGAAGTGGAGATCAGACAGTCAGGAGGAATGATGTGTTGCGGAGAGACCTCTACTTCCGAGGCATCCGAGGAACGAGAGAGGGCATCGGCCTTAATGTTCTTGTCGGCAGGGCGAAAATGAATTTCAAAGTTAAAACGGGCAAAGAACAACGACCACCTGGCCTGGCGAGGGTTCAGCCGTTGGGCAGACTGGAGATAGGAGAGATTCTTGTGATCGGTGTAAATGATAACTGGAAATTTTGATCCCTCCAGCAGATGCCTCCATTCCTCAAGTGCCAATTTAATGGCCAGTAGTTCTCGATCCCCGATGGAGTAGTTTCTCTCCGCCGGAGAGAAGGTCCTAGAAAAAAAACCACAAGTAACAGCATGCCCGGAAGAATTTTTTTGTAGAAGGACCGCTCCAGCTCCCACTGAGGAGGCATCTACCTCCAATAGGAAGGGTTTAGATGGGTCAGGTCTGGAGAGCACGGGAGCAGAAGAAAAGGCAGACTTGAGCCGTTTAAATGCGTCTTCCGCTTGGGGAGACCAGGACTTGGGATTGGCATTTTTCTTGGTTAAAGCCACGATAGGAGCCACAATAGTGGAAAAGTGTGGAATAAATTGTCTGTAATAATTGGCGAACCCCAAAAAACGTTGGATAGCACGGAGTCCGGAGGGGCGTGGCCAATCTAAGACGGCAGAGAGTTTATCCGGGTCCATTTGTAATCCCTTGCCAGAGACCAAGTATCCTAGGAAAGGAAGAGATTGACATTCAAACAGACATTTCTCCATTTTGGCATAAAGTTGATTGTCTCGAAGTCTCTGAAGAACCATGCGGACATGCTGGCGGTGTTCTTCTAAGTTGGCAGAAAAAATCAGAATATCGTCCAGATAAACAACAACACAGGAATATAAGAGATCACGAAAAATTTCATTAACAAAGTCTTGGAAGACGGCAGGGGCGTTGCACAGGCCAAAGGGCATGACCAGATACTCAAAGTGTCCATCTCTGGTGTTAAATGCAGTCTTCCATTCGTCCCCCTCCCTGATGCGGATGAGATTATAAGCACCTCTTAAGTCCAGTTTGGTAAAGATGTGGGCACCTTGAAGGCGATCAAAGAGTTCTGAGATAAGAGGTAGGGGGTAGCGGTTCTTTACCGTGATTTTATTAAGTCCGCGGTAATCAATGCAAGGACGTAGGGAGCCATCTTTTTTGGACACAAAAAAAAATCCAGCTCCGGCAGGAGAGGAGGATTTGCGGATAAACCCCTTTTTTAAATTTTCCTGGACGTATTCAGACATAGCAAGAGTCTCTGGAGCGGACAGAGGATAAATTCTGCCCCGGGGTGGAGTAGTACCCGGGAGGAGGTCAATAGGACAGTCATAAGGCCTGTGAGGAGGTAAAGTCTCAGCTTGCTTTTTGCAAAACACGTCAGCATAGTCCATATAAGCCTTAGGAAGACCGGTTACAGTGGGAACCACAGGGTCACGGCAGGGAGTACTGGGAACCGGTTTAAGACAGTCCTTGAAACAAGAAGTACCCCAGCTCTTGATTTCTCCTGTGGACCAATCAAGGGTTGGGGAATGGCGTTGAAGCCACGGTAATCCAAGAAGAATTTCGGAAGTGCAATTGGAGAGGACCAAAAACTCAATTTTTTCGTGATGAGGTCCGATGCACATTAGGAGGGGTTCCGTGCGGTAACGCACGGTACAGTCCAATCTTTCATTGTTAACACAATTGATGTAGAGGGGTCTGGCGAGACCTGTTGATGAGAGAGGCCAAAATAAAATTTCCTGCAGATCCGGAATCCAAGAAGGCCATAGTAGAGAAGGAGAAGGTAGAGGAAGATATCCGCACAGGCACAGTAAGGCGTGGAGAAGCAGAGTTGACATCAAGAACAGTCCCACCTTTGTGCGGAGTCAGCGTACGTCTTTCCAGGCGGGGAGGACGGATAGGACAATCCTTCAGGAAGTGTTCGGTACCGGCACAGTACAGGCACAGATTCTCCATGCGGCGTCGTGTCCTCTCTTGAGGTGTCAAGCGAGACCGGTCAACTTGCATAGCCTCCACGGCGGGAGGCACAGGAACGGATTGCAGAGGACCAGAGGAGAGAGGAGCCGGGGAGAAAAAACGCCTCGTGCGAACAAAGTCCATATCCTGGCGGAGCTCCTGACGCCTTTCGGAAAAACGCATGTCAATGCGAGTGGCCAGATGAATAAGTTCATGCAGGTTAGCAGGAATTTCTCGTACGGCCAGAACATCTTTAATGTTGCTGGATAGGCCTTTTTTAAAGGTCGCGCAGAGGGCCTAATTATTCCAGGATAATTCGGAGGCAAGAGTACGGAATTGGATGGCGCACTCGCCAACGGAAGAATTACCCTGGACCAGGTTCAGCAGGGCAGTCTCAGCAGAAGAGGCTCGGGCAGGTTCCTCAAAGACACTTCGAATCTCCGTGAAGAAGGAGTGTACAGAGGCAGTGACGGGGTCATTGCGGTCCCAGAGCGGTGTGGCCCATGACAGAGCTTTCCCAGACAGAAGGCTGACTACGAAAGCCACCTTAGACCTTTCAGTAGGAAACTGGTCCGACATCATCTCCAAGTGCAGGGAACATTGTGAAAGAAAGCCACGGCAAAACTTAGAGTCCCCATCAAATTTATCCGGCAAGGATAGTCGTAGGCCGGATGCGGCCACTCGCTGCGGAGGAGGTGCAGGAGCTGGCGGAGGAGATGATTGCTGAAGCTGTGGTAGTAGCTGCTGTAGCATCACGTTCAGTTGAGACAGCTGTTGGCCTTGTTGCGCTATCTGTTGCGACTGCTGGGCGACCACCATGGTGAGGTCGGCGACAACTGGCAGTGGAACTTCAGCGGGATCCATGGCCGGATCTACTGTCACGACTCAGCTGGCAGGAGGTGGATCCTCTGTGCCAGAGAGGGATTGGCGTGGACCGTGCTGGTGGACCGGTTCTAAGTTGCTACTGGTATTCACCAGAGCCCGCCGCAAAGCGGGATGGTCTTGCAGCGGCGGTAGCAACCAGGTCGTATCCACCAGCAACGGCTCAACCTCTCTGACTGCTGAAGATAGGCGCGGTACAAGGGAGTAGACAAGAGCAAGGTCGGACGTAGCAGAAGGTCGGGGCAGGCAGCAAGGATCGTAGTCAGGGGCAACGGCAGGAGGTCTGGAACACAGGCTAGGAACACACAAGGAAACGCTTTCACTGGCACGATGGCAACAAGATCCGGCGAGGGAGTGCAGGGGAAGTGAGGTATAAATAGGGAGTGCACAGGTGAACACACTAATTAAGCCAACTGCGCCAATCAGTGGCACAGTGGCCCTTTAAATCGCAGAGACCCGGCGCGCGCCCGCCCTAAGGAGCGGGGCCGCGCGCGCCGGGACAAGACCGACAGAGAGCGAGTCAGGTACGGGAGCCGGGGTGCGCATCGCGAGCGGGCGCCACCCGCATCGCAAATCGCATCCCGGCTGGGAGAGGTATCGCAGCGCACCCCGTCAGCAGGTCTGACCGGGGCGCTGCAATTGCGAGGATGTTGCGAGCGCTCCGGGGAGGAGCGGGGACCCGGAGCGCTCGGCGTAACATTGTAAAGTAAGGAAACAGTGTGCCCAGGATGTGATGACAGAGTACAGACTTATTGAAATAGAGTCAAAGATCAAAACAAAAGTAAGTTTATTAGTAAGGCATAAAGGAACCAGTCTCTAGGCAAAAGAAAGGTATCATCCACTAAAATAGAAAAGGGTCATATACCACAAGAATTAAAGAAATGCCCAAATTTTGGGCAACAAGCACATAGGGGTGAAAAGAAAGGCAACCCCCCTACCCAGAGGAAAGGAAGGGTGATCAATAAGAAGGGTGAGTGGACCAGGTTAAGAGGAGAGCAGAAGGGCATGCAACAGTGATGACACAGAGGGGGCATGAATCTACCCTGCGGAGGGCGCCACTTTATATAGATAGAATGTTAGGGAGACATGTCATAGAGCAAGTCATCCCATCTCTTGGCCGGCCTATTAAGAAAGAGATCTAAAATACAAGGTAGGGAAAGAGACCTATGCTTCTGGAGGAAAGACCCCAACGGAACCTTTGGAACACTCTGATATTAATAGAGAACCTGGGGAGGATATCAATTTTCAAGGCGCGGCACACCACAGCCAGGAGAGTTTAAGGTCGCCCCAAGGAATGAGAATTAGCATTGTACAGATCAGAGGGATCAGCAGGATGGGGAGGGAGCCCACCGGGAGGGAGCCAACCGGGAGGGAGCCAACCGGGAGGGGGAGGGAGCGGGAGGGAGCCCACCCATCAGAAATATAAGAACTGAGACCTGAGGGGGTGAAATTTATCAGAGAGCAGAAACACATTGAGCATTTCAGAGTTGTGGAAGTTGATTTAATGGTTACTGAGGTTCCCATATCTCCCCAATTCAGCTAAAATATTGGGCAAGCCAACCCTGGGATGAGACACACAGAGGAGAAGATAATGAGCAAATAAGGCCAGTTTGTGAGATGAAGATGTAAGCTCCAACTCTCGAGGTATTGTCCTGCAAGGCTGCTGACAGGTATTCCCTAACCAACACATCTAACCTGGGAAATAAAGGGCACCATAATAGCTTTGCACAAAAGTGGACCCATGCCGACTTTCTCAAGAGCTGTCAAAAGAAACCCCCAGTGCAGCCTATGGAAAACCTTTTCGATGTTAGGGTACAGGACGCACATGGGGACTCCCGAGCATCTCGAGAAAGTTGTTGCGGTGGTTGCGGTTTTTCATATCTTCATGGAATGCCTGATGGTCCTCAATCTTGGCAGATTGGCAGTGAATAACTGTCTGGTCATCCGAGAGTTGGCGTGGCACTGCATTTTGATCTTTTTCCATTGCTCTCAAAGTCCTGGCGAGTAGGCAAGTTTTTTTAGATATCTTCCAAGGTCTCTAAGGAGCTAGTCTACATCATCTGGGGGAGCTGGCAAGCAGAGATTATCAGCAGCCGGCTCCAGAGTAGAGGAAGATGGCTGAGGAAGCATACGTTGGTGCCATCTTGGATTGGAAGCCCGAGTCCACTCTCTGAGATCCCCAAAGAATTGCTGTATGCTAGGAGTCTCTGGTTCTGGAGGTGCCGAAGCTTTTGTAGAGCACTTCCACTGTTAGCTATAGCCAATGGAAATATAAGGAGTTGGTCTGGATTGGCAAGGAGGGAGGTACAGCCGGGAGCGGAGCGTGCAAGCCATTCTCCCCAAGTCAAACTTTTTTTTTCCTGATCAGCTCCACTGAGCTACTGGCACTTGATTTTAGACATTTTAGTTGCCGCAATAAACTTTGATCTAAAGGGTTAATGCCAATGTAGTGAAGAAAACTCTTTTCTTGCAGCAGAATGTGACCACACAGCTAGGAAAGCTTCTGAGTCACCTAAGGGTTAGTGATTGGCTGAGATGCGCACACCCGCCCCTGCTTTTTGTTGGGAGGGGGAGGGGGGGTGCACGTCTCAGCTGATCCACCGCCCGACACAGTTTTCTTCACATCGGTTCTTATAGTGACCAATCCCCATGCTCTCACGGCGGTATGTAAACAACTTGTGTCCCTGCTTTGAAAGTGGAGAGTTCGGAGCAGGGTATCCCCGCTGCCAGTTACGTCAAGCCACCCCCCTCCCAAATCAAAATGTGTCTATCCCTGCAGCTACTATGTCCTATGCTGCAACGCTGTGTCCAAGCACAGCGGGGATGTAGTAAAGTGTGCCCCGCAGCGCTATCTCCTGCTTCTCTGTTCCTCGACCTGTACGTTCTCACAGCGGGGATACAGTTTTCTTCATCCCGCTGTGGGAGCGTGGAGATCGGGGAACACAGCAGCAGGGAGAATGTAGAGACTTGTGTAATATAGAAGCATAGAATGTGTCGGCAGATATGAACCATTTGGCCCATCTAGTCTGCCCAATAATCTGAATCCTATCAATAGTCCCTCGCCCTATCTTATTTGAAGGATAGCCTTATGCCTATACCATGCATGTTTAAACTCCTTCACTCCCAGGACCGAATAATTGAAACTTCAACATATAGAAAACCTATAATGCGATGCGGTCCTGAGAGCTGACAGCAATCACTCCATTCATATTGTACATGCGATCCCAGTTGGGGAATTGACCAGGCTAAAACTAAATTGTACAAATCTGGAAGTATATAATACACAAGCTAGTGAATTAAAACAAAGATTAAAACAGAGGGGGTACTCTTCATATACTCTTAAAAAAGCCGAACAAAAAGTATCTAAAAAAGAAAGAATTCATTTACTAAACCCAAATAATATCAATCAGGCGGTAACTAAAGTCAATAAACCCGTTCTTGCCATTACCTACTCGCCTACTCAAAAGCATAGTGCAGAGACACATGCAATATTTAAAACAGGATGAAACCCTGGCAAAAATATTGGGAGCAGGATGGCAAATAGTCTCTAAGCGGGCACCCACACTTGGGAATAAATTATCTCCAAGTGTAGTTGTTTCACAAAACAGGAAAAACTGCAATTGGCTAGAGAGAAAAGGTTTCTTCATGTGTGGGCATAAGGTATGCCGCACATGTCAGTATGTTAAACAGACTACCCAGTTTGAAAGTTCTGACGGCACAAAAAGGTATCCTAACAATAATTACATAAACTGTAATTACAGCAATGTAGTTTATATGATCGAATACACAGAGGGCAATTTAAAATATGTGGGTTATACCACAAGAAAACTAAAAATTAGAGCACTTGAGCACCTAAACGATAGCACACTTACCGCAGTGAGACAACGATCCGCGGCATCTGTACACTTCCATTCCGTACATGCTGGTAAATGAAATACCTTTAGAATTTTCGCCATTGAGCATGTTAAAATGGGAACGAGAGGGGGTTGCATTAGGAAAAAAAACTTGCAGATCGTGAGGCTTATTGGCAGTTCACATTGGGGACTTGCTTCCTGATGGGACTTAATGGGGGAGATTTATCAAAGGATTTAGACTGGTTTTTCCTGTCTAAATTTGTCGCACAGAAAGTCGCAGTCTAAATATGTGCGACTTTTCTGCGACTTTTGCTCTAGAGAATTTTTAGAATGTGATGCATGCTAGTCTATTTTAGACAGAAATGCATTGGAAAATGCATTGGTGCTGAATTTATCAAAAGCGACTTTTCAGCGACAAGTCGCATTGGCTGAAAGTACACCGAAATGTCAGCAGGTTTAAATACAGTCTAAAGCATAGTACCATAAGTCTGTGCACAGAATTTATCAAGAGGAGATCCAGCACTATATGAGTGGATCTAACAAACAGGAACAGAGATGCGGCTCACCCACAAAAATGCTTACTCACCCACATAATGTCTGTCCTGGTACCACCTGAAAAACTACTTGTTTAGAAAATGTATACAGTGATATCTCAACTTACAATGGCCTCAACATACAATAGTTTCAACATACAATGGTCTTTTCTGGACCATTGTAACTTGAAACCAGACTTAACATACAATGTACAGACAGTCCAGATCTGTGAAATGTGTCACAACTGGAAGAACTGACCAATCAGAATGGGCATTTTACTGGTAAATCACCTCTATTACTGAAGTACATGCACTGAATGGTAGCACCTCCTACAGTACAGGGAGGTATTACATGTTCCGTACTCTTTACCTGTGCAAGGGTTAGCTGCTCCTTTGGACACCAAGTAAGGGCGGCTCCATTTGGGACACTGTGTGTACTGTACAGGACCCTGAAGAAGCTCCTGTCCTCTACATAAACCATTGTTTCCCAACCAGGGAAAACTAGCGGCTGTCCGGGCATGCTGGGAGTTGCAGTTTTGCAACAGCTGGAGGCACCCTGGTTGGGAAACACTGACATAGACAGTGATTTCCAGCTCCCAGCAGATCTTTCTTACTTTTATATGGAAGGATTTGCTTTATCTGTATTAGTTATCTACTTATTTTTCTTTAATCCTCACCTTTTCCTATTTTTGGATGACATTTTGGTGGCTTCAGAACCAATTACCAGGTTTCCATAGAGTTATGGTCTCAACATACAATGGTTTCAACATACAATAGTCATCCTGGAACCAATTAATATTGTAACTTGAGGGACCACTGTATACTGTATTAATTAGGACGACGCCTCAAAGCCCACAACTTATAAATGACATGTAATGATGGTTAATAGTTAGACTGGAGAGAGTCAAAGAATTTAAAAAGGACATATCCCAAAGGTGGTAAAAAATTCTAAGAAAACGTATATGACATAGGCGTGCGCAGCCTATTGCATTAGGGTGTGCACCCTAAAGCACAAACTCACGCCGCACGCGTATATGTCCGCCATTACTGGCGGGTCCCTGGCTGCGATCAACAGCCGGGACCTGCCGCACATGATCAGGGCATTGCTCCGATGCCCGTGGTTATGCTTAGGACGTAAATGTACGTCCTGGTGCGTCAAGTACCACGTCATCAGGACGTACATTTACGTCCTTCATCGTTAAGGGGTTAAATGGAACTTAATAAAAGGTATATTTTATCATATGGAAGGTCCCTATTCAAATCAGTGCCTATAAGGTATGTAGGTTGGTTTTTAGCTAGCTAGGTCAGTTGGTAGCTAGGTGGATTGGTAGTTGATAGCTAGGTAGATAGCATGTGGGCAAAGTCAGATCACAATACAGTGTTACTTCACACTTTGTATGTTTAGTTCACAAATAGAGCAACTGATACAGTCACTTCATACAATCATAGATGCAGAGCCTCTAGTGTTATTCAAAGTGCATATATAATTAGGTGTTACTGTTTCACATTTTGTGTAAACTGCACAAACCCTTCTTGTATAATTGCACAAAGTCCTGTGTATTACATTGGGTCCCTATATTAGCACCAGGTAATGTATTCACTGTCCACGTCCCAACACTGCGCTATTGCATTAGTGCCCGTCACTGGCGGCCCGTGAAGCGATATTAGAAGAATACACGCTACAACGTGATCCCTGATTAATTAAAGCGGATGAAACATGTAGGATCACCTATGGCAATGTGAACGGAGCCCAAATACTTGAAACCAGCTACCACTACCTAAGAAACAGCGAAGTGCAATGGCATAGTGTTATCCAATCTGCAGCCAATGCATAACAAAGGAAGCTGTGTACATGTGTGGATTAGGAAATGGAGTGACGGGCACTAGTGCAATAGCGCAGTGTTGGGACATCTGCAATAAAGTGAACAGTGAATACATAACCTGGTGCTAATATAGGGACCCGATGTAATACACAGGACTTTGTGCAATTATACAAGAAGGGTCCTGACATCAAGGCAAAGTTATGCATCTTATGTTTATGAATGTGCAGTTTACACAAAAAAAAAAAAACAGTAACACCTAATTATATATGCACTTTGAATAACACTAGAGCAGTGGTCTTCAACCTACGGACCTCCAGATGTTGCAAAACTACAACTCCCAGCATGCCCTGACAGCCGTTTGCTGTCCGGGCATAATAGGAGTTGTAGTTTTGCAACATCTGAAGGTCCGCAGATTGGAGACCACTGCACTAGAGGCTCTGCATCTATGATTGTATGAAGTGCACTCAATCAGTTGCTCTATTTGTGAACTAAACATACAAAGAACATTAAATAACATATAATTGGACTGCAAAATAAAGAGCAGTAATAAAAATTCATAGAAGTAACTGCATAATAGCGTGTCTATGTGAAAAGGGTCCAGTAGAGCAGTGTTTCCCAACCAGGGTGCCTCCAGGTGTTGCAAAACTACAACTCCCAGCATGCCTGGACAGCCAAAGGCTGTCCAGGCATGCTGGGAGTTGTAGTTTTGCAACATCTGGAGGCACCCTGGTTGGGAAAAACTGCAGTAGAGTAAGTGTGAAGTAACACTGTGTATTATGACTAAAAGCCCCCCCCCCCCCCCCACCGGGTCACCACCCCACACGATTCCCCATCCCAAAGTACCAAAGAAAATAACAAAAAAAACTCACCTAGTCCCACGCAGCGATCTCCTGAAGAGCCATGCCGCGTTCTCTCTTCTCCACAGTGCAGGCGCCGATGATTGACGTCATCAGCGCCTGCGTCTGGGAAGAGGTCACGGCCTTCTCTGAACTGTGTGCGCACACAGTTCAGAAGCTGCGGCAGTGAGTGACCAGCTATGAATGCCTCCCTGGGTTAAATAGACCCAGGGAGCATATAATACAGCAAAGTCTGCGGGCAGAACTGGGGAGGATTACCCCATGATCTGTCCCCCTGCATGATTTTCTGGGGGGATGTGTCCCCCCCGATTCCTACGCTCCCTGGATTTCCCGAATTTGACAGGAGCCTGGGCTTGATTAGGGTGTGCCCAGGCACACCCGGCACACCCCGTGCGCACGCCTATGGTATATGATATATATTATCTATAGCTATGTGATAGACTGGGGGAGTAGGGTATATGGGGATGTAGCTGTGCGGTTACTAAGGGTGCTTGCTTAACCCTTTCTATTTGTGATGCCAGGGTGAGGGCTATTCTCTGTATGCTTGTCCTACCACCACCCTTCCCAAGAGCGATAGAGAGATAGGAAATAATTGATTGTCCACAACTGGAGATTTGCAGAAACTTGTCAGAACTTTTACTGAAGATTTTAGGCAATGATGAACAGGAACAGTCCATACAACAAAGTCTATAAGAGCTTGACAAGTGGTTGGGACCTCGTGAGTCTATTGAGCTTAAGAAGGTAATTGTTGAGGTGATCCACTGGATTTAGGGGATTAGATTCGGTCCAGTAATCACGCTAGTTTTAGCCAGGATGGAGATGTTAATTTATGGTTTAGTTTAGGCTGAGGCTGGCAGGTTTTCTGGCCTAGCTTGTCTTTGAAAGTTGTGCAGATCCGTCCTGTTAGTCCGGCATCCACGAGAGCAGCAACCCAAGAGAGCGATAATTTGCTACAGCTCCCTTATATGGGTTACCATGTGACCCAAGGACCTCCAAAGGTCCTCCAACATACCATAGAGGAAGTAACATAGTCACATGACCGAAGGTCCTGCGACACTATCAAGGTAAATACTCTTATATACATTATATTAAATATATACATTTGAACATTATAGAGTTAGAGAAGGAGGTGACTAGGGGCTGTCCCACCTGGGGGACCCTACCTGAACGTTGTGACTCTGACTTTGGGGACCACCATACAAGGTATGGTATGCAATACGGTATCGGGACACTACATATATAAAACTCAATGGGGGAGATTTATCAAAACCTGTCCAGAGGAAAAGTTGCTGAGTTGCCCATAGCAACCAATCAGATTGCTTCTTTCCTTTTTGAAAAGGCATCTGTAAAATGAAAGAAGAGATCTGATTGGTTTCTATGGGCAACTCAGCAACTTTTCCTCTGGACAGGTTTTGATAAATCTCCCCCAATATGTGTATGTGTGTGTGTATGTTCCAGCATCATGTCCAAACGACTAAAGATATTAACATGAAACTTGGCACACATGTTACTTATATGTCAACAACAAACACAGGATAGGTTATTTAACCCTTACTTACCCCCATTTGTACTGGATAGGAGGATGAGATAGGAGGTCAGGGTAGGAGGTAGAGGTAGGAGGTCGGGGTAGGAGGTCGGGATAGGAGGTCGAGATAGGATATCGAGATAGGAGGTCGAGATAGGAGGTCAAGATAGGAGGACGGGATAGGAGGATGGGATAGGAGGTCGGCATAGGAGGTCGAGATAGGAGGTCGAGATAAGAGGATGAGATATGAGGTCGGGATAGGAGGTCGGGATAGGAGGTCGGGATAGAAGGTCGGGATAGGAGGTCGGGATAGGAGGTCCAGATAGGAGGTCAAGATAGGAGGACGGGATTGGAGGATGGGATAGGAGGTCGGCATAGGAGGTCGAGATAGGAGGATGAGACATGAGGACGGGATAGGAGGTCGGGATAGGAGGTCGGGATAGGAGATCCAGATAGGAGGATGGGATAGGAGGATGGGATAGGAGGTCGGCATTGGAGGTTGAGATAGGAGGATGAGATATGAGGACGGGATAGGAGGTCGGGATAGAAGGTTAGGATAGGCGGTCGGGATAGGAGGTCCAGATAGGAGGTCGAGATAGAAGGACGGGATAGGAGGTCAGGATAGGAGGTCGGGATTGGAGATCGGGATAGGAGGTCGGGATATGAGGATGGGATATGAGGTCGAGATATGATGACAGGATAGGAGGTCGGGATATGAGGACTTGATATGGGGTTGGGATATGACAACAATATATGAGGACAGGATATGAAGTCAAAAGCTTCCTCCTTTGTTTATTTTCCTCCCCAACAAGGATTAGGAAGGAAAAACCGGGCAACACCGGGTACTCCGCTAGTAATAGATAATAATGGTATATATTATACATTATATTTTTTACCATATACTTTTTCTTATCATTTTTTACCACCTTTGTAATACTTCCTTTTTAAATTTTTTGACTCTCTCCAGTCTAACTATTAACAATAATTACATGTTATTTACAAGTTGTGGGCTTTGTGTCATCGTCCTGATTAATATACAGAGATTCCTGAATGTTAACCTGGCCTAACTCTTTGATTTATGGTTGGAGGTCCTATTATGAGCCCCCACAGCTGACATACTACTGCTGGTTTCTACACACGCACAAATATATATATATATATATATATATATATATATACTGTTACGCTGAGCGCTCCGGGCCCTCTGCTGGCCTCGGAGTGCTCACAGCGTGTGTCCCCAGGCAGCGCTCTGGCGTCTCGGCGTGTGCGTCCCCGCTCTCTAGGGCACGTGCGTGCCGGGACTCTTAGATTTAAAGGGCCAGTGCACTAGTGATTGGTTCCTGGCCCAAAGTGGTTATTAAGGGTTAAGGTTTGTGAGAGGCAGTGCGACTTAATTAGGCATTCACCTGTGCACTGCCTATAAATACCTTCTCCTCCCACAGCTTTGCGGCGGGCTCTGGTGAAAACCAGTAATCCATCTCGCTTTGCGGCGGGCTCTGGTGAAAACCAGTAATCCTTTAGACTCCGTTCCCCTGGTACGGCCCACGCCATCTCTCCTCTGGTCCAGTGGATCCACCTCCTGCCATCTGACCGGACCGTGACAGTAAGATCCGGCCATGGATTCTGCTGAGGTACCTGATCCTAAGGTTCTGCCTATGGTCGTTGCCATGCAGGCCCGCCAGCTCCAGCAGATGTCCGCCATGTTGCAGCAGATCATCTCTACCCAGCAGCAGCCTACTCCGCCGCCTGTTCCTGCTCCTCTGCCAGCAACTGTTTCCAGAGTACTCCTGTCCCTGCCTGAGAAGTATGTTGGAGATCCGAAACAGTGCCGTGATTTCCTTACCCAGTGTTCTCTGCACCTCGAGATGTCGGCCGACTTATTTCCTTCTGAGCGTGCTAAGGTGGCATTCATACTCTGTCTGCTCACGGGAAGGCCCTGGCCTGGACTACACCATTATGGGACCACTCTGATCCTGCCACAACCTCCGTCCAACGCTTTTGTCGGGAGTTTCGGAGTGTATTCGAGGAACCCGCCCGGGTATCCTCTGCAGAGACAGATTTGCTAAATTTGACCCAAGGAGGCGCTTCTGTGGGTGATTACTCCATCCAATTCCGTACTCTCGCCTCAAAGTTGAATTGGAACAATGAAGCCCTATGTACTAAGTTCAAGAAGGGACTAAGCAGTGAGATTAAGGACGTTCTAGCTGCATGTGAGATACCTGCTACCTTTGGTGACCTCATTCTCCTCAGTCCACGTCTACAGATGGACATTGGCTTTCTGCATACTGAAAGTTTGGAGTTCTTTGTCCTACCCTTTTGCTCCTCTGAACTCCTCCTTGGTTTGCCCTGGCTTCAGCGCCATTGTCCCGTCCTGGATTGGACCACCGGAGAAATCCAGAGTTGGGGGTCCTCTTGCTTCCGCCGCTGCCTCAAGACTGTACCCTTCAAGCAAGACCCTGTTGCTTCTCCGCCACCAGGCCTTCCAGAACCCTACCACAGTTTTGCCGACATCTTTTGTAAGAAGCAAGCCGAAGTTCTTCCACCTCATAGACCCTATGATTGTCCGATCGATCTGATGCCAGGGACAACTTTTCCTCGGGGTCGTATCTATCCACTCTCTCCACCAGAGACTCTTGCCATGTCGGAGTACATCCGAGAAAACCTGCAGAGGGGTTTCATAAGGAAGTCCTCTTCTCCAGCTGGAGCCGGTTTTTTCTTTGTTACTAAAAAGGACGGCTCTCTCCGCCCATGCATAGATTACAGAGGACTTAACAAGATCACAGTTAAGAGACTCGTACTGCCCTTCTACAAGCCTCTGCCCGCATGAAGTCCCAAGCGGATAAAAAATGCAGAGCTCCTCCGTTTTTTTCCCCTGGAGACAGAGTGTGGGTCTCAGCCAAGTATGTTCATTTTAGGGTCCCAAGCTACAAACTGGGTCCTCACTACTTGGGACCCTACAAGATTAAGAAGAGGATAAATCCTGTGGCTTATCAGCTCCATCTCCCTTCCTCCCTTAGGATCCCTAATTCGTTTCACGTCTCCCTCCTTAAGCCTGCCATCTTTAACCGCTTCTCCCCTAAAATCACCACTCCCACTCCTGTGGCTGGCACATCTGATGTCTTCTCCGTCAAGGAGATTTTGGCATCCAAAGTGGTTAGAGGAAGAAAATTCTTTCTGGTCGAATGGGAGGGCTGCGGTCCTGAAGAGAGATCTTGGGAGCCGGAGGAGAACATCCTGGACCGCAGCCTCATCCTCAAGTTCTTCGGTACCAAAAAGAGGGGGAGACCAAAGGGGGGGTGGGTACTGTTACGCTGAGCGCTCCGGGCCCCCTGCTGGCCTCGGAGCGCTCACAGCGTGTGTCCCCAGGCAGCGCTCCGGCGTCTCGGCATGTGCATCCACGCTCTCTAGGGCGCGCTCGTGCCGGGACTCTTAGATTTAAAGGGCCAGTGCACTAGTGATTGGTGCCTGGCCCAAAGTGGTTATTAAGGGTTAAGGTTTGTGAGAGGCAGTGCTGGTTGGACTTAATTAGGCATTCACCTGTGCACTGCCTATAAATACCTTCTCCTCCCACAGCCTCCTGCCGGATCTTTGTGCTTTGTGCCTTGTGAAAGCGTTCCCTGTTGTTCCAGTGTTACCCTGCCTGTTGCCGACCTGTTGCCCGTGACTACCGCCTTAGAACCTGTGCTGCCTGCCCTGACCATTGCTACGTCTGACTACACTTCTGCCTATCCCTCCTGTACCACGTCTATCTCAGCAACCAGAGGAGTTGAGTCGCTACCGGGTGGAACGACCTGGGGATTACCACCGCAGCAAGACCATACCGCTTTGCGGCGGGCTCTGGTGAAAACCAGTAATCCCTTAGACTCCGTTCCCCTGGTACGGCCCACGCCATCTCTCCTCTGGTCCAGTGGATCCACCTCCTGCCATCTGACCGGACCGTGACATGTACTGTATGTGACGATACATGTACTGTATGTGACTGCATTTTGTCCACTTTGTTTTATTTTAGTTTATGTTCAGATTTTGTTAAATAAACTTTAAATACAAATATTAAAAATTTTTATCTCTATAATTTTTTTATATTTGTATTTAAAGTTTATTTAATAAAAACTGCACAAATACTAGAATAAAACACAGTGGACAGGATGTGGACATATACAGTACATGCACAATCATATCAACAGCATTTACATAATAGAAATGGTTTCAATTAAGTACATCAAAGCCTAATTTGGCCTTTTTATCTAGTTTCCAAGCAACAAAAAGGAAAGGTAAATGCGCACAGATTTTGTCTTATAAATTTGAAATTGGAATTGACCATGGCACAATTCCCAATCACTTATTGAGGTCATTATTAATCTTAGGATGTACCATCTTCAAAATGAAGGATCATGGGGGGCTTGGTTTAAACCAAAGCACTGAAGCCTAACAGGAATGAATGAATGAAGCTCCTTAGGGGTAATCGAGCGGTCATACTCTAAAATGGCCCAAAGTACAGCTGACTGCTTTATGTATGCAGCCCCAGTTTGTGATGTCTTAAATTTTGAGTTCAGGGGAAAATGTGGCCCCAGCACTCTGGGCAGCAGTGGGGTTCTGTGGAAAGGCAAATGTTTTATTACATAAAGGACTGGAACACTGTTAACACTAGTGATAATGTGATGAAGCCTGGAGGCACTGTGGGCACTGGACTGTCATGCCACCATTCTCTGTACACCATAAACTCCTACAAAACAGTTTTTGTAAGCAAAGTATACAGTATCTCTCTTAGGTGAGTAA
Organism: Hyla sarda; assembly: GCF_029499605.1. Taxonomy (NCBI): domain Eukaryota; kingdom Metazoa; phylum Chordata; class Amphibia; order Anura; family Hylidae; genus Hyla; species Hyla sarda. The sequence continues at coordinate 427,891,383 of NC_079190.1, forward strand.
AACAGTTAATATATGTTTTCATGTGATAACACTGAAGATAGTGTCAATATTTTGTGTGATCACCATTATTTTCAAGCACTGCCTTAAAGGGGTACTCCACTGGCCAGCGTTTGGAAGTAAATGTTTCTGTCACGATTCGGCTTCCAGGTAGTGGATCCTCTGTGTCAGCGAGGGATTGGCGTGGACCGTGCTAGTGGACCGGTTCTAAGAGGCTACTGGTTTTCACCAGAGCCCGCCGCAAAGCGGGATGGTCTTGCTGCGGCAGTAGCAACCAGGTCGTATCCACTAGCAACGGCTCTACCTCGCTGACTGCTGAGAAGGCGTGGGACAGAAGGACTAGGCAGAGGCAAGGTCAGACGTAGCAGAAGGTCGGGGGCAGGCGGCAAGGTTCGTAGTCAGGAAGGGTAGCAGAAGTTCAGGTACACAGGCTTTGGACAACACTAAACGCTTTCACTGGCACAAGGCAACAAGATCCGGCAAGGGAGTGCAAGGGAGGAGACTAGATATAGCCAGGGAACAGGTGGGAACCAATAAAGCTAATTGGGCCAGGCACCAATCATTGGTGCACTGGCCCTTTAAGTCTCAGAGAGCTGGCGCGCGCGCGCCCTAGAGAGCGGAGCCGCGCGCGCCAGCACATGACAGCAGGGGACCGGGACGGGTAAGTGACCTGGGATGCGATTCGCGAGCGGGCGCGTCCCGCTGTGCGAATCGCATCCCCAACGGCCAAGACAGTGCAGCGCTCCCGGTCAGCGGGACTGACCGGGGCGCTGCAGGGAGAAAGACGCCGTGAGCGCTCCGGGGAGGAGCGGGGACCCGGAGCGCTAGGCGTAACAGTACCCCCCCCCTTAGGTCTCCCCTTCTCTTTGTCCGGTAACTGCCTCCCCTGGGATGAGGACACCTGGAAAGAATGGAGGGTTTCCTCAACGGCAGGCAGTACAGCAGGAGTGGGAATGGGGAGGGAGGGCAGAGGGCGAGGCCTGGCACGGAGCAGTGTGACACCAGGACGGGGACCATGAGGAGGCACAGAGGCTTGCCTGACGGGACTGGGAGGGGGGGAGAGGCACTTCCTGTGGCAGGCAGAGTCCCAATTCCTGATCTCCCCGGTGGTCCAATCAATGGTGGGGGAATGAAGCCGGAGCCAAGGCAGACCGAGGAGGACCTCAGAGGTACAGTTGGGGAGAATGAAGAACTCAATCCTCTCAAGGTGGGGTCCAATAGACATGAGGAGGGGCTCTGCGCGGTAACGCACGGTGCAGTCCAATCTGGCTCCGTTGACCGCGGAAATGTAGAGCGGCTTGACGAGACGGGTCACCGGGATGCTGAATTTATTAACAAACGACTCCAAAATAAAATTTCCAGAGGCACCGGAGTCCAAGCAGGCCACGGCTGAGAGGGAGGAGTTGGCTGAAGAAGAAATCCGCACGGGTACCGTGAGACGTGGATGAGCAGACTTGGAACCAAGAGACGCCACACCCACGTGAGCTGGGTGCGTGCGTGCGTTTCCCAGGCGTGGAGGACGGATAGGGCAATCCACCAAGAAATGCTCGGTACTGGCACAGTAAAGACAGAGATTTTCTTCCCTACGGCGATTCCTCTCTTCCTGGGTCAGGCGAGACTTATCCACTTGCATGGCCTCCTCGGCGGGAGGCCCAGGCGTAGATTGCAACGGATACTGTGGGAGAGGTGCCCAGAAATCTAAGTCTTTTTCCTGGCGGAGCTCTTGGTGTCGCTCAGAAAAACGCATGTCAATGCGGGTAGCTAGATGGATGAGTTCTTGCAGATTGGCAGGAATCTCTCGTGCGGCCAGCACATCCTTGATGCGACTGGATAGGCCTTTTTTAAAGGTCGCGCAGAGAGCCTCGTTATTCCAGGATAATTCTGAAGCAAGAGTACGGAATTGTACGGCATACTCGCCAACGGAAGAATTACCCTGGACCAGGTTCAACAGGGCAGTCTCGGCAGAAGAAGCTCGGGCTGGCTCCTCGAAGACACTCCGGAGTTCAGTGAAGAAGGCCTGGACTGTGGCTGTGGCAGGATCATTGCGGTCCCAGAGCGGTGTGGCCCAAGACAAGGCCTTTCCTGAGAGAAGGCTTACTACGAACGCCACCTTAGACCGTTCTGAAGGAAACAAGTCCGACATCATCTCCATATGCAGGGAACACTGAGACAAAAATCCACGGCAGAGTCTGGAGTCCCCATCAAATTTGTCCGGCAGGGACAAGCGGAGGCTAGGAGCGGCCACTCGCTGCGGAGGAGGTGCAGGAGCTGGCGGAGGAGATGGTTGCTGCTGTAGCAGAGGCAGAAGTTGCTGTAACGTGGCGGTCAACTGCGACAGCTGCTGTCCTTGTTGGGCAATCTGCTGCGATTGCTGAGCGACCACCGTGGTAAGGTCAGCGAGACTTGGCAGCGGCACCTCAGCGGGATCCATGGCCGGATCTACTGTCACGATTCGGCTTCCAGGTAGTGGATCCTCTGTGTCAGCGAGGGATTGGCGTGGACCGTGCTAGTGGACCGGTTCTAAGAGGCTACTGGTTTTCACCAGAGCCCGCCGCAAAGCGGGATGGTCTTGCTGCGGCAGTAGCAACCAGGTCGTATCCACTAGCAACGGCTCTACCTCGCTGACTGCTGAGAAGGCGTGGGACAGAAGGACTAGGCAGAGGCAAGGTCAGACGTAGCAGAAGGTCGGGGGCAGGCGGCAAGGTTCGTAGTCAGGAAGGGTAGCAGAAGTTCAGGTACACAGGCTTTGGACAACACTAAACGCTTTCACTGTCACGATTCGGCTTCCAGGTAGTGGATCCTCTGTGTCAGCGAGGGATTGGCGTGGACCGTGCTAGTGGACCGGTTCTAAGAGGCTACTGGTTTTCACCAGAGCCCACCGCAAAGCGGGATGGTCTTGCTGCGGCAGTAGCAACCAGGTCGTATCCACTAGCAACGGCTCTACCTCGCTGACTGCTGAGAAGGCGTGGGACAGAAGGACTAGGCAGAGGCAAGGTCAGACGTAGCAGAAGGTCGGGGGCAGGCGGCAAGGTTCGTAGTCAGGAAGGGTAGCAGAAGTTCAGGTACACAGGCTTTGGACAACACTAAACGCTTTCACTGGCACAAGGCAACAAGATCCGGCAAGGGAGTGCAAGGGAGGAGACTAGATATAGCCAGGGAACAGGTGGGAACCAATAAAGCTAATTGGGCCAGGCACCAATCATTGGTGCACTGGCCCTTTAAGTCTCAGAGAGCTGGCGCGCGCGCGCCCTAGAGAGCGGAGCCGCGCGCGCCAGCACATGACAGCAGGGGACCGGGACGGGTAAGTGACCTGGGATGCGATTCGCGAGCGGGCGCGTCCCGCTGTGCGAATCGCATCCCCAACGGCCAAGACAGTGCAGCGCTCCCGGTCAGCGGGACTGACCGGGGCGCTGCAGGGAGAAAGACGCCGTGAGCGCTCCGGGGAGGAGCGGGGACCCGGAGCGCTAGGCGTAACAGTTTCAAAGACTGTTTTCGCGCTGCAGGGGGTTGGTCACCCACCACACGACTACCTTCCCCCCCCCCCCCCCCCCCCCCGGGGACATCATGCCCATGAGATGAAGACGAGATTGAAAGAAAGAGGATGGAATATTGTTTACAGGGCTAAAGTGCAACATTTGGAAGAAAATGAGCAATGCAGTAGATATTTTTTTTTTAAACGTTTTTTAAGCCATCACGGCCATGCCCCCCTCAATGCAAGTCTATGGCAGGGGGCATGATGGCCGTCATGCCCCCTCCCATTGACTTGCATTGAAGGGGCATGACCATGACATAGTGAGCGGCGTGGCCGACCCCCGCAGCGCAAAAACAGCGTTTGGAACATTTACTTCCGAATGCTGGCCAGTGGCTTCACAGGCTACCACTGGAGTCATCTTCCACTCCTCTATGATGACATTAGGAGCTGGTGGATGTTAGAGACCCTGCGCTCGCACACCTTTCATATGAAGATGCCCCACAGATGCTCAATAGGGTTTAGGTCTGGAGACATGCTTGGTCAGTCCATCATCTTTACCCTTAGCTTGTTTAGCATAGCAGTGGTCACCTTGGAGATGTGTTTGGGGTTGTTATCATGTTGGAATACTGCGCTGCGGACCAGTCTCTGAAGGGAGGGTTTATTCTCTGCTTCAGTCTGTCACAGTACATTTAGCATTCATGGTTCCATTGATGAACTGTAGCCCCCCCAGTGCCAGCAGCTCTCATGCAGACAATTACACTTCGACCTCCCTGCTTGACTGTAGGTAAGATACATTTTTGTACTCCTCACTTGGTTGCTGCAACACACGCTTGACACCATCTGAACCAAATAAGTTTATCTTGGTCTCATTGGACCACAGAACATGGTTTCAGTAATCCCTGTCCTTACTCTGCTTATCTTCAGCAAACTGTTTGTGCTTTCATGTGCTTCATCTTCAGAATAGGCTTCCTTTTTAGACAACAGACATGCAAACCAACTTGATGTAGTGTGCGGCATATGGTCTGAGCACTGACAGGCTGACCCCCACCTCTTCAACCTCTGCAGCAATGCTGGCATACCTAATACCTCAATTTCCCAAAGACAACCTCTGGATATCATGCTGAGTATGTGCACTTAACGTCTTTGGTTGACCATGGCGAGGCCTGTTCTAAGATGAACCTGTCCTGTAAAACCGCTGTATGGTCTTGCCCACCGTGCTGCAACTCAGTTTCAGGGATTTGGCAATATTCCTATAGACTAGGCCATCTTTATGTAGAGCAACAACTCTTTTTTCTGATCCTTCAAGTAACCAGTATTAGAGAGTGTGAGAGCGATAACACCAAATTTAAGACATTTAGAGGTGTACTCCTTATGTTTGCAAGGGTTAGACATTAATAGCTGTGTTTTAAGTTATTTTGAGGGAACATAACAAACGCTGTTATACAGGATGTGCTCCCATTGCTTTACATTATAGCAGAGTGTCATTTCTTCAGTCTTAACATGTAAGGTATAATAAAACATTTACAAAAATGTGATGAGTGGGCTCACTTATGTGAGATACTGTATGTTCAGTTTATTCTATTATCTCAAAATGGAAAATCTTTTCCTAAAAAGGCCGTAACATGTCATGATGTCTCTTAGGTAGTTTAATCCATAGAAGAGTGTTTCCCAACCAGGGTGCCTTCAGCCGTTGCAAAACTACAACTCCCAGAATGCCTGGACAGCCGAAGGCTGTCCAGGCATGCTGGGAGTTGTAGTTTTGCAACAGCTGGAGGCACCCTGGTTGGGAAATACTGCCATAGAATTTGCACATTTTAGTTTTTCTTTCAGAATATACAATCTCAGCACATAGCTGTTAAGGTCATTTTGACATAAGAACAGTGTTTGGTCTAAATATTATCTGTTCTGGAGTGGATTATAATTATTATTATCATTCAGTGCATATTATTCATTCAGGTTTATTTTACATGGTCATTAACAAAACCCACAAAAATATACTTTTTTTTATTCTTAATTTCTTTAAAAAAAAAAAAAAAATACCTAAGATTGTAAACTGCATATATTAGTTACCCTTTCATAAACAATTAGACAGAATCCATAAAAATGCAGAGTACATGTGTCCATAATATACAACACTACACAAAGAAATAAATTCTACATTTTCCCATAGTCTCAGACTTTATGGCACTTCCAAATCATATGGAGAAAATCTGCCCCTCATACATCTCATTTTGGGAAGTTATCCTCTTACTAAATTCCCATTCTAAAGAGGCTATTTGGCAAATTTTACAATTGATGCATAATTCTAAACTGGATCAATCTATGATTTTCACAATAGAGAGAATGTCTACATCCCTTTAGTATGATCCTCCCTTCCGCCTGTCAGGATCCGGACTGGCAGGAAGGAAGTAGCAGTAGCTGGTGGTGGATCCGCTGTGCCAGAGAGGTGATGACGTGGGCCGTACCAGGGGAACGGAGTCTAAGGGGTTACTGGTTTTCACCAGAGCCCCCTACAAAGCGGGATGGTCTTGCTGCGGTAGGTAACCCCCAGGTCATTCCACCCAGTAGCGAATCAACCTCTCTGGCTGCTGAGATAAGCCAAAGTACAAGAGGATCAGGCACAGGCGAAGTCAGATGTAGCAAATGGTCAGGGCAGGCAGCAACGGTTCACAGGTGCTAGCCAGTAGCAACGGGTTCGGCAACAGGCAGGGCAACACAGGAACAAGGACCGCTTTCACTCAGGCACAAGGCAACAAAGATCCGGCAGGAGGCTGTGGGAGGAGTTGGTACTTATAGGCAGTGCACAGGTGAAGGCCTAATTAAGTCAAAGCAAAAACCTTTAACCCTAAATAAACCAGTTTGGACCAGGCACCAATCACTGGTGCACTGGCCCTTTAAATTTAAGAGTCCCGGCACACGCATGCCCTATAGAGCGGGGATGCGCCCGCCGAGACCGTGTGACCGGAGCGCTGCCTGGGGACATACGCTGTGAGCGCACCGAGGCAAGCAGGGTGCCCGGAGCGATCAGCGTAACAGTACACCGCCCTTAGGTCTCCCCCTCTTTTTGGTACCCAAGAACATGAGGACGAGACTGCAGTCCAGGATGTTCTCCTCCGGCTCCCAAGATCTCTCTTCAGGACCGCAGCCCTCCCAGTTGACCAGAAATAATTTTTTTCCCCTGACCGACTTAGAGGACAGGATCTCCCGCACAGAAAAGATATCAGAAGTGCCAGACACAGGGGTAGGAACGACATATCTTTGGGAGAAGCGGTTAAATATTGCCGGCTTCAGGAGGGAGATGTGAAAGCAGTTGGGAATTCTGAAAGTGGAAGGTAGGTGGAGCTGGTAGCAAACTAGATTGATCCTCTTTTTGACTCGGTAGGGTCTCAAATAGCGAGGACCCAGTTTATAACTTGGGACCCTGAAACGGATGTACCTCGAAGATAGCCAGACCTTGTCTCCGGGGGTAAAGACTGGAGGAGCCCAACGTTTTTTATCCGCCTGGACCTTCATGCGGGATGAGGCATGTTGGAAAGAAAGACGTGTCTCGCGCCAGATGGAAGCAAAGTCCCGTACTAGGTCGTCTACTGCAGGTACATCGGAGGTGGAAGACAAGGGCAGAGGCTGCAGAGGATGACGGCCGTAAACCACAAAGAAGGGAGACTTCAGGTTTCAAACACACTCCGAAATTCCTGGCAGAAGGACTGGATGGAGGAAGTGGCTGGATCCATGCGGTCCCACAATGGTGTAGCCCAGGCCAGGGCCTTCCCGGTTAGCAAACTAACTGTAAAGGCCACCTTGGCGCGTTCAGACGGGAACTGGTCGGCCATAAGCTCCAGATGCAGGGAGCATTGAGACAGGAAGCCGCAACACTGCTTGGAGTCACCGTCATATTTTTCTGGCAAGGACAGGCGGACTCTGGAACTGCAGGAAGCGGCAGCAGGCTGTGGAGGTGACACTGGAGCTGGCGGTGGCGACGGTTGCTGCTGGGCAGACAGGAGTTGCTGCAACAAGACGGACAACTGATTCATTTGTTGTCCCTGCTGCGCAATTTGCTGCGACTGCTGGAGCACCATAGCCGAGAGGTCAGAGATGCTTGGCAGAGGTACCTCAGCGGGATCCATGGCCGGATCTTACTGTCAGGATCCGGACTGGCAGGAAGTAGCAGTAGCTGGTGGTGGATCCGCTGTGCCAGAGAGGTGATGACGTGGGCCGTACCAGGGGAACGGAGTCTAAGGGGTTACTGGTTTCCACCAGAGCTCGCCTGTCAGGCCCAAGGCCTGATTATTAAAATCCTATAATATATGTGTATTATAAATTATAACTGTGTGTGATGGATCATCCAAGACATGGGTGAGAGGTCATTCAGACTGTGGGTTTGTGTATTGCATTTTATTGGGGGTCTGGCTGTTTGTTTACATCTCCTTTGAAGTCAAAGGCTCTTTTGAAGCAGCAGGAAGACATGCACTCTGGTCCCATCATATAATCAACCAGATAAGAGGGCAAGGAACAGAGATTCCCCCTGGTGGGATCAGTGGGGAGGGGGGAATGGAGTCTCCCTTCCAAAGAGGCAGATATATAATATTTAACAATGCTAGACTCAGGGTGTTCAATGCTGTGCAACAAGCTGACAAGACCATCCTAAGAACAGCTGGAACTCACTCTCATGGACTGCTATATCATCATGCTGTAAGAACTTCATCTTTTGTTTTCTGAACTTGTCTTGCTAAACTCTTTTATGTATATTTTTATACCTTCATGTCATTTGTTTTTGTATATATATATCAATAATAAGCAGCACATCAGGTAAAAAAGTCCCAGGGGTGCACGCCAATTGGATCTCGGTGCTCCGATCCCACTTTAGATAGAGATGATAATAGGCAGCACACCAAAATTAGTGAAAAAGAAAGTGTTCTTTATTCCATATACGAGACAACGTTTCAGCGATCTCTCATCGCCACTTGAAAATGGCGATGAGAGATCACTGAAACGTTGTCTCGTAAATGGAATAAAGAACACTTTCTTTTGCACAAATTTTGGTGTGCTGCCTATTATCATCTATATATATATATATATATATATATATATATATATATATGTATATATATATATATATATATAGAACTGTGATACCTTTTATCAGATTAAATGTTTAATTGATCAGCTCTGGTCTATGATCTCTAAATATATGAGCTCACCTTTCTGAAGGCAGCTCTGATGGAAACACGTTTATCTAAGGGTTCATTTGGTGACTTGCTGGGACTAGTAGTGTATACCCAGAGGTATGGTGGCCTTAACTCTTGCACCATCACACTCTCTCTAGCGTCTTAGCTGGATAGGGTGTGATCGTGACAACTGGTGGTAGCGTCGGGATATATTTAGAGATTTTTAGTGCTTGCTGGATTTTACCTGTAGGGAAATTTTAGCACTAAAAAGAAATTGCATACATATTCTTGTGTGTAAATTCCAAATACAGAGCTCAGTGCTGGTTTAAAAGAGTGAAAGACAGTTCTGTCCTCCCCATCTCCTGTTTTATCTCCTCTGTCTCATCTCGGAAATATGGAGGCATATCGCAAGCAGTCCAAGCCTGCACTGGAGCTAATGTGCCAAGAAAAGGACATCCCTACTGCAGGAAAGAACAAGTAACAACTTATTGCTGATCTTGTGGAGTATGATGCACGTTCAGAAGAGCTGAGTGACATGAGACAAAGTCCTACAGCTGGAACTGCCATCCAAGGACTGATATCTCCTGGGGAATACAACACTACTCCCCATCAGGACAGTACTCCACATGAGGCCTTGGACTCTTATATGTGGACTGCCTTACAACACCTTGGGAATGTGGATGCCAAAATGAAACTCCAACTGCTTCTCCAGTACCAAACTGCAGAGAGAGAGAGAGGCACAGGCACAGGCTGCAGAGAGAGAGGCGGCAGAAAGAGAGGCCCAGCTGAGGCATGAATTGGAGGTTCTGAGGCTGAGAGGGGATGCTTTATCAGCATGGAGTGATGTGCAGGATCAAGGAGACCACAAACCCTGCTTGGAATATTTCCCCATGTTGGAGAAAGATGGTGATCTGGATGTGTTCCTGAGGGGATTTGAAAAGGTTTGCCGGCAGTTCCATCTAGGAACAGTGGGGACGATATCTAACCCCACGGTTGCGAGGGAAAGCTCTGGATGTGTTTGCTTCGCTTCCCTCTGAAATTGACCAGGATTATGAGGCAATAAAATCTGCCCTGTTAAAAAGTTTTAATCTGACTCCAGAGGCTTATCGGAAAAGATTTAGGACTTTGCAACAAAGCACCACAGAAAGCTGCACTGAACATGCAGGTCAGCTAAGGAATGCATTCAGGCAATGGACTGGGGGCCTACAAGTCACTACCTATGAGGCCCTGGAGGACTTGATGGTCCTGGATCAGTTTCTCCAAACACGGAGCTTTAAAGCCAGAGAGTGGATTTTGGACCGCAATCTCAAGACCGCCATGGAAGCAGCAGAACTAGGAGATGACTTTGCCAACAACTGGGCGCCAGCAGCAAAGCGGGGCTCTACACAAGCTGGAGCAAGTACCTGGAGGGGAGCCACACAACCACAAAGCACCACCAGGTCAGCCTGGAAATTCTTGCCATCATTCCCAAAAGCAACAGGAGCCACATTGGGTCAGGGGGACACCCGCCGATGTTACAGATGCAACAATATTGGGCACCTGACTGCCACTTGCCCCAACAAAAAGAATTCTCCACCAGTAGCTGGAGGACACACAGCCGTTCTTCTGGTGTCCGGAGCGGTGGAGAAAAGAGCGGATAACCTGCAGAGTGTAACTGTGGGTGACCGGGTGACAGTGGGTTTGCGAGATTCTGGAGCCTCCTTTACCTTGGTGCGGCCTGAAGTGGTGGATACAGAGGACATCATCCCTGGAAGAACCATGGCTTTAAAAGGAATTGGAGGTGTGCGGCCTGCTGTGCCCATGGCCCGTGTGTACCTGGATTGGGGTACAGGCAAAGGTTTGCGGGAGGTGGGGGGTCTCTGAGGACATCCCTGTTAATGTTCTGCTGGGGAATGATTTGGGTCGGAAGCTCTGTCATTATGCTCCAGAGGACACTACCTACACACCGAATGGGCTAGGAGAGAGCCCTGTTCATTCTGAGGTACTGTGCGAGACTTTGGGAGACACTGCGAGATGTGAAAACTGGGAGGGAGTGCAGGGGATTGATAAATGTTTTCCTGTGACTTAACCAGTAATGTTTTCCAAAAGTGAAATGGGGTGTATTGTAACATGTGGTGACATTGCATTGCCAATGCCAAAACCTAGTGGAGATGGGCTAGGGGGAGGGGTTGGTGTGCCCCTGGTGACATTTAAGGATGAGGGACCAGCAGCTATGTCCCAATCCTGTGAGCCTAAGGGGGAGGGAAGGAGTGATAGCCCTGTATATGATGCCTGTAACATTGTTTTGTCTGGAACTGAGGGGGAGGAAGGTAAACCCCAGGGAGGCATACCAATGGTGGCAGTTGTAACGCGTCAGCAGCATGCCAGGGCTGCAGCCTTAAAAGGAAGGGAGGATGGTGATGTAAGGGGCAAGCTGTGGGACTTGCAAGCCCCAGCAGAGGAAGGTGGAGATGCTAGTGCACCTGGGGGAAATGTGCTCCCTGATACCACGAGATGGGGGGAGGGAAATGAGCATTTCCGGGAAGCTCTGTGCAGTGACCCTTCCCTTGAAGGGCTGAGACAACGTGCTGAACATACAGGTGTTGACACAGATGGGCATCGGGTATATTGGAAAAATTATATCTTGCACTGGGAGTCCCTTTCCAAAGGCATGCTAGGGCCCAGGAGAGATAAAGGCAGTTAGTGGTTCCTAGGCAGTACAGGAAAGAGCTGCTGAGGTTGTCCCATGAGACCCCCCTGGCAGGACATTTGGGAGTGGCCTACGCGGTCATAGAGAAGAAATGTTTAGCTGTGGTATCGGCTTTGCAAAAATTACAGCCATACCTGTATGGCAGGGATTTTACTGTCATAACTGATCACAACCCTCTACATTGGTTCGACAGAGTGTCCGGTAACAATGGCACCTTGAAACAAATGCTAAAAACATTTGTAGAATTGGAGGGCAGAGACTGGGAAAAGTATTTACCCCATCTGTTATTTGCTTACAGGGAGGTACCCCAAGAGCCTACAGGTTTCTCGCCCTTTGAGTTATTATATGGTCACAAAGTGTGGGGACCCCGAGATTTAGTTAGGGAAGAATGGGAAGGGGGGGCTACATGCCCCTGAGACTTCTGTGGTGGAGTATGTTCTGAGATTCAGGGACAAGAGGCAGGCATTGACTGGGCTGGTGCAGGACAACCTCATAGCAGCACAGTCCAGGCAGAAGTACTGGTATGATTACAATGCAAGGGACCGGGTCTATGAAGTGGGACAGAAGGAAATGGTTCTGAAGCCCATCAGACAGAATAAGTAGCAGACTGCCTGGGAGGGTCCCTTCCCCATTCTGCAGCGCCTAGAACCCATCACATATGTAGTTGCCCTTGATAAGAAAGGTCAGAGGCAGAGACAGTACCACATTCATATGGCAGATTATGACCCTGAGAAGGTGGTACTCAGTGTATGTAGTGCACCAGAGGAAGGGCTGGGTAGTGATCCCTGACTTGATCTAGTGGAGGAAGCTAAGAGCCAGGGATCCCTTCAGGATGTGGAGATCAGTCCACAGCTCTCAGATGAAAGGAGGAGGCAGCTTAATCAGGTACTAGGCCCCTTCAGTGCCATCTTTGCCTGGGAATGCAGGGCCTGTGGTGTCAAGAAAAGAAATAGACGGTTAATGGAGACAGATCTATCAGCCTGGCAAGGCAAGATCTCTCTGTCCCCATCTTAAGGGGGAGGTGTCAGGCCCAAGGCCTGATTATTAAAATCCTATATGTGTATTATAAATTATAACTGTGTGTGATGGATCATCCAAGTCATGGGTGAGAGGTCATTCAGACTGTAGGTTTGTGTATTGCATTTTATTGGGGGTCTGGCTGTTTGTTTACATCTCCTTTGAAGTCAAAGGCCCTTTTGAAGCAGCAGGAAGTCATGCACTCTGGTCCCATCATATAATCAACCAGATAAGAGGGCCAGGAACAGAGATGCCCCCCTGCTGGGATCAGAGGGGAGGGGGGAATGGAGTCTCCCTTCCAAAAAGGCAGATATATAATATTTAACAATGCTAGACTCAGGGTGTTGAATGCTGTGCAACAAGCTAACAACACCATCCTAAGAACAGCTGGAACTCACTCTCATGGACTGCTATATCATCATGCTGTAAGAACTTCATCTTTTGTTTTCTGAGCTTGTCTTGCTAAACTCTTTTATATATTTTTATACCTGTATGTCATTTGTTTCTGTATATATATATATATATATATATATATATATATATATATATATCTCAATCAAAGGCTGATTTGTGAGTCGCTCACCCCGTGCACGCCCACCTCGCCACCTGTGCCGTAGACCGGCCGGTACCGCCTCCGGCTACTCGCTTGTAGAGGAAAGAGCAAGGTCCGGCACTAGGTTGCAGGTAAAAACTTCTTATTTCTTTATTTGAAGATTCTGCAGTACAGGGTAGAAAGTCTGACGCGTTTCGCTAAAGAGCTTAATCGTAGACTGCCGTACAATCACAGAGGACAACTTAAAATACCGGAGGTATAGGTCACATGACTAACCTAGTCATTGTTAATAACATACATATAAAACCTGGAATTGGAATCCATTTAGAACATTACATGTGGTGTCTGTTCACACTCTTAAATTATCATGCATTGCGTTACAGACTATTTCATATTTATTATTCGCAATTTGCAAGACTAAGAGCTTCCATAGCAATAAATTATATTGTAAAATGGATTTTGACCTCTATTGATTCTATATTTTTAAGAACCGCAGTGCATGTAAATAGAGTGTGAACTAGACGTAAAAATTATCATGTATATAGGGAAACCACAATAAGAGGGAGGGGAGGAAAAGAACACGCGAGAGGGAAGAAATCGACTTGGCACGGGGAAGAAAAAAGATTGTTTACATATGTATTTATTATTATCAAACATACACGGGAAAGGCACACATTACGATTAGGGCGCAATGTTACACGCTACTGCATCTCATGTGAAAAAGGCATCAATATTTATGCGTGAATATTTATGCGTTAATAGGATGTAATAAAAGGAGACCTTTGTAACAATGAGCAATTTTCTGTAATTTTTTATATATATTGTTATTATTTTTTATTTTTATTATTTTTATTTTTATTGTTATTATTATTTGCTATTATTTATTGTTATGCCATAGTATCCTAGATAACATTAGAACTTTTTCTATTTCATTATTTTTATATTTTTTATTATTATTTTTATTATTATTATTTTGTTGTTTGTTTTATTATTATAATTATTATTTATTATTATTATTGTTATTTTTTGTTATTTATTTTTTATTTATTATTTTTTATTTTAGTCAAAACCCATCTTTTATATAAGGGTGGGGTTAATTTAACTATCATATCTTAACTATCCTGGCAAATGGGGGTGAGTAAGGGTTAAATTACCTATCCTATGTTTGTGGTTGAACTTGATGGACGTATGTCTTTTTTCGACCGTACTATGTAACGTGTGCCAAGTTTCATGTTAATATCTTAGACCGTTTGGACGTGATGCTGGAACATACACACACACATACACACATTGGCCCTCATTTACTAAGAGTGGATGGTGGTTTGTGTTTTTGCACGTCCTTTACTCCTTTTTTTTCTGATGCTATTTACTAATCTGTAGCCCAATTTCATTTTCTTTCTGTGGCAGGTTTTTTTTCTGTCGCACAAAATGTATTCTGTGCGACAGAAAAAAGTCTCTGCAAATTCTGACTACATTAGTGCTTGTACTACTACCCCCATCATGGAACAGGGTCTGTTCCATGTTGGGGGTAGTAGTAGAGGGGCTGAGGGATTGATCGCACCGGGTCTCACTTCTGAGACCCGATCCGATCAGATGTTATTAAGCAGGGGAGTGGGCGGTATGTTCCGATCCCCTGCAATCAAACCTGTTGCTACAGGACAGGCAAACCAAGCAATTGCTTGGGGCCCCGAGCTGGCTGGGGAGCCCCAAGCAGAGCCGGTGCTTGTCCATCCTGTAGCGACGGAGCACTTCCCCCAAGAGCAGCCATCAGGGGGGGTACAACCCATACACCTGTATGGGGCCCAGAGCTTCAGATGGCCCAGACGTCCCTGGACTTTTTTTTTTCTTTAATGGCTTGACTACCCCCCGATGGCGGCCCTGCTTGTCAGTGAGTGACTGCGACTGTCACTCACTGACCGCTGGGTTCCCCCAGGACTATGACCGGGCCTCATAGTCTGGGAGGCCGCACATTTCAATTAGATTACCTTTTTTTAGGGGGCGGGCCCCTTAAGAAACAAAGCAGGGCCGGACATGTCAGGGGCTGATGGGAGTAGAGACGTCACGTGCCCCGCGCAGGCACGCACGTCTACTCCAATCACCTGACCTGTCCCTGCTTACGTCCCCACGCGTTCTCCAGCATCTTTCATATGCAGTGACAGGACTAGGAGCAGCAGCCTCACGTCATGGCATCAATCCCTGGCAGGGTAAGTAAACTGGCGCTGGGGGCCTGGCGGGCGTCGGGCCCGGGGGGTTGTATGGTGGTTAGGGGACTACAATGGAGATGACAGGTGTGTGTGTGTGTGTGGGGGGGGGGGTGTTATGAGAGGTGCAGGGGGGTGTTATGGGGGTCATGAGAGGTGCAGGGGGGTTATGGGGGGTGTTATGGGGGTGATGAGAGGTGCAGGGGGGATGTTATGGGGGTGATGAGAGGTGCAGGGGAGGTGTTATGGGGGTCATGAGAGGTGCAGGGGGGTGTTATGGGGTCATGAGAGGTGCAGGGGGGTGTTATGGGGGTCATGAGAGGTTCAGGGTTGTTATGGGGGGTGTTATGGGGGGGTGTTATGGGGTGAAGAAAGGTGCTGGGGGGTGTTATGGGGGGATAAGAGGTGCAGGGGGTGTTATGGGGGTGATAAGAGGTGCAGGGGGGTGTTATGGGGGTGATGAGAAGTGCAGGGGGGTGTTATGGGGGTGATGAGAGGTGCAGGGGTGTTATGGGGGTGACAAGAAGTTCAAGGAGGTGTTATGGGGGTGATGAGAGGTACAGGGGTGTTATGGAGGTGATGAGAGGTGCAGGGGTGTTATGGGGGTGACAAGAGGTGCAGGGGGCGTGTTATGGGGGTGATGAGAGGTGCAGGGGGGTGTTATGGGGGGTGATGACGAGAGGTGCCCCCCCCTGCACCGCTCCTCATCACTCCCCATAACCCCCCCTGGTTATAGTAGTGATGAGGAGAGGGGGGGGGGGAGTTATAGTAATGATGAGGAGAGATTTGGCAGGGGGTTATGGGGGTGATGAGAACACAGAGGATAAGAGGGGGTGTATATGTATATATGATGTGGATGCATGTGTGGCAGTATTGTATTCAGTGGATACAGTGTGGAGCAGCATTATATTCAGGGTACAGTGTATAGCAGTATTATATTTAGTGGGTACAGTGTATAGCAGTATTATATTCAGTGGATACAGTGTTGGGCAGTATTCAGGGGTACAGTGAGTGGCAGGATTATATTTAGTGGGTACAGTGTGTGGCAGTATTATATTTAGTGGGTACAGTGTGTGGCAGTATTATATTCAGGTTACAGTGTGTGGCAGTATTATATTTAGTGGGTACAGTGTGTGGCAGTATTATATTCAGGGTACAGTGTGTGGCAGTATTATATTTAGTGGGTACAGTGTGTGGCATTATTATATTCAGGTTACAGTGTGTGGCAGGATTATATTTAGTGGGTACAGTGTATAGCAGTATTATATTCAGTGGATAAAGTGTGAGGCAGTATTCAGGGTACAGTGTATGGCAGTATTATATTTAGTGGGTACAGTGTGTGGCAGTATTATATTCAGGTTACAGTGTGTGGCAGTATTATATTTAGTGGGTACAGTGTATAGCAGCATTATATTCAGGGTACAGTGTATGGCAATATTATATTTAGTGAGTAAAGTGTGTGACAGTATTATATTCAGGGTACAGTGTGTGGCAGGATTATATTTAGTGGGTACAGTGTATAGCAGTATTTTATTTAGGGTACAGTGTGGGGCAGAGAAGATGGAGCTGGAGGAAAACCTGGTCTCCGGACCAGATGAAGAAGAAAAGATAACAGAGAAGATATCACTCAAGTCAGAAGACATCACTCAGGTCACTGACATCATTGTGTATTCTCCTGACTGTCCCATCAGAGCTGTAGTCACTTGTAAGTTCTGCAGTGATGATAGGTAAAACTGTGTCCAATTTGTGTCTCTTCAGCTGTTACAAAACTACAACTCCCATTGCAAGAGGCTCTTCAGACATGATGGGAGTTTTAGCTATTCAACAGCTGGAGAACCACTTCAACCGACGTGATCGGTGGGGGTCTCAGCAGTCAGACCCCCACCAAAAACATGGCCCTGAGGGGGGGGGGGTCTGGACAGGGGGTATGGGTAGGGAACACTGCTGCACCAAATGTGGGGGGAACACTGCTGCACCTAATGTGGGGGGTACACTGCTGCACCTAATGTGGGGGGAACACTGCTGCACCTAATGTGGGGGGAACACTGCTGCACCTAATGTGGGGGAAAACCGCTGCACCTAATGTGGGGGGGAAACCGCTGCACCCAATGTGGGGCGAACACTGCTGCACCTAATATGGGGGGAACACTGCTGCACCTAATGTGGGGGAAACACTGCCTGCTTAATGTGGGGGGAACACTGCCGACCTAATGTGGGGAGAACTATGCTGCACCTAATGTGGGGGGAACACTGCTACACCTAATGTGGGGGGAACACTGCTGCACCTAATGTGGGGGGAACACTGCTGCACCTAATGTGGGGGGAACTATGCTGCACCTAATGTGGGTGGAACACTGCCTGCCTAATGTGGGGGAACACTACCAACCTAATTTGGGGAGAACTATGCTGCACCTAATGTGGGGGGAACACTGCCTACCTAATGTGGGGAGAACTATGCTGCACCTAATGTGAGGGGGGAACACTGCTGCACCTAATGTGGGGGCCTCGTATCGACGTTTGTTCACGTTGCGCTCCCAGAATTCAAGGGACGGCGTTACTATGTCCTGAAATTCCTTCAAACGGCCCTGCCTGCTATGTACAGTAAACTTTCATTTTTAAATTCCCCACCGAGGAGCCAATCAGGGCTCCTGTCAGGGTTTTAATATAGAAATGCTGTGGTGGGCAAAGATGTATAGAATCGCTGGGGGGTATATATCTGGCCCCTCCAGCGTTTCTATATATCTTGAATAAATGTACTGCACCCCCCCAGCGCTATTATATATCTATACTGACCCCCGCTGCGCATATACTGACCCCCGCTGCGCATATTTATATATATACTGACCCCCCCCCCCCAAGCTGCGCATATTAGTATTCATGCTCTCCCTCCCCTGGATGCCAATAAATTAAAACTCTATTAGCGGAAGGCTGCTGCCCGCTCACGCTGCTAAGAGTTTGTCATTCCTAGCGGGCAGCAGCTGCATATCATGCTGTGGGGGTCAGACATATGGATATATGTCTGACCCTCACATCATATACAAATGCCGACTCACCGCTATGAATGACAAGTAAACCAGTGCAGGGAGGCTCGCGCTGCTGCTCCGAATAGCTTACTTGTCATTCATAGCGGTGAGCCGGCATTTGTATATGTATGATGTGAGGGTCAGACATATATCCATATGTCTGACCCCCACAGCATGATATGCAGCTGCTTCCGGCCGCTATGAATGACAAACTCTTAGCAGCATGAGCAGACAGCAGCCTTCCGCTCCGCCGCTAATAGAGTTCTCATTCATTGGCAGCCAGGGGAGGGAGAGCATGAATATTAATATGCGCAGCTGGGGGGGGGTATATGCGCAGCGGGGGTCAGCATAGATATATAATAGCGCTGGGGGGGGCAGTACATTTATTCAAGTGCAGCGGCCACTAAGTTTGATATAGTGCAGCAGGGGGGAAAGATATATAGAAACGCTGGAGGGGCCAGATATATACCCCCCCCCCCCAGCGATTCTATACATCTTTGCCCACCACAGCGCTTCTATATTAAAACCCTGACATGAGCCCTGATTGGCTCCTCGGTGGGGAATTTAAAAATGAAAGTTTACTGTACATTGCAGGGCATCGGAATCATGCAGCCCGCTCCCCTGCTTGATAACATCTGATCGGATCGGGTCTCAGAAGTGAGACCCGGTGCGATCAATCCCTCAGCCCCTCTACTACTACCCCCAACATGGAACAGACCCTGAGTCACTCCGTTTTGAGGAATTTACTGACAGGTTTTCCTGTGAGTTTTCTTCACACTCGGAGTGCTTTTTCTCTTTTTGTCGGGAACACGCCCCTCTTGTCGGGAAAAACACCCCTTTTGTTGTTTTTTTTTTTCCACTCTGATTGATTTTGATTTTGTCGGGTTGTGCGCCAGATTCTGGCGCAAATTCTGGTGCAAATTCTGGCGCAGACAGAATTCTGGCACAAAACCCGACAAAAAGTGTCGGGATCTTGTTAGTAAATGAGGGCCATTGAGTTTTTTATATATATATATAGATGTGAGACAAAGTAAAGTGATTTTCCCACAACAACCAATCACAGCTCAGCTTTCACTTTACCAGAGCACGTTAGCTGAGCTGTGATTGGTTGCTGGAGGAAAATGACTTAATTTTTTCTCGCACACAGTTTTATAAATCTGGGCCTATATCTTTAACCCCTTAAGGACCAAGGACGTACCGGTACGTCCTTGGTCCTGCTCTTCTGATATAACGCGGGGTTACACAGTAACCCCGTGTCATATCACGGCGGGCCTGGCGTCATAGTGAAGCCGGGACCCACCTCTAATAGCACGCAGCGCCGATCGTGGCGCCGCGCGCTATTAACCCTTTAGCCGCACGCTCAGAGCTGAGCCGCGCAGCTAAAAGTGAAAGTTCCCGGCTAGTTCAGTCGGGCTGTTTGGGATAGCCGCGGCTAATCGCGGCATCCCGAACAGCTGACAGGACAGCGGGAGGGCCCCTTCCTGCCTCCTCGCTGTCCGATCGCCAAATAACTGCTCAGTGCCTGAGATCCAGGCATGAGCAGTCATGCGGCAGAATCGTTGATCACTGGTTTCTTATGTAAATAAAAATAAAAATAAACATATATGGTTTCACCGCATGCGGAAATGTCCGAATTATAAAAATATATAATTAATTAAACCGCTCGGTCAATGACGTGCGCGCAAAAAAATTCCAAAGTCCAAAATAGTGCATTTTTGGTCACTTTTTATATAATTTAAAAATGAATAAAAAGCGATCAATAAGTCCTATCAATACAAAAATGGTACTGTTAAAAACTTCAGATCACGGCGCAAAAAATGAGCCCTCATACCGCCCCATACACGGAAAAATAAAAAAGTTATAGGGGTCAGAAGATGACAATTTTAAACGTATTAATTTTCCTGCATGTAGTTATGATTTTTTCCAGAAGTCCGACAAAATCAAACCTATATAAGTAGGGTATCATTTTAATCATAAGGACCTACAGAATAAATATCAGGTGTCATTTTTACCGAAAAATGTACTACGTAGAAACGGAAGCCCCCAAAAGTTACAAAACAGTGTTTTTTTTTCAATTTTGTCGCACAATGATTTTTTTCCCCGTTTCACCGTAGATTTTTGGGCAAAATGACTGACGTCATTACAAAGTAGAATTGGTGGCGCAATAAATAAGCCATCATATGGATTTTTAGGTGCAAAATTGAAAGAGTTATGATTTTTTAAAGGCAAGGAGCAAAAAACGAAAATGCAAAAACGGAAAAACCCCCGGTCCTTAAGGGGTTAAAGCAGTCAAGTCGTTCTCACTGTTAATATATAGCCTCTGAAGTATGGTGTTGAACATGACCAAAGCCATATCTGAGCATCTTTGTATATTTTCCCTTTGTTCACACAGGACTCCGCTGTTTGTGACTTTTTACTCTGACATTACAAATGTATGTATTTTTTAAAACCTGATTATACAAAATTGATGTATTTTTTTGGGACATGTGAGCCCAGGAGCACACATCTTCAACAATAGGCCCATGTGCAGGAACATCATATATGGGTTCCTTGATTTCCAAATGCCATTTTGATCTTACTAATACTATAAGAATCCTAAGCTTTCCCCCACTGACACAGTTGTAATGTCACAGCAGTTTTCAGAAACGCACTTATGATGTCATAGCCATTTACCTTATATTAGTAGACTTGTGATGTCACAGAAATGACTGTGATGTTACAATAGCTTACCTCCCTTAAGCTGTTGTGATTTATGTCACAGCTGCTACTTGTCGAAAAACACTTGTGACGTCACAGCAATTCACCTGACAAGAACACAGTTGTGATGACATTGCATCTTACCTGCATGAAACCCACTTGTATTGTCACAAAAGTGAACTGGACTATTAGGATCACCCTATTGCCAAGTTGTATGGATGCTGTTACAGCAGAACTGGTAATCTGTCTTAGTGGGCATATTCCTGTGGTTATGCTCTAGCATATAAGCAGCATATTTCATGCTGCACAAAATCTGAATATTTTCCTATGAGGAGACCAACACAGGGCAACCCGGTTGCAGCCCTGTATGTGGGATGAGGCTTGGAGGCAAGCCAATGCGCCATAGTCACGTCGACATGCGGGCCCGCCTCCAAACATCTAAACATTGCTGAACACACAGGGCTCCCACTAGTGGGAGTCTAGGGTCTGCCCCCCTATCCCCCCTATCCCCCCCCCCCGAACCCCCTTGCTGACCACAACTCAGAGAAAGCCTCTGCGCAGCGATTCACATGAGTGTGGTTTTTACCTATGTGAACATACTTTATTAAAGTCCTGTGCCCAATAACATATAACATACAAATACACAAAGGTTCTACACATCGCAGTCTAGGTGATGGGTGCCATAAAAGTCCATAGCACTCCAACACGGTTAACTTTTTTAAAATTTTACACTTCAATGTAAAGATAGAATAAAAGCATATGTAGCAACATACATATCCAGTGCTTATTCTAGTCCTTTTGTGACTGGACATAAGATAAATATGTGGTGAGGGTGTGATGAAGGGCAGATGTTATTACCCTAGAGGCAGAAGGCATTAACCCCTTGTGTTCATGACGCCAGGGCATGGTTATCCTCTACACCCGAGGTATGGCCGCTGGTTCCTGGGCTAGGCAACTGCCAAATAATCACTCCGATGCAAAGTTACGGAACAACGGCAGCTTTACTGATGCAGACAGATGGAATAGTCTTTACAGCTCAGTTAGGCCCAAGGAGATGACCAGTGACTTAAGGAGACTTGCGGGCTCGCTGGGACTTGTAGTGGATTTGAACTGAATTATGCAGACCCACGCTGACTTTAGCAGACTTGACTAACTTGACTATGACTGACTAG
This sequence comes from Hyla sarda, assembly GCF_029499605.1. Lineage (NCBI taxonomy): Eukaryota > Metazoa > Chordata > Amphibia > Anura > Hylidae > Hyla > Hyla sarda. The sequence goes on from NC_079190.1 coordinate 427,913,369, forward strand.
ACTTCACCCCTGTTGTTGCTTACCAGGCTTTGACGTCCACCAGCGGGGCACTTGGTGATGGAAGTGTGGCTGCGTGACTAGGCCTTGGGTCTCCTCAGGACACCAGACACTCTCAGGTTTTGACTGTACCTCAGCATGCATAGAACTGACTAGCTAGCGCCTCCCTGGATTTCTAAGGGAGCAATTTGGAGTACTCCCATAGGTCACCACACAAGTCACCTGCTCACTGACACCTTCCCTGGTTACATGACTTGGTAACAACATTTAAAGGCATATGAACATTAGAAAGACAAATGAATAGATAACATAGGGCACTGTTAACCATTTAAGGTACACATAATGATGGTGGACACTGAAATAGAGTCCGCCACACAGAACAGAAAGGGTGTAGGAGAGCAACTCCTTTACTGGGCCACCACAAATATAAACGTAGTTCCAGATTTAAGGTTTGTGCTGCAATGTTTCGGTCTCGGACATTTAACAAGCCACATCTGCTGGTAGTTAGGCAGTAAAAGGGGCTTCACAGTCCGTCAGAAATAATATAAAAAACAACAACTAGTATCTACTTATCGATAGCTGCACCTATGTAAATATGACACAGATATGGAAATATGAGCTGGGGCCTGCTGACACCAATGCGGCGGTGTCACATGACTCTTAGTTTACTTAGCCCCTAAATCTCTTGAACAAGTGAGGTAATGAAGCTGCAGACACCACAGTTGATAGCGTCAGCAGTTTTGTTCCATTGACTCCCAAGGCAAAAAAATGTGTCGTTCATTGAGACCTTTGTTTTTTGCTGAGCTCTTGTGTTCACACAAAACAATAAGCAGCATCAGCTCATAAGCCCCTTTCTGCTCCCGGACCCTACATAAATTCTAATTTTCTATTGTACGTGATATGGGCCTCTGGGCTGATACTCTATGTATTCTCCATTCAAGTTAGACCACTCCTAAAAAAAAAAGCTTAAAAAAGAAAGTTTAGTGCAAGCAAATTTATGGAGTATATATTAGTGGGGAGGGGGTCTGGCTCAACACCAACCATCTGCTTCATTGGCTCAGTCACAGCGTTCCAGTGAGTAATACATGTGTGCTGCTTTTTATACTCCTTCTTCTTTAAATCAGGTATTATATGATGGTATATGTGTAGAATTGGATATATACATGCGTCACCATGTACTCCCATCCTTAAAGATGTATTGCAGTTTAAAGATGACCCCTTAGGTTTACCTACAGTCTCATGTGGGACCGAACTCTTATAGGACCTATGTCTTGTATTATAGAATTATTTCACTATCTGTGTTAGCCGAAATTTGTGACACTGTAATATTGTTTGTCTTATAAGTATAGCTGGTCCTTTGGGTTGTTTCACCTTAGGACAGATTATAAGACACACATGGGAGCAGAGAATTTGGTATAGAATATGGTACAGAATATGGTATAGGGGTCAGTGAATACAAAAAATATTTAATCAGTAAGATCAAAATCCTATGTGTTTTTACAACCTGTAATGATCAGTAGAGACAAAACCTGTAATGATCAGTAGAGACAAGGTTATCACTTATTAAGTCAATGTATATATATGGAAAATATTGCACTTTGATCTTTGAATATAATTAAGATGAGAAAGTAATATATTTATTAGAAATAGAGATGAGCGAACTTACAGCAAATTCGATTCGTCACGAACTTCTCGGCTCGGCAGTTGATGACTTATCCTGCATCAATGAGTTCAGCTTTCAGGTGCTCCGGTGGGCTGGAAAAGGTGGATACAGTCCTAGGAGAATCTTTCCTAGGACTGTATCCACCTTTTCCAGCCCACCGGAGCACCTGAAAGCTGAACTAATTTATGCAGGATAAGTCATCAACTGCCGAGCCGAGAAGTTCGTGACGAATCGAATTTACTGTAAGTTCGCTCATCTCTAATTAGAAGCTCACAATTCAATGCACATTCTATACTTATCACTGCAGACTCCATAATGTAGAATTTATGTAAACCTTGTTAGTCACATAAGGGTTTATTCACGACGGACATTGCCTTCTTTTTTTCTGGTGATCTTCTATTACTGTAGCTACATGACTGCTACATGACTGTAATGTTATAAAACATTTAACATGTTATAAGCCTGTCATAGCTTTTTATTGTCAGGGGGGGACTTAAAGGGGTACTCCGGTGGAAAACTTTTTTTTTTAATCAACTGGTGCCAGAAAGTTAAACAGATGTGTAAATGACTTCTTTCAAAAATTCTTAATCCTTACAGTACTTAAAGCGGCTGTATACTACAGAGGAAATTCTTTTCTTTTTTTTTAATTTCTTTTCTGTCACGACCACAGTGCTCTCTGCTGACACCTCTGTGCATTTTAGGATCTGTCCGGAGCAGGAGAGGTTTGCTAGGGGGATTTTCTCCTGCTCTGGACAGTTCCTGACATGGACAGAGGTGGCAGCAGAGAGCACTGAGGTCGTGACAGAAAAGAAATCCAAAAAGAAAAGAATCTCCTCTGTAGCGTTCAGCCGCTAATAAGTACTGGAAGGATTAAGATATTTTTTTTTTAAATAGAAGTCATTTACAAATCTGTTTAACTTTCTGGCATCAGTTGATTAAAAAAAAAAGTTTTCCACCGGAGTACCCCTTTAATCTGAGACTCCACTGATTATTAAAACAAAGAGGTACAATTGCTCTGCTAAGTGGTTTTCCCCCTTCAGATCTGCTTTTTAGCATTCTTCAGAGAACTGTATATTGGCTCTGTATTATGCTAAGTTTTTCTACTGCCTATAGTAGTTTTTCCCAACCAGTGTGCCTCCAGCTGTTGCAAAACTACAACTCCCAGCATGCCCGGACAGCCAACGGCTGTCCGGGCATGCTGGGAGTTGCAGTTTTGCAACAGCTGGAGGCACACTGGTTTGGGAACACTGGCCTATAGACATCTCTCACGAAAGAGCCAACAAATATTTGTTGACATGACAGCAACCTGATTCAACATTATTTATCATTTTGCAGCTATAGGATCTACATAAAAAGTGAAGTACTGCTGCACATATGGACTCTGCATTCTAGTTTCTTATGGTTCTAGTCTACGCCTTAGTTGAGGACCTTAAAGGGGTTATCCAGGAAAAAACTTTTTTTTTATATATCAACTGGCTCCAGAAAGTTAAACACATTTGTAAATTAAATCGAAAAAAATGGGGTATGTGCAGCTCACAATATAAATTAATCGAGGCTAATTGGAAAGTATTTACACCAAAAAATACTAGTACAAAATAATATATAAGGAAAAAAGGGGGGGTACCAAATGCCTCTAGATTAATACCATAAAATGGTACATGATGATAAAATTACAGAAAAAATAAATGATAAATCGGACTGTGCTTCACTTTAAATGATGTACAAATTTAATATAAAAAATACAAATAGGACATAAAATAAATAATACAAATGTATTACAAAAAATGCCTCCTACCACAGGGCCCTTGTGGGGAGGTGAGATAATTAAATACAAAACATATATTAAAAATATTTTTGTAAAAATTATAGCATGTAAATAACGCTCTACCGCTATCTCAATATATTGTAAACCGACATAGTATACTTTTGTGCGGTATACTCCGTTCCCATGTGATTTAGAACAGTTCACAAAGTGATATAGTTACCAACTCCTCAGGGTGGTTTTGGCTGGACGTCCGAGAGATAAATATATAAGAGCTGTATTCAGCGCTAGCGTGCGCTTACGGTGACGGGCCCGGATGCCACAGGCCAAAAAGGTCACCGGTCACGAAGTAATAGCAGGCTCGATGGCAGATGCAATGGAGGCTTTATCCAGCGCTGGCATGCGCTTGCGATGACGGGCCCGGTTGCCGCAGGCCAAGGAGAAGTCACCGATCACGGAGTGGCTCCGGAGATGTAGATATACTCGGAGATATGTGGATCTTGCTCCGGAAACAGGGAAAAGAAAGCCTCGTGGAAGATCTCTCGGCGTCTGGTGGAATGGCGGATAAGTTGTAGCCAGGTGTACAATCAGCAGGTGATGGAGTTGTATCGGAGATAGATGATTGCGGTTTGTAGATTGCGGTAGTCATGCAATAAGTATTTCTTTCTCTAGACGCGTTTCAGGGTACTTTATATATGACCCTTTCCTCAGTAGAGATATCTTTAACAGTGAAGCTCAAAGTCCTTTTATACATGTTACCTGTCTAATTGTTACAGGTGTGTTTCTGTTTAAATCTTCCGCAAATAGCGGAGTGGAATGGGAAAACATGGAGTTGTTTCATCTTAATAAAGCAGTGTTCACATTTAGAATCAGTATATATGCGTTCTTATTTAAATATAGTGTCGTATATATTGTAAACATTAGAACAATACATCTAACGTACAGTAAAGTGTACAGATAAAGTGTATAGTACTGAGATGGAAAACAAAAAGATAATAAAAATAAAAGTAAGAATAAAAATGAAAAAAATAATAATAAAACTAAAATAAAAATAAAAATAAAATAAATAAAAAGTAATAATTAAATGAATAAAGAAGAAAATAAAAATAAAAATAAAATAAAAATAAGAAAAAATAAATAAAAATAAAAATAAAAATAAAAAGATATAAAATAAATGTAAAATAGGTGTATAGATAAAATAAAGTGCTATAGAGTTACATGGAAGTAATTAGTGTATAAGAAGGTTGAAGGATGGCCAGTCACGCAGAGTAAAAATAGAGTGGGTCCGACCTCTCCATGGGGGCCCACATGTTTGAAAAAAAGGGGGGGCCTCCATGGGGAGAGCGGGACACACTCTACAGAAATCCAAAAAGTTCAAAATTCGAGTTAAGGCCATTCGGCTCTAGAGAATTAAATTCATAAATCTTCTGACTTTCAGCCTTAGACATTTTAACGATGAAGCTGCCTCCTCTCCAATCTTTCTTAATAGTTTGTAAGCCTGTATAGAAAAAAGTGGTGATTTCTTTATTGTGAAATTTTGCAAAATGGGCTGATAAAGGGTGTTTTAGGTTTCCATTTTTTATATTTGCTAGATGTTCAGCAATTCTAGTTTTTAATGGTCTTTTAGTTCTCCCAATGTATTGTTTCATACATCCACACTGTATCAAATATAGTACTCCACTTGTGTGGCACGAGATGTGTTCTTTAATGATCCATTTAAAGTCAGTAGTACATGATGAAATTTCTGTAGTTTTTTTAGGGCCCTTCACTTTCATACAATTGGGGCATATTCCACATCTGAAAAAGCCTTTTGTGTTTAGCCACGTCTCAGATATATTTTGAATTTTTATGGGTGGTTTTATACTTGGTGCAATCGTTATCCCCAAATTGGGGGCCTTTTTATATACAATGGGGGCTCGGTCTGGCAGCAATCCTCCTATATCTTTATCTTGTTTGACCATATGCCAGTGCTTATTGATAATTTGTTCAATTTTTTTATATTCATAATTATAAGGTAAAATTAATTTAATTGAATGTTCAGTGGATATAGTGTCTTTATCTTTTGGTGCAAAAAATGTGGTTCTATCTAGAAGTTTAACATGATTAAGGGACTGGGTTAGAAGTGTGTCCGGATAGTTTTTATCCTTGAAAAGAGAAGTCATATCTTCTGCTTCTTCCAAAAAAATATTGTTCGATGTACAGTTACGTTTTAAACGGCGAAACTGTCCTTTAGGGATATTTGTAAGCCAACTAGACAGATGGCAGCTTGTATAGTCTATGTAACTATTTTTCGTAGTAGGTTTCTTATAAGTATTGCAATTTAATCTAGTTTTATCCGGGCTCACTTTAATCTCTAAATCAAGGAAGGTGATGGATTGTGTACTAATGTGTGAAGTAAAATTTAGAAAGTGACTATTAGTGTTTAGATTGTTAATAAATAAATCTAAATCTGTGATAGACCCATCCCAAATTAAAATAATATCGTCAATGTAACGTCTCCAGAGCACCAGATTTGCGCCAAGGTGGGGGGTGATGGTGTCCTCTTCCCAAGATGCCATAAACAAATTAGCATAACTTGGCGCAAATCTGGTGCCCATCGCGGTACCGATTAACTGTAAATAATAATCACCATTAAAATAAAAATAATTGTGAGTAAGAATGAAATTAATAGCTGTGAGAATAAATTCAATCTGTGAAGGTTTGTGATTGTGTTTAAGTAAAAATTTCTGAGTTGCTGCCAGACCTAAATTGTGACGTATATTTGTGTAGAGGGATGATACATCCAAAGTGGCTAAAATATGATTGTCAGACCAGTTGAATGATTCAATAATTTCGACAATTTGGGTGGTATCTTTAATATAAGATTTGGTGCTTTGTACCATATCTTGTAAAAATTTGTCTACATATTGGGACAGGTTTGAAGTCATAGACCCGATCCCAGATATGATAGGTCTACCCGGAGGGCTAATTAAGCTCTTATGTGTCTTGGGTAGACAATAGAAAACAGGAAGTCTCTCATGAGTGCTCAAGATGAATTTATATTCGTTGTCATTGAGGATATCTTCCTCTAAAGCTTTTTTACAGATATTTAATAATTGAGCACTGTATTCTGCAGTGGGATCCTTTGTTAATTTTTTATATGTCATATCATCATTCAACTGTCTTTGACATTCATTTATATAGTCTTTTGTATTTAAAATCACAATACCTCCCCCCTTGTCGGCGGGACGTATTGTGATTTCGTTATTAGCCTGTAGTTCTTGAATTGCTTTCTTTTCTGCAGAATTGATATTAGATTTTTGTTTGTGGCTATATTTTAGTTGCCTAATATCTTTTTCTACTAGATTTTTGAAAGTCACAATATCTGGACCCATCATATTTTTTGGATAGAACCAAGATTGTGGTTTAAGATTCGTGTGTACAAATTCCGTAGGTTTGGGTTCATATTGAAAAGGGTGTTTGATAAAGTATTTTTTTAAACAAATAGTTCTAATAAATTTTTCAAGACCGACATATGTGTCGAATTTTTTTAAGGGATAAGATGGAGCAAATTTTAAGCCCTTATTCAACAATTTAGTCTGGGCAGGAGTTAAAGTATGATTGCTTAAATTGATAATGACATTGTCTATTGGTGTGGATGTGTCTTTCCTATTTTCTGAGGTGGTTGTGATAGATTTTCTATTTCTAAATTTTCTTCGTGTCCTCTTTTTTTGGGGGGGTTCGGTGTTGCAATTGGTTCTATGTGGTTTTTCCCAGGTATGGGATGCATCTCCACTGTTACAGTCTGTGTTCTCTGTGTTGGTCCTGTTGGTTGTGATCGGTGTGTTTGATACTGGTTGTGTCTGTATGGAGATTGTGGATATTTTCTCCACTTGGGGGAGTAGTGTTGTGTTTGGTATGTATAGTGAGATTGGTGATGATTGGTATAAGGAGGATATTTTTTCCTGGTGTATGGAGATGGGTTTTGTGTGTAATTGAGATTGGTCTGAGGGTGTTCTTCCCCAAAAAAATGTTTTTTATCTGTCAAGGGGGCATATCTATTCTGAGTATTGATATTATAAGTGGTTACTTTCTCAGATGTGGCTGATCTAGAAGGTTTAATCGTGGTTTGCCATAGGAGTTTTTTTGTTTTTCTGCTGATGATTTCTTCTTCTAATCTATCCAATTTTTTACATAAATGTTATATTATTTTGTACTAGTATTTTTTGGTGTAAATACTTTCCAATTAGCCTCGATTAATTTATATTGTGAGCTGCACATACCCCATTTTTTTCGATTTAATCTTATTACACCTTTGTGAACGTGCTCCACTATTTCATGATGAACATTTGGTCACATTTAGAGAATAAGAAAAAATCAATAGATAATTTTACATTTTCAAATATTGACAAAAATTCTATAAAACCAGATGAAGGTATAGATTTACAGACAATTCAAAATTTTAAAAGGTTGGAGAATGTCTTGTCACGCAGATTAAGAAACCAGTGGGAAATTAAAAGTTTGTCCCACTTACTAGAGATAGACCACATCCCAAAGGGTTTATATCTAAACAAAACCCCTGCGGGGGACCTAGAAAGCGAACAGTTTAATTCTAAATGGGATAAAACCCTCAAAGAGTATTCTAAGGGACTGGTCAGATTGGTCATAGAAAGAAGAAAAGAACTTATAGTTACCCAAGATAATGAAATCAATCAAATCAAAATACTACTAGACCAATATGACCAATCCCCGGAATATCTTAAACAACAAGAACATTTATGTAAAAAATTGGATAGATTAGAAGAAGAAATCATCAGCAGAAAAACAAAAAAACTCCTATGGCAAACCACGATTAAACCTTCTAGATCAGCCACATCTGAGAAAGTAACCACTTATAATATCAATACTCAGAATAGATATGCCCCCTTGACAGATAAAAAACATTTTTTTGGGGAAGAACACCCTCAGACCAATCTCAATTACACACAAAACCCATCTCCATACACCAGGAAAAAATATCCTCCTTATACCAATCATCACCAATCTCACTATACATACCAAACACAACACTACTCCCCCAAGTGGAGAAAATATCCACAATCTCCATACAGACACAACCAGTATCAAACACACCGATCACAACCAACAGGACCAACACAGAGAACACAGACTGTAACAGTGGAGATGCATCCCATACCTGGGAAAAACCACATAGAACCAATTGCAACACCGAACCCCCCCAAAAAAAGAGGACACGAAGAAAATTTTGAAATAGAAAATCTATCACAACCACCTCAGAAAATAGGAAAGACACATCCACACCAATAGACAATGTCATTATCAATTTAAGCAATCATACTTTAACTCCTGCCCAGACTAAATTGTTGAATAAGGGCTTAAAATTTGCTCCATCTTATCCCTTAAAAAAATTCGACACATATGTCGGTCTTGAAAAATTTATTAGAACTATTTGTTTAAAAAAATACTTTATCAAACACCCTTTTCAATATGAACCCAAACCTACGGAATTTGTACACACGAATCTTAAACCACAATCTTGGTTCTATCCAAAAAATATGATGGGTCCAGATATTGTGACTTTCAAAAATCTAGTAGAAAAAGATATTAGGCAACTAAAATATAGCCACAAACAAAAATCTAATATCAATTCTGCAGAAAAGAAAGCAATTCAAGAACTACAGGCTAATAACGAAATCACAATACGTCCCGCCGACAAGGGGGGAGGTATTGTGATTTTAAATACAAAAGACTATATAAATGAATGTCAAAGACAGTTGAATGATGATATGACATATAAAAAATTAACAAAGGATCCCACTGCAGAATACAGTGCTCAATTATTAAATATCTGTAAAAAAGCTTTAGAGGAAGATATCCTCAATGACAACGAATATAAATTCATCTTGAGCACTCATGAGAGACTTCCTGTTTTCTATTGTCTACCCAAGACACATAAGAGCTTAATTAGCCCTCCGGGTAGACCTATCATATCTGGGATCGGGTCTATGACTTCAAACCTGTCCCAATATGTAGACAAATTTTTACAAGATATGGTACAAAGCACCAAATCTTATATTAAAGATACCACCCAAATTGTCGAAATTATTGAATCATTCAACTGGTCTGACAATCATATTTTAGCCACTTTGGATGTATCATCCCTCTACACAAATATACGTCACAATTTAGGTCTGGCAGCAACTCAGAAATTTTTACTTAAACACAATCACAAACCTTCACAGATTGAATTTATTCTCACAGCTATTAATTTCATTCTTACTCACAATTATTTTTATTTTAATGGTGATTATTATTTACAGTTAATCGGTACCGCGATGGGCACCAGATTTGCGCCAAGTTATGCTAATTTGTTTATGGCATCTTGGGAAGAGGACACCATCACCCCCCACCTTGGCGCAAATCTGGTGCTCTGGAGACGTTACATTGACGATATTATTTTAATTTGGGATGGGTCTATCACAGATTTAGATTTATTTATTAACAATCTAAACACTAATAGTCACTTTCTAAATTTTACTTCACACATTAGTACACAATCCATCACCTTCCTTGATTTAGAGATTAAAGTGAGCCCGGATAAAACTAGATTAAATTGCAATACTTATAAGAAACCTACTACGAAAAATAGTTACATAGACTATACAAGCTGCCATCTGTCTAGTTGGCTTACAAATATCCCTAAAGGACAGTTTCGCCGTTTAAAACGTAACTGTACATCGAACAATATTTTTTTGGAAGAAGCAGAAGATATGACTTCTCTTTTCAAGGATAAAAACTATCCGGACACACTTCTAACCCAGTCCCTTAATCATGTTAAACTTCTAGATAGAACCACATTTTTTGCACCAAAAGATAAAGACACTATATCCACTGAACATTCAATTAAATTAATTTTACCTTATAATTATGAATATAAAAAAATTGAACAAATTATCAATAAGCACTGGCATATGGTCAAACAAGATAAAGATATAGGAGGATTGCTGCCAGACCGAGCCCCCATTGTATATAAAAAGGCCCCCAATTTGGGGATAACGATTGCACCAAGTATAAAACCACCCATAAAAATTCAAAATATATCTGAGACGTGGCTAAACACAAAAGGCTTTTTCAGATGTGGAATATGCCCCAATTGTATGAAAGTGAAGGGCCCTAAAAAAACTACAGAAATTTCATCATGTACTACTGACTTTAAATGGATCATTAAAGAACACATCTCGTGCCACACAAGTGGAGTACTATATTTGATACAGTGTGGATGTATGAAACAATACATTGGGAGAACTAAAAGACCATTAAAAACTAGAATTGCTGAACATCTAGCAAATATAAAAAATGGAAACCTAAAACACCTTTTATCAGCCCATTTTGCAAAATTTCACAATAAAGAAATCACCACTTTTTTCTATACAGGCTTACAAACTATTAAGAAAGATTGGAGAGGAGGCAGCTTCATCGTTAAAATGTCTAAGGCTGAAAGTCAGAAGATTTATGAATTTAATTCTCTAGAGCCGAATGGCCTTAACTCGAATTTTGAACTTTTTGGATTTCTGTAGAGTGTGTCCCGCTCTCCCCATGGAGGCCCCCCCTTTTTTTCAAACATGTGGGCCCCCATGGAGAGGTCGGACCCACTCTATTTTTACTCTGCGTGACTGGCCATCCTTCAACCTTCTTATACACTAATTACTTCCATGTAACTCTATAGCACTTTATTTTATCTATACACCTATTTTACATTTATTTTATATCTTTTTATTTTTATTTTTATTTTTATTTATTTTTTCTTATTTTTATTTTATTTTTATTTTTATTTTCTTTATTCATTTAATTATTACTTTTTATTTATTTTATTTTTATTTTTATTTTTATTTTAGTTTTATTATTATTTTTTTCATTTTTATTCTTACTTTTATTTTTATTATCTTTTTGTTTTCCATCTCAGTACTATACACTTTATCTGTACACTTTACTGTATGTTAGATGTATTGTTCTAATGTTTACAATATATACGACACTATATTTAAATAAGAACGCATATATACTGATTCTAAATGTGAACACTGCTTTATTAAGATGAAACAACTCCATGTTTTCCCATTCCACTCCGCTATTTGCGGAAGATTTAAACAGAAACACACCTGTAACAATTAGACAGGTAACATGTATAAAAGGACTTTGAGCTTCACTGTTAAAGATATCTCTACTGAGGAAAGGGTCATATATAAAGTACCCTGAAACGCGTCTAGAGAAAGAAATACTTATTGCATGACTACCGCAATCTACAAACCGCAATCATCTATCTCCGATACAACTCCATCACCTGCTGATTGTACACCTGGCTACAACTTATCCGCCATTCCACCAGACGCCGAGAGATCTTCCACGAGGCTTTCTTTTCCCTGTTTCCGGAGCAAGATCCACATATCTCCGAGTATATCTACATCTCCGGAGCCACTCCGTGATCGGTGACTTCTCCTTGGCCTGCGGCAACCGGGCCCGTCATCGCAAGCGCATGCCAGCGCTGGATAAAGCCTCCATTGCATCTGCCATCGAGCCTGCTATTACTTCGTGACCGGTGACCTTTTTGGCCTGTGGCATCCGGGCCCGTCACCGTAAGCGCACGCTAGCGCTGAATACAGCTCTTATATATTTATCTCTCGGACGTCCAGCCAAAACCACCCTGAGGAGTTGGTAACTATATCACTTTGTGAACTGTTCTAAATCACATGGGAACGGAGTATACCGCACAAAAGTATACTATGTCGGTTTACAATATATTGAGATAGCGGTAGAGCGTTATTTACATGCTATAATTTTTACAAAAATATTTTTAATATATGTTTTGTATTTAATTATCTCACCTCCCCACAAGGGCCCTGTGGTAGGAGGCATTTTTTGTAATACATTTGTATTATTTATTTTATGTCCTATTTGTATTTTTTATATTAAATTTGTACATCATTTAAAGTGAAGCACAGTCCGATTTATCATTTATTTTTTCTGTAATTTTATCATCATGTACCATTTTATGGTATTAATCTAGAGGCATTTGGTACCCCCCCTTTTTTCCTTATACATTTGTAAATTACTTCTATTAAAAAAAAATCTTAATCCTTTCAGTACTTATGAGCTTCTGAAGTTAAGGTTGTTCTTTTCTGTCTAAGTGCTCTCTGATGACACGTGTCTCGCTAACCGCCCAGTTTAGAAGCAAATCCCCATAGCAAACCTCTTCTAAACTGGGTGGTTCCCGAGACACATGTCATCAGAGAGCACTTAGACAGAAAAGAACAACCTTACCTTTAGAAGCTCATAAGTACTGAAAGGATTAAGATTTTTTAATAGAAGTAATTTACAAATCTGTTTAACTTTCTGGAGCCAGTTGATATATATATATATATATATATATATATATATATATAAAAGTTTTTTTCCTCGATAACCCCTTTAATGTTCTATACATTCTCAAATACAAATTGTCACGGCACAGACAGCGAACCCTCAGTGATTTCCACATAAAGGATCTTTAGCAGTGAAAGCTTTCAAAAAATAGGTAGTTGGGGAAATCCAAATGTAATTCTCCTGAATGGTTCTATTCAGAATCCATAGTCTGTCATTTATTTTCTGTTGCTCTTATAGCACCATCATAGCCCAGAGTGCTGTACAGAGATTGACACCAGTCTCTGTTCATAATCTACATAAGAAGCAGCATAAATTATCCAGATGTATTTGCAGCTCCACCGAAACCCTGCATTTCAGGGACATATAAAGTAACATTATATTTGCAATTGCTATTCATAATATACAACAAAGGAACATGAAGTCGCACTCACCGGGACAAATCTTCAGCGTGATGAAAGCTTTATTCCACAAGAAATGCTGCAGATACAGGAAAATTTGAATCCATGGCGGGCAGCGAGAGCCGGTGAGACTCTCAGACGCGGGGCATACCGCTGATAGGCTATCATGGTATGCCCCGCGTCTCACCGGCTCTCGCTCCCCGCCATGGATTCAAATTTTCCTGTATCTGCAGCATTTCTTGTGGAATAAAGCTTTCATCACGCTGAAGATTTGTCCGGGTGAGTGCGACTTCATGTTCCTTTGTTGTATGACATCTTTCTGAAGCTCTTTATACTTGGAAGTCAGCACCCTAGGATACAGCTAGCTGCTAATTTATACCTGTAGCCAACAATGGCCAATAGGAGCCAGCCTACGGGATTTTACGTGTTTGTAGAGCGGTGCCTGGTTTACTTCTTTACCGTTTATGCTATTCATAATACAGTCTCGACTGGACAACAAAACCTGCTTCTCTTTGTATAGCTGGTGTATATAGCTGGCCCAAATGGCACTTGTAAAGGGAATCGAAGAACATCCTAGAAATGAGCAGGATTTGGAGAATAAAAATAACCTTAGATATGATATCATAGAGTATGATATCAAATGTTACTACTTTTTCTTTTGTGTTCAAAGTTAAAAATTCTGATAATGGAATTATTACAGATTTCATAAAGATTTCCAAGATGTCTCACACCGGAGCTCAAGGAAGCATTGGTAGCCATTCATCTTTGGGGCTGCAGAATTACAAGGTATGTACAACAATATGGTATAGTATATAGCATTGCATTTCTGCATACATAATAACCTGTTACAGTCATTAATTAATTATTAGGTATATTTTTTCTGAATAAGAATAATGCATGCCGACCCTTAACCGACGATATAACACTAGTGCTATAGTAAAGATATTGCATAGTGGGGGAGCATAAGGTGCTGTCTGATTTATTTAACATGTTCTGGAAAGTTTCTTAAAAGTAAAATCTGCAGATTATAAAGACAAATGTTTCAACAAGACATATAGAGGCCAATAAATGTAGAACACAATATCCTTCTAAGTTCTTTTTCCGTCTTGTCTATTTTATTTTTTTATTTACAGCTGATTTGCTATGAATATGAAAATTTCCAAGGCCGCAAAGTGGAATTCAACAGCGAGTGCAGAAACTTGTGTGACCGAGGCTTCGACCATGTGAAGTCCATTCGAGTGGAAGCTGGGCCGTAAGTTTCAAATTCTTCAAACATATCTAATAGGGGAGGTTTAAATAAAAAATATGAAAAATGTAAGAAGATCAGAAAAAAATATGAAAAACGTAAGAAGATCAGTCAGCCTCATACATGTTTGTGTTTTCCTAAATGTTTGTATTCCCCATGAAATAACAATAACAATACCTCTACTTAAAGGAGAACTGTAGTGCAATATAATTTATCCCCTAATTTATCTCCGAAGGATAGGGGATAAGTTATAGATCGCGGGGGAGATCGCAGGGGGGTACGACCACTGGGACCCCCCACGATTTCCTGTACTGGGCCGCGGCAGTATGTTCCGGGGTGTTCCGTGTCTGCCGCAGCCTTCTGCTGGGGACGACACGGCGCTTCCTGCAGACTGCCGCAGCCCTGTACAGGTTATTCCTTATTTTTCTAACAGGATAACTTACATTGCACTACAGTTCTCCTTTAACAATACCTCTACTTCTTCCTTGAAATGTATAAATCAATTGACAACTGAGGGTTACCATTCCAGCCATCAATAAAGTAGGGTCTTACACAATCTTTCACTGTCAACAGTGATTGAACAGTATCAGGGTGTGCAGGGACCAGACACTTAGACTAGGAAAATGTTACCAACAAGTCGTCAGTTTATTTATGAATTTTCAGGAGAAATAGTAGATGTCTGACATATTACAAAGTAAGAAAGGTTGATTGAGATTTGTTGTTTTATGAGGAATCTGCATACACTGCAATCCATCCATCACTGTAAGGAGAGACAGGGCTTGTTACCTGGAGCACCTGCTACCTTCAGTTATTTTGGAGTAAACAGTCCATGCATCAATATCTGCAATATCACATAAATATTGGGTCAATATTATAACACATTATGGTTCAAATTTGCAGATGGGTCACTTTTGAACAGAAAGATTTCACTGGAGAGATGTTCATTCTGGAGAAAGGAGAATACCCCCGCTGGGACTCCTGGTCTAACTGCTTCCGTTCCGATAGGATCATGTCCTTGAGACCAGTCCGTATGGTAAGATCTTAACCCCAATTGAAGTCAATAAGAAATCATCTCGTAAAATATTCCTCATGCTTTTATTAATCAGATTGACATGAAATTTCCCCAAAGGGTCATTCTATCCTACAATTTTATCTTTCAGTATGTATATTTAGGGTTCAAGGTGTATGTACCATAGTGGCCCCATCCCCTTCTCCATGGGGGGGAAAGATAGGGGAAATATAAAGAGAAAAGGTGGAAATGTATTAAACATTTTGGAAAATGTGCAGTTGTCTATGGTCCTTTTATTTTTAATATTGTTCATTTTTTTTATTATGCATTAATATTTATTTTTATTATTTTATTTAAAAAAAAATTCCTCTGAAAAGTGAAAGCTGCAATCTGACAGGTTGCTATTGGCAACTTCTTCCCTGTTCTTTTGTTTGATAAATCTACAAGGGGTCGTGGGGAATGTCAATAAGTAGTGGCTCCTCTGTCCTAGGATATTGAGATATTAATGGGGCCACAATTTGGAGCTTTACTATGTGGTCCCAAATGATCACAGTGGTACACAATAAAAGGAAAAGACTGAATGGTTGCAATAGATTTCCATTAAATGATACATTTCTAAAAATGTGCTAAATGATCCTCAGTATATTGTTACAATAATATTAATATAATACATCATTACTGGTTTAGAGTTTTTTCTATCTATTATTTTTACTTTTAATTTCTTAGGTTGCATTCACATCACTATTCGGGAATATGGCCGCCAGATCCGATGGGACAATTTGGAAACCGGCTGTAGCCCTTGCCACCCCCCTTTTCATTTTAATGAGCCGAACGGAGTCAGCTAGTGACTCAGTTCGGCTCATTTTTTGGACTGTATCAGTTTTTGTTGGCCGACTGAAAACCGAGAAAAACAATTAACCGAACGGAGTCACTAGCGGACTCCGTTCGGCTCATTGAAATATATAGGGTGTGGCACGGGGATACGGAAGCAGCTGTTTAGAAAACACTGGACTAGGAGCATTGGTACGAAGGCAGAAAAATGCATAGCTGTGTTACTAAAAGGGTTATTCAGGATTAGAAGAACATGGTATAGATTGTGAGTGGTATTGCAGGAAAACCCCCTTAACCAGGCACAACTCACATGGTTGTTTTTGATACATGACAACTCCTTTCAGGCTGCTGTATCACCAAATTGTTATGTGAAAGGAGCCTGAAAGGAGTTGTCATGTATCAAAAACAACCAAGTGAGTTGTGCCTGGTTAAGGGGTTTTTCCTGCAATACCACTCACAATCTATACCATGTTCTTCTAATCCTGAATAACCCTTTAAGTAACACAGCTATGCATTTTTCTGCCTTCGTACCAATGCTCCTATTCCAGTGTTTTCTAAACAGCGTGTCTCCAGCTGTTGCAAAACTTCAACTCCCAGCGTGCCTTTGGCTGTCCGGGCATGCTGGGAGTTGTAGTTTTGCACCAGCTGGAGGCACGTTTTTCAGAAAACACTGTCCCAGTCTAATACAAGGCAAATGGTAAACTAAAACTCCTTATAATATAAATCATTTATTCTTGTATTGATTTATGTAACATGACAATCTCTTAAATTACAGGACACTCAGGATTATAAGATCTCCCTCTATGAATGTATCAATTTCGAGGGTAGGAAGATGGAGGTCTGTGATGAAGATATCCCCAGTTTGTGGTCCTATGGATTTCAGGATAGAGTCGCTAGTGTTCAGGTCCTTGGAGGAACGTAAGTGTTTAGAGATACACTAACTCCTGTACATTTATACACAACCGGACATGGTAAAGACTTATCTAAGGATTTCACATAGGGGGAGATTTATCAAAACCTGTTCAGAGGAAAAGTTGCTGAGTTGCCCATAGCAACCAATCAGATTACTACTTTCATTTTTGAAAAGGGCCTCTGAAAAATGAAAGTAGTAATCTGATTGGGTGCTATGCACAACTCAGTAACTTTTGCTCTGGACAGGTTTTGATAAATCTCCCCCTTAGGGTATGTTCAGACTACGGATTTGTAGCTGAATCTCCGCTCGCGGAATTCTGCGAGTGAAATTCCGCACAGTGAATGTTACTATCTGTGTGAATGGGTCTTCCACGAGACCCGTTCACACTGCGGGATTTCAGCGGTGGACAATTCCACCGCTGAAATTTTTCAGCGCAAAGAAAGAACATGTTCATTCTTTGCGCGGAAGTCCGCGAGCACTGCTAAGCCGTCAATGGTGACGGCGCAGTGCCGCGCGGTCCTACCACCACCGCTGGCTGCCAGACTGAATCTCCGCTCGCTGAATTCCGCGAGCGGAGATTCAGCCACAAATCCATAGTCTGAACATACCCATAGTCTTAAAAAAAAAAATTGTAATTAAATTCTCAATTGTACATGAAGACACAATGGAAGATCAGCTGAGTATTGGAGATATAGAACAATAACTATTAGTTCATTCATGACTTTTGCTGTAGTGCCATCTGGTGCATGTCTATAGATCAAACCATTTTAGGGTCCTTTTAGACAGGCTTCTCTATAGATTTTGGCACTCACCGTTCACTTGCTGAGCCATTATATGGCCCAAATAATCGTGTAGCCGGGTAGCACGAACGGTCGCTAGATTGTTAATGTGGCTCTTAAAGGGGGTACTTCAGTGGAAAACTTTTTTTTTTTTAATCAACTGGTGCCAGAAAATTAAACAGATTAGTAAATTACTTCTATTAAAAAATCTTAATCCTCCCAGTACTTATTAGCTGCTGAATACTACAGTGGAAATTATTTTCTTTTTGGAACACAGAGCTCTCTGCTGACATCATGACCACAGTGCTCTCTGCTGACATCTCTGTCCATTTTAAGAACTGTCCAGAGTAGGAGAAAATCCCCATGGCAAACATATGCTGCTCTGGACAGTTCCTAAAATGGACAGAAATGTCAGCAGAGAGCACTGTGGTCATGATGTCAGCAGAAAGCACTGTGTTCCAAAAAGAAATTAATTTCCTATAGTATTCAGCAGCTAATAAGTACAGGAAGGATTAAGATTTTTTAATAGAAGTAATTTTCACTTTATGGCACCAGTGGATTTAAAAAAAAATTTCCACAGGAGTACCCCTTTAAAGGGGTACTCAGGAGAAAAAAATTAATCAAATCAAATGGTGCCAGAAGATTATGCAGATTTGTAAATTCCTTCTATTTAAAAATCTTAATCCTTCCAGTGCTTATCAGCTGCTTTATGCTCCAGAGGAAGCTGTGTGGTTATTTCCAGTCTGACCACAGTGCTCTCTACTGACACCTCTGTCCGTGTCAGGAACTGTCCAGAGCAGGAGCAAACTCCATTGCAAACCTCTTCTGCTCTGGACAGTTCCTGACACGGACAGAGGTGTACAGGAAGGATTAAGATTTTTAAATAGAAGTAATTTACAAATCTGTATATCTTTCTGGCACCATTTTATTTGAAATTTTTTTTTTTACTCTGGAGTACCCCTTCAACTATAGATGCACATTCCCTGGTAACAATTATTTTATTGGATGCACAAAAGATGATCGTTTTCTCATTCTTCAACTAGCCCTTTTACACAATTGGCACAATTGGCCCAAAAGGGCCTTTATACCACCAGGCAATGCTACTCAAGCATTTGGTCAAATTGGTGGAGAGCTGTTCCAGAGCACCTTCTTCAGCATAAATCATAAGGGCTTACTACTAGGGTTGCCACCTGACCAGTATTTTACCGGTACAGCTGGTATTTTGACCACCCTGATGGTATTTTTGAATGAAATCCTCTAACTCCCGGAATGTTGCACCATAACCTATACCAGTGTTTCCCAACCAGAGCTCCTCCAGCTGTTGCAAAACTACCACTCCCAGCATTTTTTTTTTTACAAAAACCACGAAATATATCAATCAAAATTTACCACTAGTACAATATGTCACTAAAAACATTCTCAGAATTGTTTTCATAAGTGAAAGCGTTCTAAAGTTATTACCAAATAAGTGGACGCTTGTGAGATTTAGAAAATTTGCCTAGGTCATTAATGTCAAAACAGGCTGTTGAGTAAAGGGGTTAGGTCTATGGACTGTAATATTATAATGGATTAAATAACTGATTTTTTTTATGTGTTCATCTAGATGGGTTGGATACCAATATCCTGGTTACAGAGGTTATCAATACTTAATGGAATATGGACCATACAAGCACTGGAACAACTGGGGAGCCAATCAGCCCCAAATTCAGTCTATCCGCCGAGTAAAGGACATGCAGTGGTACAAGAGAGGAAATTTTGAAGTTGGAAACTAAGAAAGCATCGAGGAAAAGACACATAACCTGACTGACAGAAGAAAGGGACTTGTTTCTTTTTAATCTTTGAACCATTCTCTGTTTATTGGTGAGAGAGATACGATTCTTACTTTATTCATTCGTCCACAAAGTCATTTATATATTAAGGGTATTTTCTGGTTATGTAAGAGTTTAGGTTCTATCGGTAATAGAATATTTTTGCCTCTTCAGATCTTCACGTTCTTCTAGCTACTACTCCACCAGTTACCCCCTACTGCTGCTTCTACTGTATATAATGGGGTAACTTAGCAGGTTCATCCTTGTTTACATGGAATCATCCAAGGGGAATGAAGGGGATGTAGAATGTACCACCTTTATGCCTGAGAACTGGTTATATGATAGTAACTAAACTCATACATTTTAGACTCAGTATCATAAGTTTTTATGGATATTTTGCTCTGCCCCTGTGTGACTAGGTCATCTAGTCTGACAATATCTAGTGTCGGCTAAAATAAGGATATGCTAACAGAAGAAAGGTTGGGTCAGTTTCAGCATAACCCTATAGTCTATTTTATTACAAATATAGATTATTTCTCAGACTTCAGACTTAGTGAATAGCATTGTACAACACAGTGCACAATGTCCACAGCTGACTCAGCTATAGACTACAACAAGCCCTCTCTCTCCCCAATAATATGAAATATCCAGAAGATCTGCCTTTATCGAGGGTGGGAACATATGGGCACTGTCATCCTTCTCAGGGAGAAACAAGTCTTGTTTTTACTACACAAAAACCTCATCGAACAAATGCACAGCATTAAACTGTTCAGTGTTCCTTTCCAAAGCACTGTCCATCCAAACGCAGCTTTGCCAAACCACCAATACGTGTGTCAAACTCTTTGCAGTCTAACAAAAAATAAAGAATATATATAAGAAATGTGGCTGTTGTTGATGTTTATTTATATACAAATTGATTGAATTTACTGATTAATTTGTTCAAAGTGTTTTCTGTCATAAGGAAACTGTCTTTGTATCTACATAGTCATCTGTACTCAGCTGCCTCTCCTGTCAGGGGCTTAGCTATAGAGGTAGCAGAGGTAGCAGTCGCATCGGGGCCCTGGTGTCTAAGGGGGCCCCAAAGCACATCTGCCCCATAAGAGACCAGTATTATAATTGGCATATGGGCCCTGTTGCAGATACCGTATTTATCGGGGTATACCACGCACCGGCCTATAACACGCACCCTCATTTTACCAAGGATATTTGGGTAAAAATATCGAATTATCAGTGGTGCACACCTACAAGACGCAACCCTTTAAACCCAAAAATTTCAAGCTAGAGAATTAGTGAGAAGTTGAACATCCAACCTTCAGTCCTTAAGCCAATCTAGTTACTCTTCTAGGGTACCCAAGAAAAGCAACATTTACCCATATCTTGGTACTATGTTGTGTACTACTGAAAGAAGTAAATCTTTACCAGATCCAGGCACAGGTATAAAAAATACTTAAAGTTTATTTGCAGTGACTTCAGGGTCATGTTTTGTTTTGCAAAACGACTATTATAAATATGGAGGTACACATTGCCATAGCTGAAACACCAGCACAAAAACAAAGTTGCAGTAGCACACTGAAAGTACTAAGATATGTGTATTTAAATTGCAATATTGCCATAGAAAAAAGGAGGTTCTTAACATACCATATGATCAAATTGGTTGTATCATCCCACCACTGTAAGATGACCTCATTAGGATGGTCCCTACACTACAGATATGACCTGCCTTTGAGTTAGCATTAAGCCTACATATTACAGGCATGTAAGATCCAGTTATTCCCCGCTTAAAATCACCCAGGATGATGGGTGGAGTGTATGACCCAGATGGAGGCAGCAACTTTCTCCACATTAGTAACGGGTCACGGCAGGTGGTGGATCCTCTGGGCCTGTGTGGATGATGACGTGAGCCATGCCAGGGAGCGGAGTCTAAGGTGCTGTAGGTTTTCACCAGAGCCCGCCGCAAAGCGGGATGGTCTTGCTGTGCCAGGCGGCACCCAGGTCGCTACCCCCGGCACGACTCGTCCACACAGGTAGCTGGGAGGTGGCGTGGCACAGAAGGAGACTGGTAGGATGTGGCAAGAGGGCAGTAGGTCAGGACAGGTTAGGCTGGGTTCACATCATGTTTTCTCCCATACGGGAGCGCATATGGCAGGGAGGAGCTGAAACCTTGCACTCCCGTATTCCTTTCTATGCGCTCCTGTATGTAATTCATTTCAATGAACCAGCCGAAGTGAAAGTTCGGTCTGGTTGGCTCATTTTTGCACTGTATGCGCTTTTTCCCCGCACCTAAAACTTTTTCCCCGCACCACGGTTTTAGGTCCGGTTGTAAAAGCGCATACGGCGCAAAAATGAGCCGACCGGACTGAATGTTTCACTCCGACCAGCTCATTGAAATGAATTACATACGGTAGCGCATAGAAAGGCATACGGGAGTGCGAGGTTTCAGCTCCCCCCTGCTGTATGTGCTCCCGTATGGGAGAAAACGTGATGTGAACCCAGCCTAACACAGGTGCAGGGTAGGTAAGGTAGCAAGGAACAGGTACACGGTAATAGGGACACAGGACTTTCACTATGGTACTAGGCAACCAAATATCCGACAGGGAACAAAGGGAGGAGCTAATATTTAAGGACAGGGGGACAGGTGTAGACACTTGATTCATTGAGCACTGGCCCTTTAAGAGACAAGCTCCATGTGCGCACGCCCTAGGAGGGGGGGACACGCATGCTGGGGCTGCGAGGACATGGAGAGGCGGAAGATGAGGGAGGTGAGTGACGGGCTGTGATTCGCATATGGGCGTGTCCCGCAATGCGAATCCCAGCCCCGCCGGCAGTGGGGACAGAAGCAGAGAGAGGTCACGGCCGGCCGGAGCGCATGTCTTACAGTACCCCCCCCCCCTCTTTTGTCCCCCGCTCTTCTTTGGAGTTCAGAGAGTTCCGCACTACATGAGACCAGGGGGTTTCTGCGATGGGCAAAGGCTGTAAGGAACTTGCAGGCTTCTGTCGTGGAGTTTTCCGTCTTCTAAGGATACCAACTGACAAAGAAGAATGTCCCTAATTCAAGACTTTACGTTTGAGTTTAACAGGCACAGAAGATATCACAGGGGGAATAAGACAGTGATCTTGGCAATATTGTCCCCAACAAGTGATTTCACCAGATTTCCAGTCAAGTTGTGGAGAATGACGTTGAAGCCAAGGAAGACCAAGAAGAAGCTCCGAAGTACAATGTGGTAGCACAAATTTCCTACTTGCATGACAAGGGTTTCCGAGCGAAATTGCACCTTACAATTCAGATTTTGTCCATTAACAGAAGATAAGTATAAGGGCTTAGCAAGACGAGACACTGGAAGGCAATGTTTATGGACCTGGGAGGCACCAATGAAGTTACCAGCAGAACCAAAGTCCAAAAGAGCAGAAGCGATGAAAGATGTCTTGGCAGAGGAAAATACTTGAACCGGGGTGGTCAAGCGAGGAAAGGTGATATTAACATATAGGGAAGCCACTCCTAATTGTCCAAGTTGAGAGTGTTCTCCCAGAAACGGAGGACATATAGAACAGTTTTTGAGAAAGTGCTCCGGACCGACACAATATAGGCACAAATTCTCATTGCTTCAACAGGATTTTTCCTTCTGCTTTAAGTGAAAACGGTCCACTTCCATAGCCTCTTCGGCAAGAGGCTAAGTAGAGAGTAGGGGTGGATGTTGGAACACGAGCGCCATTTAATAAATTTGGTGCTCCCACACATTACCAACACACAAAAAAAAGGTGTAGAAAAATGCTTCACTTACACCTACAATGATAAATTCCGGCCACAGTGACCAATGGTCTGGGGCGTAGCCATAAACCACAGGGCCCTGATGCAAAAAATTGCCCTGGGCCCCCTACTAACCATAAAACTCCTGCACAGTTTGGAGATCACTGTGCAGTAGTATCTAAACTGTAGACCTCCAGATGTCGCAAAACTGTAAATCCCAGCATGGCCAAACAGCAAACAGCTGTCTCATCATGCTGGGAGTTGTAGCTGCATACCTCCAGCTGTTGCATATCTACATCTTCCAGCATGCCCTTCGGCGATCAGTACATGCTGGGAGTTGTAGTTTTGCAACAGCTGGAGGCACACTGGTTGGAAAATACTGAGTTAGGTAACAGAACCTAACTGAAGGTTTTCCAACCAGTGTGCCTCCAGCTGTTTCAAAAGTACAACTCCCAGCATGCTCGGTCTGTCAGTACATGCTGGGAGTTGAAGTTTTGAAACAGCTGGAGGTTTGATGTCCACACATGGGGTATTTCCATACTCAGAAGAAATGGGGTTACAAATTTTGGGGGTAATGTTCTTGTATTACCCCTTGTAAAAATGTAAAATTTGGGGAAAGGCTCACTGTACCCCTTGTTAAGGCTCACTGTACCCCTTATTATATTCCTTGAGGGGTGTAGTTTCCAAAATTGGATGCCATGTGTTTGTTTGTTTTTTGCTGCTCTGGCACAGTCATTGAGAAAGTGCTCCGGACTGGCTTCCTAAATGCGACATGCCCCCAAAAACCATTTCAGCAAAATTTGCTTTCCAAAAGCCAAATGTGACTCCTCCTCTTCTGAGCATTGTAGTTCACCCGCAGTGCATTGAACGTCCGAACATGGGGTATTTCCATACTCAGTAGAGATAGGCTTACAAATATTGGGGGGCATTTTCCCCCATTACCATTTGTAAAAATTGTAAATTTGGAGAAAAAAGCTGCACTTTAGTGAAATTTTTTTTTTCATTTACACATCCGACTTTAACGAAAAGTCATCAAACACCTGTTGGGTGTTAAGGCTCACTGGACCCTTTAGTATATGCCTTGAGGGGTGTAGTTTCCAAAATGGTATGCCATGTGGGGAGTTTTCTGCTGTTCTGGCACCATAAGGGCTTCCTAAATGCGACATGCCCCCCAAAAACCATTTCAGCAAAATTCACTCTCAAAAATCCCAGTGTTGCTCCTTCCCTTCTAATCCCTCTAATGCGCCCGCCGAGCACTTGACATGCAGAAAAATTTAAGATTTAGAATTTTCTCCTTATTAGAAAAATGCTAAATTTTCAATTTTTTCTTAAAATTTTGGAATGATGCAACTATCGACAAAAATTTACCTATAACATAAAGTGGAATATGTCACGAAAAAACATTCTCGGAGTCAGAATGAAAAGTAAAATCATTCCAGAGTTATTAATGCTTAAAGTGACAGTGGTCAGATGTGCAAAAAATGTCCGGGTCCATAAGGTGAAAATCTGCTGGATCCTTAAGGGGTTAATAGAAGTAACTTACAAATCTCTTTAACCCCTTAAGGACCCAGCCATTTTACACCTTAGGACCCGGCCATTTTTTGCACATCTGACCACTGTCACTTTAAACATTAATAACTCTGGAATGCTTTAAGTTATCATTCTGATTCTGAGATTGTTTTTTCGTGACATGTTCTACTTTAACTTAGTGGTAAATTTTAAGTAACTTGCATCCTTTCTTGGTGAAAAATCCCAAAATTTGATGAAAAATTTGAAAATTTTGCATTTTTCTAACTTTGAAGCTCTCTGCTTGTAAGGAAAATGGATATTCCAAATATTATTTTTTTTATTCACATATACAATATGTCTACTTTATATTTGCATCATAAAATTGACGAGTTTTTACCTTTGGAAGACACCAGAGGGCTTCAAAGTTCAGCAGCAATTTTCCAATTTTTCACAAAATTTCCATAATCACAATTTTTCAGGGACCAGTTCAGGTTTGAAGTGAATTTGAAGGGTCTTCATCTTAGAAATACTCCACAAATGACCCCATTATAAAAACTGCACCCCCCAAAGTATTCAAAATGACATTCAGTCAGCATTTTAACCCTTTAGGTGTTTCACAGGAATAGCAGCAAAGTGAAGGAGAAAATTCACAATCTTCACTTTTTACACTCGCATGTTCTTGTAGACCCAATTTTTTTTATTTTTACAAGGGGTAAAAGGAGAAAATGTATACTTATATTTGTAGCCCAATTGCTCTCGAGTAAGCACATACCTCATATGCCTATGTAAAGTGTTCGGCGGGCGCAGTAGAGGGCTCAGAAGGGAAGGAGCGACAAGGGGATTTTGGAGCGTACGTTTTTCTGAAATGGTTTTTGGGGGGCATGTTGCATTTAGGAAGCCCCTATGGTGCCAGAACAGGAAAAAAAAGCCCACATGGCATAACATTTTGGAAACTATACCAATTGAGGAACGTAACAAGGAATAAAGTGAGCCTTAATACCCCACAGGTGTTTCACGACTTTTGCATATGTAAAAAAATAAAAAATAAATTTCAATAAAATGTGTGTTTCCCCCCAAATTTCACATTTTTGCAAGGGTTAATAGCAGAAAATACCCCCCAAAATTTGTAACCCCATCTCTTCTGAGTATGGAGGTACCCCATAAGTTGACCTGAAGCGCACTACGGGCGAATTACAATGCTCAGAAGAGAAGGAGTTATATTTGGCTTTTTGAGAGCAAATTTTGCTCGGGGGCATGTCGCATTTAGGAAGCCCCTATGGTGCCAGGACAGCAAAAAATACCCACATGCCATACCATTTTGGAAACTAGACCCCTTGAGGAGCGTAACAAGGGGTACAGTGAGCATTTACCCCCCACTGGTGTCTGTCAGATCTTTGGAACAGTGGGCTGTACAAAATTTTTAATTTGCGCAGCCCACTGTTCCAAAGATCTGTCAGACACCAGTGGGGTGTAAATTCTCACTGCACCCCTCCTTACATTCCGTGAGGGGTATAGTTTCTGAAATGGGGTCACATGTGGGGTTTTGTTTTTTTGCGTTTGTCAAAACCGCTGTAACAATCAGCCACCCCTGTGCAAATCACCTCAAATGTACATGGTGCACTCTCCCTTCTGGGCCTTGTTGTGCGCCCCCAGAGCACTTTGCGCCCACATATGGGGTATCTCCGTAGTCGGGAGAAATTGCATTACAAATTTTGGGGGGCTTTTTTCCCTTTTACCTCTTGTCAAAATGAAACGTATAGGGCAACACCAGCATGTTAGTGTAAAAAATTTATTTTTTTACACTAACATGCTGGTGTAGACCCCAACTTCACCTTTTCATAAGGGGTGAAAGGAGAAAAATCCCCCCAAAATGTGTTAGGCAATTTCTCCCGAGTACGGCGATACCCCATATGTGTCCCTAAACTGTTGAAATACGACAGGGTTCCAAAGTGAGAGTGCCATGCACATTTGAGGCCTCAATTAGGGATTTGCATAGGGGTGGACATAGGGGTATTCTACGCCAGTGATTCCCAAACAGGGTGCCTCCAGCTGTTGCAAAACTCCCAGCATGCTTGGACAGTCGATGGCTGTCCGGCAATACTGGGAGTTGTTGTTTTGCAACAGCTGGAGGCTCCATTTTGAAAACATTGGCGCACCAGACGTTTTTCATTTTTATTGGGGAGGGGGGCTGTGTAGGGGTATGTGTATATGTAGTGTTACTTTTTATTTTATTTTGTGTTACTGTAATGTAGTGTTTTAGGGTACAGTAAGACTGGCAGGGGGGTTACAGCGATTTTCCCGCTGCGAGTTTGAGCTGCCGCGCAAAATTTGCTGCATCGCAAACTTGCAGCCTGATACTCACTGTAAGCCCCTGTCCATGTGAATGTATCCTGTACATTCACATGGGGGGGACCTCCAGCTGTTGCAAAACTACAACTCCCAGCATGCACAGTCTATCAGTGCATGCTGGTAGTTATAGTTTTGCAACAGGTGGAGGCACGCGGGTTGGGAAACACTGAGTTAGGAAACAGACAATGTTTCCCAACCAGTGTGCCTCCCGTTGTTGCAAAACCACAACTCCCAAACATTCTCAGGCATGCTGGGAGTAGTAGTTCGGCAACATCTTTAGAGCCAAATGTTGCCGAACTACAACTCCCAGCATGCTTGGAGTTGTAGTTTGCAACACCTGGAGGACTACAGTTTGCAGACCACTAATACAGTGGTTCCCAATCTGTGCCCTTCCAGATGTTGCAAAACTACAACTCCCAGTATGCCCAAACTGTCCAGGCATGCTGGGAGTTGTAGTTCTGCAACATCTGAAGGGCCAGATTTTACAGAACTACAACTCCCAGCATGCCTGGACAGTAAGGGCATGCTGAGGATGTGTAGTTTTGCAACATCTGGAAGGGCACAGTGGTCTCCAAACTGTGGACCTCCAGATGTTGCAAAACTACAACTCCCAGCATGCCCAGATGCCAAGGGCTGTCTGGGCATGCTGGGAGTTGTAGTATACAGGGTCTCAATACAGCAATGCATGTCGCTTTACAGCGACGTGCATTGCATTAAAGGGCCCGACCGCGGCTGAAGATCTACTCACCTGTCGCCGCCGCTGCCATCTTCCTCGCCGGGATCCGGGTCTTCAGGGACAAGGTAAGTACCGGGGCCGGTCCCCAGCACTCCCCCGTCCCCCGCCACGTCCTCCGGTCTTCCTCCCGTCCTCTCCGGACTTCCAGGGGCCGGGCAGGGCGGGAGAAAGTAACCGCCCCCCCCCCCCCCCCCTGCGATTGGTCGGTTAAGTAACCGAAGAATCGCAGGGGATCGGAGGAGGTGGCAGGCTTGCCACCTCGCTCCTATACTTCAGCATGGTCCTGGCTGTCTGTGACAGCCGGGATCATGCGAAATTACTGGGCGGTCGGGTCCCAGAGACCCGATCAGCCCGGTATCGCCGCAGATCGCAAGGGCGATTTCCCTACATGGCCCCCCTCGGCGTTTGCCCTGGATCCCTGCTGAAGGATTTCATCAGGGATCCGCTTCCGATCAGAAAAGACCATGACGTATGCATACGTCATGGGTCCTTAAGACCCAGGGTGTGATGACGTATGCATACGTCATGGGTCTTTAAGAGGTTAACTTTCTGGAGCCAGTTAATATATTAAAAGATTTTTATTTTTTCCTTTAATACCCCTTTAAGTGTTCCCTTTATGTTTTTTGAGCAGTGTAATTAAAAAATCAGTTTAACTTTCTGGCACCAGTTGATTTAAAAATAAAAATGTTTCCACCGGAGTACCCCTTTAAAGCATCCTTGAAGAGATATCACAGCACACATACCACATACAGACATACACTTTATGCATTGGTTCTATTACCGAACAATTCTGCCAGGCTTATATTACCCTGTACTGAATTTTGCTATTATACTAGTGGGTTGCTTTATACCAGTGGCGGGATCCTCGCGATCAGGCATCTTATCCCCTATCCTTTGGATAGGAGATAAGATGTCTAAGTGCCGGAGTACCCCTTTAAGGAGCTGCATGTTGTCAGTTCACAGAACCTTTCTGCTAGAGAAGGACGGTGTAGTGGGAGCATGGATGAGGAGATAAAAACAAAACTGTGATGTATATTGTTATGGGGCACTGTGGGCCTCTATGGCTAACACTTATTGGGAAACGTGTGTGCATGTTTTTTTATTTTTTTTAAATACATCAACATTATGGCCCTCATTTACTAAGAAAATTGGGTTGTAAGTCTATGTTGCTTTCTTACCCGACTGCTTTTTTCCCCTGGTATTTATTATTATGTCGCATCTTGTTTGTCGCACGTGGGTTTTGTAGGTTTTGGTTTCCAACTCCTCTGAGCTGTCGGGAAAAAATTCACAACAATTCAACAAATTCGGGTTGGAAACCTTAATAAATACGTGGGAAAGCTCAGAAATGTCGGGTAACGCCCCTTTTTCGGGTTTGGGAGAATCCACATCGGGTCTGTCGGGAAAAAATGTCGCATAGTGTCGCAGACTGGCGCACGATGTCTGCGACATGGCGCAGACAGAGATGCGACAAAAAAACCCGACAAAAGAGGTCGGGTTTAGAATAGTAAATGAGGGCCTATATGTGTGTGTGTCCATGTGTGCATCTATTTATGTAAATGTTATTTATATTTTCTATCTCTTTTTCTGTTTACAAAGAATACATTATAAAAATACAACAACATTTTGAACTCAAACCTATGAAAATACAAAAAGTAATAAAGTATAGTGCAGTTTCAAATTATAACAATAGATGGCGCAGAAGCATAGAGTGATGGTGCAAGATCTGCTGCCATTAGTATTATTTCCTTTCAAAAACTATTTGGGTGTTTTTTGAAGCCCCTTCCTGCTGCAGCAGTATTTGCTAATGGCATTCTCATTTATTTTCACCTCACTTTCTATAGAGCATATATATATATATATATATATATATATATATATATATATATATATATCATAGGGATATCACTGCAGCACACAGTCCATAAAGTGAAAAAAGTTGCGCCATTTATTCCATAAAACAAGTGTTACAAAAGAAAACACGTTTCAGCTGGCTCACCCAGCCATACTCAAGCGGTAAACAATGTGATCCAACACTCATATAAATAAGGGTACCAATTTGATACCAATTGTGTACAATTCATACAATTACATATAAAAAAAATATATATAAGTGCAAAATATATAATTTCATCAAAATCTGAAAATCTGAAATTCATATAATAAAGTGCATTAGTGCACTTTATGTAATATACATCGCCACGTTGGCATGGGCAACATTACACTGCGCATGTGCGCCCTCGTCTGGCGCACTCAGCGATAGAGGATATGTCTACCAATGAAATCAATTGCATCGAGGTTGTCATAGAAACCACGCACCACGTATCACGTCTCCACGCTCCAGGGGCAGTCTGTGCAGGCGCACCGATCGCTGGTGAAGACGTCATCAAGTGTGCGGAAACTACAACATCCACGTCGGGCCGCCCATCATTTTACTCATGCGCCCTATGCGTTAGTATAACCATGAAATAAACCATGATATAAAATTAAAATAAAGAAATATACATATTCTCATATCCCAGACCCTTTGACATGGGTACTAGGTAATTAGGTGTGTATATTTAATTATGTGACCACATATAGGCGAGAAAGGCCCCCAGAAATATGCTAATATCCCGGGGAGACAATCTCCTCAGGGCATAGAGGGACCTCTAGTCACTGGACCCTCTCGGTCCTGTATTACACACCCTATTGTGTCAACATGATAAAACAAATAATAAAAGAAATAAAATGAAAAAAATAATAGTAATAATGAAAAAAATAATAAAGTAGATAAAATATACCCAATAATATAATAATGAAAAAATATAAAGTGAAAAAAATTAATGAAAAAATGGAATGTATACCCATTACGTCTCTTTTATCATCCATAGTCGCCTAAATAGATTCCATAATATTTTAATATTAATACATGTATGTAACAAACATATATATCCCCTGTAACCAAAGCACCAATACAAAATTAAATTAATGATATATTTTATTAAAGTTGATATTCAAAACAAGTTGATATTCAAGATATAGCTGTAAAAATTCATCTGATGAGTCTTCACATAGAAATTTCACCTCTGTGTGTCTGCAATAAATGGATAAAAAACCACAAGAATAGATCCCAATAACAATTGTGCACAAATCATATCACTAAAATCAATAACCAGAATTCCAAAGAATCTACTACCTCACTGTTAATTATTCTGTTAGTTGCCTTAAACTCCACATTGAGTCCATGTGGTTTCAGTGTATTAAGCATAAAAATCCATTTAAATTCCCGTTTTTTCAAAAGGGCTTATCTATCACCCCCTCTTTTGACAGGAGGGATTTGGTCAATGATCATGAATCTCACATCTTGTTCCCGGTGTCCAAACTCTCCAAACTCGGGAGATCCATTTTTCCTTTCTGATAGAGTACTGATTCTGATTAAGCTGGGTTTTTAGTTCACATGTGGTCTCCCCCACATAGAGGAGGCCACACGGACACCACAGTATGTAAATCACAAAAGATGTATCACATGTCAAATAATGTTTAATTTGATAGCTTCTACCTGTTCGAACGTCCAGGAAGGAGCTATCCTTATTTATCAGAGAAAAAAAATCGCACATTTCCTGCATTTCCTTGTTCACAACCGTCAGATATCTTTGAGAACCTTCTTTTTCTGTCGACACATCAGACCTTACTAGTGTGTTTTTGATGTTGGATGTGCTTCTATAAGACATAAGGGGAAACATATTAAACTCTGGTACCTCAAAACCATCTCTGACCAAGTGCCAGTCTTTACATATAATACTTGAGACTTCACAAGATAAATCATTATATGTCATTACAAATGGAATTCTCTCTTTGTTGTCCCTTATTTTTACTCTGCTGTCATTTAGTTGTTTCACTCGTTCTCTCTGTTGTTTCACTAAACCACTAGGGTATCCTCTATTCTTAAAATTGTAAGTCATATGATCCAAAGCTTTTTCCAAATTAACATCATTATCCACTATCCTCTTAGCTCTCAACATCTGACTATATGGTAGTCATGCTCCTAGGATGACAGCTCTCATATCTCATGAGCATATTGCATATCGGTCCTCTTGGTGTACAGGTCAGTAGACAACCGATCGTCTTGAATGCTGACCTGCACATCCAGAAAGCTGATCATTTCATGTGAGTAGGTTAAAGTAAACTTAATACTGGAATCAATATTATTTAAGAATGTGTGAAACTCATAAATTGCTTCCTCACCCCCAATTCAAATCAAGAAGACATCATCTATGTATTGCCACCACTTCAGGACATGCCTGAAGTGGTGGGATACATAGACCGATGCCTCTTCCAATGATGCCATATATATATATTGGCATAGGTGGGCGCCACTTTGCTACCCATGGCCGTACCCTGTTGTTGAATGTAAAATTTATCATTGAATTGAAAATAATGATTCTCAAGTACCAACCGCAAAAGTGTAAAAAGAAAATCAATCTGAATCACAGAAAAGTTTGCTCCATTGAGAGCCCTGGTGACAGCCTCCACACCTCCATGGTGTTGTATGGAGGTGTAGAGGCTGACCACATCGAATGGTGAGTCTTGGAATCCCCTCCCCTAATCATGTAAAAAATTGTTTACATCTGTGTAATTATGGTTTGATTGTAATGTTTTTATTAATTCTTTCACTTTTGATATGCACTAATGCACTTTATTATATGAATATCACATGTGAGATTTTGATGAAATTATATATTTGCACTTATATATTTTTTTAAATCTGTAATTGTATGAATTGTACACAATTGGTATGAAATTGGTACCCTTATTTATATGAGTGTTGGATCACATTGTGCACTGTTTGAGAATGGCTGGGTGAGCCAGTTGAAATGTCGCTTTTTTTGTAACACTTGTTTTATGGAATAAGTTCACTTTTTTCACTTTATGGACTGTGTGCTGCAGTGATATCCCTATGCCGTATGAAGTTTTGGGTATATCTGGTCTATACCCTGAAAGCTGCTTTGCACCGGGCATCTTTTTCATATTTTTTGGATGTGCTGTTTTTCTACATTTTATATTGAAGGTCTATGAGCGTGCACCCACTGTTTATCCAGGATAATGGAACCTACTATGGGCATCTCTGCAACATTGCACAATACGGGTATGTAAATGAATTTATCTTCATATACTTCAAATACTTCATACACTGAAGTCGATGCTACCAGAATTTTGGGGAATATATCTGAGGATGCTTCTTTTCTGCATGCTCCATGTTTTATGGACATTCAGAGAAATCATGAAGCTGATACAAAAAAATTACTTAATTTACAACTACATTTAATTATAAGATGCATAGAATACCCAGAGCGATGAGAATACAACCCAATTACTGGTGATCACGGGGCTGGAGCATCCCGCCCCCGTGTGACGTCCCGCTCCGTCCCCTCAATGCAAGCCTATGGGAGGGGGCATGACAGCTGGCCACACCTCCGATCATCCTGAGGCATAGGAGCGAGGTGGCAGGGGTGCCACCTCCTCCTATCCCCTGCCATTGGTCGGTTAGGACTAGCCAACCAATGGCAGTTGAAATCCCAGCTCTGTCTGCCCCTGGATGTTGGGGCAAAGCGGGGAGAAAATGGCGGCGGGTACCGGAGCAGTTGGGAATGGCGGCGGGGCCGGCGATCGTGGCGGAACCGGTGGCAGGTGGCAGCAGGGAGGAGTCGGCGGCAGAGCAGCGGTGAAGGCAGCAGTGAAGATCAGTGGTAAGTGATCTTCACTGCTACCTTCTAGGAGTTGCCCAACTACAACTCCCAGAATGCCCAGACAGCCAAAGGCTGTCTGGGCATGCTTGGAGTTGTAGTTTTGCAACATCTGGAGTGCCACAGTTTGGAGACCACTATACAATGGTGCCCAAGCTGTAGCCCTACAGATATTGCAAAACTATAACTCCTAGCATGCCCAGACTGCCCAGGCATGCTGGGAGTTGTAGTTCTGTAACATCTGGCCCTTCAGAAGTTGCAGAACTAAAACTCCCAGCATGCCTGGACAGTCTCAGCATGCCAGGAGTTGTGGTTTTTAAACATCTGGAAGAGAACAGTTTGGAGACCACTACACAGTGATGTCCAAACTGTAGCGCTCCAGATGTTGCAAAACTACAACTCCAAGCATGCCCAGACATGCTGGGAGTTCTAGTTTGGCAACATGTGGCCCTACAGATGTTGCAGAACTACAACTCCCAGCATGCCTCCCAACATCTGTAGGGCTGCAGCTTGGACACTACTACACAGTGGTCTCCAAACTGTTCTCCTACAGTTGTTGCATGACTACAACTCCGAACATGCCCTTTGGCCATCTGGGCATGCTGGGAGCTGTAGTTTTGCAACAACTGGAAGCACACTGGTTGGGAAACATTGACTGTTTCCCAACCAGTGTTCCTCCAGCTGTTGCAAAACTGTAACTCCCAGCATGCACTGACATACCATGCATGCTGCGAGTGGTAGTTTTGCAACAGCTGGAGGCACACAGTTTGGGAAACACTGAGTTAAGTAACAAAGTCTCAGTGTTTTGCAACCAGTGTGCCTCCAGCTGTTGCATAACTACAACCCCCAGCATGTACAGCCAGCCAAAGGTCATGCTGGAAGCTGTAGTAGTATGCCTCCAGCTGTTGCATAACTACAAGTACCAGCATGCCCTTCTGCTGTCCGTGCATGCTAGGGGTTGTAGTTTTTGCAACAGCTGAAGGCACACTGGTTGTGAAACACTAAGAGTTTGTTACCTAACTCAGTGTTTTGCAACCAGTGTGCCTCCAGATGTTGCACAACTACAACCCCCAGCATGCACGGACAACCAAAGGTCATGCTGGAAGTTGTAGTAGTATGCCTCCAGCTGTTGCATAACTACAAGTTCCAGCATACCCTTCTGCTGTCTGTGCATGCTGGGAGTTATAGTTTTTGCAACAGTTGAAGGCACACTGGTTGCGAAACACAGAGTTTGTTACCTAACTCAGTGTTTTGCAACCAGTGTTCCTCCAGCTGCTGGATAACTGCAACCCCCAGCATGCACGCACAGCCAAATGGCATGCTGGGAGTTGTAGTTTTGCAACAACTGGAGGTTTCCCCCCCCCTCCCCCCTCCCCATGTGAATGTACAGGGTATATTCACACGGTAGGGTTTATAGTTAGTTTCTCGCTGCAAGTTTGAGATACAGCTAATTTTCGGCTGCAGCTCAAACTCCCAGCGAGAAACGCACTGTGAACCCCGCCAGTGTGATTGTACCCTAAACACATTACACTACACCTACACAAAATAAAGGGTAAAACACTACATATACACAAATCCCTACACATTTCCCCCCCCCCCCCCCCTCCCTCATAAAAAATGAGAAATGTCTGGTACGGCACGGTTTCTAAAACGGAGCCTCCAGCTGTTGCAAAACAATAACTCCCAGTGTTGCCGGACGGCCATTGACTGTACAGGCATGCTGGGAGTTTTGCAACAGCTGGAGGCACCCTGTTTAGGAAACTGCCGTAGGGTAATTTTGGTTTCGGAGGCAAGTCTAATGTCCCTATGCAAATACCTAATTTAGGCCTCAAATGCGCATGGTGGTCTCTCCTTTCTGAGCCCTGTCGTATTTCAAGGCAACAGTTTAGGGCCACATATGGGGTATTTCCGTACTCAGGAGAAATTGCCTAACAAATTTTGGGGGCTTTTTCTCCTTTTACCCTTATGAAAATGTAAAGTTGGGGGTCTACACTAGCATGTTATTGTAATTAAAATTTTTACACTAACATGTTGGTGTTACCCCATACGTTTCATTTTCACAAGATGTAAAACGAAAAAAATACCCCCAAAATTTGTAGCGCAATTTCTACTGAGTATGGAAATACCCCATATGTGGACATAAAATGCTCTGCGGGCGCACAACAAGGCTCAGAAATGAGAGTGCCATGTACATTTGAGGTGATTTGCACAGGGGTGGCTGATTGTTACAGCGGTTCTGATATGTAAATGCAAAAAAAAAAAAACCACATGTGACCCCTCAGGGGGAACATAACAAGGGGTATAGTGAGCCTTAACACCCCACAGGTGTTTGAAGAATTTTCGTCAAATTTTGACGTGAAAAGGAAATGTTTTTTTTCACAAAAATGCTGGTGGTATCCCAAATTTTTTATTTTCACAAGGGGTAATAGGAAAAAATCCCCCCAAAATTTGTAACCCCATTTCTTCTGAGTATGGAAATGCCCTATATGTGGATGTAAAGTGCTCTGCGGGTGAACTACAATGCTCAGAAGAGAAGGAGCGACATTGGGCTTTTGGAGAGAGAATGTGTCTGGAATTGAAGGCCATGTGTGTTTACAAAGCCCCCCGTGGTGCCAGAGCAGTGGACCCCCCCCCCCCACATGTGACCCCATTTTGGAAACTACACACCTCACGGAATGTAATAAGGGGTACAGTGAGCATTTACACCCCACAGGTGTCTGACAGATTTTTGGAACAGTGGTCAGTGAAAATGAAAAATTTAATTTTCTGGCATCATGGGAGGTATGTAAATGCACAGGGCCCCCGACTTCAATTTCAGCAAAATTCTCTCTCCAAAAGTCCAATGGCGCTCTGTCTCTGTTCTGAGACCTGTGGTGTGCCAGCAGAGCACTTAACGTCCACATATGGGGCGTTTTCTTAATCGGGAGAAATTGGGCTTAAAATTTTGGAATCCATTTTCTCCAATTACCCCTTGTGAAAAAGAAAGATTTGGGATAACACCATCATTTTAGTGTTAAAAATCTAATTTTCCATTTTCAGGTCCAACTTCAACGCAAAGTCGTCAAACACCTGTGAGGTGTTAAAGCTCACTATACCCCTTGTTATGTTCCTTGAGGGGTGAAGTTTCCAAAATAGTATGCCATGTGTTTTTTTTTTAGTTTTGTTTTTTTGCTGCTCTGGCACCATGGGGGCTTCCTAACTGCTAATTGCCCCAAAAAAATATTTCAGCAAAATTCTCTTTCAAAAAGCCAAATTTTGCTCCCTCTCTTCTGAGCACTGTAGTGCGCCAGCAGAGCACTTAATGTCCACATATGGGTGTTTTCTTAATCAGGAGAAATTGGGCTTCAAATTTTGGAATCCATTTTCTCCTATTACCCCTTGTGAAAAAGAAAAATTTGGGGTAACACCATCATTTTAGTGTTAAAAATAAAATGTTCAATTTTCACGTCCAACTTCAACGCAAAGTCGCCAAACACCTGTGAGGTGCTAAGGCTCACTATACCCCTTGTTATGTTCCTAGAGGGGTGTAGTTTCCAAAATAGTATGCCATATGTTTGTTTTTGTTTTTTTGCTGTTCTGGCACCTTGAGGGCTTCCTAAATGCAACATGGCCCCCAAAAACCATGACAGCAAAATTTGTTTTAAAAAATCCCACAGTTTCTCTTTCCCTCTTGAGCCATGTTATACTACATATAATACTGCACACTGTACCCTCTGAATATAATACTGCCACACACTGAGCCCCTGGTATGTTACTGCCACACACTGTGCCCCTAGACTATTACTCTCACACTGTACCCCTGAATATAGAACTGCCACACATTGTGCCCCTAGTATATTACTGCCACACACTGTACCCCTGAATATAAAACTGCCACACACTGTGCCCATAAATATAAAACTGCCACACATTGTGCCTCTAGTATATTACTGCCACATATTGTACCCCTGAATATAAAACTGCCACACATTTGTGCCCCTAGTATATTACTGCCACACACTATTGCCCTGAATATAAAATTGCCACACATTGTGCCCCTAGTATATTACTGCCACATACTGTACCCCTGAATATAAAACTGCCACACATTTGTGCCCCTAGTATATTACTGCCACACACTATTCCTCTGAATATAAAACTGTCACACTGTTACACCGAGCGCTCCGGGTGCCTCCCCTCCCCCGGAGCGCTCACGGCATTCTGATCCCTGTGCTCCAGTCAGACTAGCTGACCGGAGGTGCTGTGTCTCCGGCGGGGATGCGATCCGCCTGGCGGGACATGCCCGCCCGCAAGTTGCATCCCGTTCCACTCACCTGTCCCATCCTCCTTCAGTCCTGTCCCGGCGCGCGCGGCCCTGCTCTATAGGGCGCACGCGCGCTGACTCTATGAAATTTAAAGGGCCAGTGCACCATTAATCTGTGCCTGGCCCAATTAGTTTAATCACTCCTATTTCCCATATAAACCCACTTCCTCTTCCTGTCCTTGCCGGATCTTGTTGCCTTGTGCCCTGAGAAATCGTTTCTGTGTGTTCCCTAGCCTGTGTATCCAGACCCCTTGCCGTTGCCCCTGACTACGAACCTTGCCGCCTGCATTGACCTTCTGCTACGTCTGACCTCGCCTTGCCTTGTCCTTGTGTACAGCGCCTGTCTCAGCTGTCGCTATCGGGTGGAACGTCCTGGGGGTTACCTGCCGCAGCAAGTCCATCCCACTTTGCGGCGGGCTCTGGTGAAAACCAGTACCCTCTTAGATTCCGTTCCCCTGGTACGGCCCACGCCATCGCCTCACTGACACAGAGGATCCACTCCAGTGTCCTTCCTGCATACCAGTCCGGATCCTGACACACACATTGTGCCCCTAGTATAATAATATTACACTGTACCCCTGAATATAATACTGTCACCCACTGTGCCCCTGAATATAATTCTGCCACACACTGTACCCCTGAATATAAAACTGTATTCACCGCGAACAGAGGTGTATCTAGTGTACCATAGAAAACAAATCACTGAAAAATCACTAAAACTTTACATTTAATTTACCTATTAAAAAGGATCCACAAACAGTCCTATTGCCATAAAATGACACATAACAGAAATTAGTGCACAGAAACCATGGTCAGAATCCAGTTTGCAGACTTATTATAAATCCACCACTTTGCCAGTACAAAGCAAAAAAACACGAGGAGCACTAGTTTAATGACAACTCCTATCTAACGGAGGGATGTAGGTAAGGAGAAATGGGGGGAAGGGTCCTATGGGGGGGTAATAGGCCTCTATCTCACAATAGCCCTACCAGGCTCTACCAGGCCAGGCTCTACCAGGCCATTTTACACCTTAAGGACCAGAGCATTTTTTGCAATTCTGACCACTTTCAGTTTAAACATTAATAACTCTGGAATGCTTTTACTTATCATTCTGATTCTGAGATAGTTTTTTCGTGACATATTCCACTTTAACATAGTGGTAAATTTTTGGTGGTACCTTGCATCCTTTCTTGGTGAAAAATTCCCAAATTTGATGGAAAAAAAATGAAAATTTTGCATTTTTCTAACTTTGAAGCACTCTGCTTCTAAGGAAAATGGATATTCAAAATAAAAAAAAATTTGGTTCACATGTAAAATATGTCCACTTTATGTTTGCATCATAAAATTTCTGAGTTTTTACTTTTGGAAGACACCAGAGGGCTTCAAAGTTCAGCAGCAATTTTTACATTTTTCACAAAATTTTCAAACTCACTATTTTTCAGGGACCAGTTCAGGTTTGAAGTGGATTTGAAGGGTCTTCATATTAGAAATACCCCACAAATGACCCCATTATAAAAACTGCACCCCCCAAAGTATTCAAAATGAAATTCAGTAAGTGTTTTAACCCTTTAGTTGTTTCACAGGAATAGCAGCAAAGTGAAGGAGAAAATTCAAAATCTTCATTTTTTACACTCAAATGTTCTTGTAGACCCAATTTTTGAATTTTTACAAGGGGAAAAAGGAGAAAATTTTTACTTGTATTTGAAACCCAATATCTCTCGAGTAAGCACATACCTCATATGTCTATGTAAAGTGTTCGGCGGGCGCAGTAAAGGGCTCAGAAGGGAAGGAGCGACAAATGGTTTGGTGCCAGAACAGCAAACAAAAACCACATGGCATACCATTTTGGAAACTAGACCCCTCGGGGAACATAACAAGGGGTGAATTTTACATTTTTAAAAAGGGTAATAGCAGAAAATACCCCTCAAAATTTGAATCCCAATTCCTCCCGATTCAGAAAACACCCCATATGGGGGTGAAAAGTGCTCTGCTGGCGCACTACAGGTCTCAGAAGAGAAGGAGTCACATTTGGCTTTTTGAAAGCATATTTTGCTCTGGGGGCATGCCGCATTTAGGAAGCCCCTATGGTGCCAGAACAGCAAAAAAGCCCACATGGCATACTATTTTGGAAACTAGACCCCTTGGGGAACGTAACAACGGGTAATGTGAACATTTATACCCGACAGGTGTTTCACGACTTTTGCATATGTAAAAAAAAAATATATATATTTTTTTTTACCTAAAATGCTTGCTTTCCCAAAAATTTTACATTATTAAAAAGGGTAATAGCAGAAAATACCCCCTAAAATTTGTAACACAATTTCTCCCGAGTACGGCGATACCCCATATTTGACTCTAAACTGTTACCTTGAAATATGACAGGGCTCCAAAGTGAAAGACCGCCATGCGCATTTGAGGCCTTAACTAGGGACTTGCATAGGGGTGGACATAGGGGTATTCTACGCCAGTGATTCCCAAACAGGGTGCCTCCAGCTGTTGTAAAACTCCTAGCATGCCTGGACAGTCAGTGGCTATCTGGCAATACTGGTTGTAGTTGTTTTGCAACAGCTGGTGGCTCCATTTTGGAAACAGTGGCGTACCAGACGTTTGTCATTTTTATTGGGGAGGGGGGCTGTGTGGGGGTATGTGTATATGTAGTGTTTTTTACTTCTTGATTTATTTTGTGTTAGTGTAGTGTAGTGTTTATAGGGTACAGTCGCATGGGCGGGGGTTCACAGTGGTTTCTCGCTGGCAGTTTGAGCTGCGGCAGAAAATTTTCCACAGCTCAAACTTGCAGCCGGATACTTACTATAAACCTCCGCCCATGTGAGTGTACCCTGTACATTCACATTGGGGGGGGGGGGGGAGAAACAGCAACAGCTGGAGGCATACTACTTTGGCTGGGGATTGTAGTTATGCAACAGCTGGAGACACACTGGTTTGCTACTTAACTCAGTGTTTCACAACCAGTGTGCCTTCAGCTGTTGCAAAACTACAAGCAGTAGTCACTGACAGCCAACGGGCATGCTGGGAGTTGTAGTTATGCAACCAGCAGATGCACCACTACAACTCCCAGCATCCACTTTAGCTGATTGCGCAAGCTGGGAGTTGTAGTTATACAACAGCTGAAGGTACACTTTTCCATAGAAAAAATGTGCCTCCAGCTGTTGCAAAACTATAAGTCCCAGCATGCCCATAAGGGAATGCTGGGAGTTGTGGTGGTCTGCCTCCTGCTGTTGCATAACTACAGCTCCCAGCATGCCCTTTTTGCATGCTGTGAGCTCTTGCTAAGCAACAGCAGAAGGCTGTCACTCACGTCAAACTGCTGATCCACGCTGCAGGTCAGTCCCTCGCCGCCGCCGCCACCGCTCCTGGGGCCCCGA
The DNA here is from genome assembly GCF_029499605.1 of Hyla sarda. NCBI lineage: Eukaryota > Metazoa > Chordata > Amphibia > Anura > Hylidae > Hyla > Hyla sarda. The sequence continues at coordinate 427,954,943 of NC_079190.1, forward strand.
TCCCAACAGGGATGCCGGGGATCGGGGTCCCCAGCTGCCGGGGTCCTCTTCCCGCACTCGATCACGTCCTCCGGAAGAGGGGCGGAGCGGGTTGTGGGAGTGACACCCGCAGCAGGTGCCCTGATTGGTCGGCCGGTAAACCGGCCGACGAATCAGGGCGATCGTGAGGTGGCAATAGTGCCACCTCACCCCTGCTGGTTATTGGCCCCGATAAGCCAGTAATTCCGGGTCACCGAGTAACTGGAGACCCGATTGACCCGGAATCCGCCGCAGATCGCTGGCTGAGTTGTTCAGCGATCTGCGGCCATCGCCGACATGGGGGTACATCATGACCCCCTGGGCGATATGCGGCGATGCCTGCTGATCGATATCAGCAGTTATCGGGCACCAGCTCCGCTCCAGCTGGCTGCGGGGGGCCGGGAATGGACAGGACGTACTCGGTCCTTAAGACCTCGGAAACGGGGGCGTAGGAGTACGTCCATTGTCCTTAAGGGGTTAAATATTGGCCCCACATTTGCCATGCGCCAGTCCTGGGGAACAGTCCCTGTCACTATAGAGTCCCTAAATATTAAAAATAGTGGTCTGTCTATTACATTACTTAATTCCTTTAGAACATGGGGGTGAATGCCATCTGGACCTGGTGATTTGTCTATTTTGATTTTTTGTAGGTGGCACTGTACTTCTTCCTGGGTTAGACAGGTGACCTGTACTGGGGAGTTTACCTTATCACACTGTATTTCACCTGACATTTCATTTTCCTCGGTGAATACAGTGGAGAAGAATTTGTTTAGTATATTTGCTTTTTGACCTTTTTACTATATATATATATATATATATATATATATATATATATAAATAAAAAACATTTTGGGGTTAGTTATACTCTCTTTGGCAATGAGTCTTTCTGTCTCTATTTTTGCGGCTTTTATCTGTTTTTTTTACATATTTCACATTTTTCTCTATAGCTTTTTAATGCTTCTTCACTGCTGTCCTGTTTTAGTAATTGAAATGCTTTATTTTTGTCATTTATTGCCCCCTTAACATTTTTATTCATCCATATTGGTTTTCTTTTATTTCTGACCCTTTTATTCCCATAAAGTATATACATCTTACAGTGAAAATGTAAGATATTTTTAAGTCTCCCATTTAGTGTCAGTATTGTTCTTTTTGAGGACATTATCCCATTTTATATTGTTATGGGCTTCTCTGAGTTGATCAAACTTTGCCTTCCGAAAGTTCATTGTTTTTGTGGCCCTTCAAGAGATTCCCTTATCGAAGAACAAGTTATAATGTATTAAATTATGATCACTATTTCCTAGGTGTCCATCTACTTGCACATTAATTACTCTGTCAGGTACGTTGGTAAATATTAAGTCTAGTAGGGCGCCCCCTCTGGTCGGGCCCTGCACCATTTGGGACAGATAATTGTCTTTAGCTATAGTCAGAAACCTGTTTCCTTTAAAGTCGAAGTCGGCCCAGTTCCCCATGAACCCAAACCCCTCCTTCCTACACCAGCTTCTGAGCCACTTGTTTACCTCCCTAATCTCCTGCTGCCGCTCTGGTGTGGCTCGTGGTACAGGTAATATTTTAGAAAATACTACCTTGGAGGTCCTTGCCTTAAGCTTGCAGCCTAAGTCCCTGAAATCATTTTTAAGGACACTCCATCTACCTCTTACTTTGTCATTGGTGCCAATATGTACCATGACTTCTGGGTCTTCTCCAGCCCCACCCAGCAGCCTGTCAACCCGATCCACTATGTGCCGAACTCGAGCGCCAGGAAGACAACACACTGTTCAGCGATCCTGGTCTTTGTGACAGATCGCCCTGTCTGTCCCCCTAATAATTGAGTCCCCCACTTCCAGTACCTGTCTGGTCTGCCCTGCTCTCCTCCCTCCCTCCTTACTGGAGCAGACACCCCCCTGGCGGTCAGAGGTAGAGTCCTGCTGCAGTACCGCTAGCTCTGAAATGGCATCCCCTCATCTGCCAACCGGGCAAACTTGTTGGGGTGTGCCAGTTCAGGACTAGCTTCCCTGACGCTTTTCCCTCTACCCTGTTTTCTAACTGTAACCCAGCTAACTGCCTGACTGTCCTGCCCCTCCGTCCCACTATCCTCCCCCACCTCTACCCCAGAGAGTACCTCTCCGGGTTGTCAATGCATCTCAGTGTTGCCAGTTGCTCCTCTAGATCCAGGATCTAGGCTTCCAAATGAGCAACTCGCACACATCTTGCACAACAATATGCACCCTCAAACTGTTGATCAAGGATTGCATACATTGTGCAAGATGCACACTGGACTGCCTTTTCCAACATGGAGGTCATACTAGATTTGGGGATAGCAAAAATTAACAGAAAAGAAAAAAAAAAAAAATTTCAATTTAAACTTCCTGAATTTAAAGTCCCTTAATTTTAAGTCCCCTCACTTTTATACTCACTCACTTGTATGCTTCACACTCTTGTATACAGACAAACAATCGCTAGCTCAACATAGTGTACTTGCTTTATATTTATCACAACCACAACCACCTCTCTTGGAATTTATTTATTTGGAATGTCTGTTTTTGTTACAAGCAGAGAGCTTCAAACTTTGAAAAATGCTAAATTTTCAATTTTTTTAATCAAATTTTGGAATTTTTCAGCAAGAAATGATGCAAGCCTTGACAAAAATTTACCACTAACATGAAGTAGAATATGTCATGAAAAAAAAATCTCAGAATCAGAATGAAAAGTAAAAGCATCCTAGAGTTATTAATGCTTAAAGTAACGGTGGTCAGATGTGCAAAAAATGGCTGGGTCCTTAAGGTGAAAAGGGGCTGGTTCCTTAAAGGGTTAAACCCCACTGGCATTTGACAGATCTTTGGAACAGTTGGCTGTGCAAATGAAAAATGTTCATTTTTCATTTTGACAGACCACTGCTCAAAAAAATCTATCAGACACCTGTGAGATGTTAATGCTCACTGCACCTCTTATTAGGGGTGTCGTTTCCAAAATGGGGTCACATTCTGATTCCGAGATTGTTTTTTCATGACATATTAAACTTTACGTTAGTGGTAAAATTTTGTACTTGCATCGTTTCTTGGTGAAAAATTCCAAAATTTGATGAAAAAAAATGAAAATTTTGCTTTTTTTTTTTTACTTTGAAGCTCTCTGCTTATAAGGAAAATGAATATTCCAAATAAATTATATATTGATTCACATATACAACATGTCTACTTTATGACTGCATCATAATGTTGACATGTTTTTACTTTTGGAAGACATCAGAGGGCTTCAAAGTTCAGCAGCAATTTTCCAATTTTTCACAAAATTTTCAAAATCAAAATTTTTCAGGGACCAGTTCTGTTTTGAAGTGGATTTCAAGGGATTTCATATTAGAAATGCCCCACAAATGACCCCATTATAAAAACTGCACCCCCCAAAGTATTCAAAATGACATTCAAAAGGTTTGTTAACCCTTTAGGTGTTTCACAGGAATAGCAGCAAATTGAAGAAAAAAAATCAAAATCTTCATTTTTTACACTGGCATGTTCTTGTAAACCCAGTTTTTGAATTTTTACAAGGGGTAAAAGGAGATAAATCTTCCTAAAATGTGTAGCCCAATTTCTCTCGAGTAAGGAAATACCTCATATGTGTATGTCAAGTGTACGGCGGGCGCAGTAGAGGGCTCAGAAGGGAAGGAGCGACAATGGGATTTTGGAGAGTGAGTTTTTCTGAAATGCTTTTTGTGGGGCATGTCGCATTTAGGAAGCCCCTATGGTGCCAGAACAGCAAAAAAAAACACATGTCATACTATTATGGCAACTAAACCCCTCAAAGCACGTAACAAGGGGTCCAGTGAGCCTTAACACCCCACAGGTGTTTGACGACTTTTTGTTAAAGTTGGACGTGTAAATTATTTATTTTATTTTTTTCACTAAAATGCTACTTTTCCCCAAAATTTTAAATTTTTACAAGGGATAATAGGACAAAATGCCCCCCAAAATTTGTAACCCCATCTCTTCTGAGTATGGAAATACCCCAAGTGTGGACGTCAAGTGCTCTGCTGGCGCACTACAATGCTCAGAAGAGGAGTCACATTTGGCTTTTGAAAAGCGAATTTTGCTGAAATGGTTTTTGGAGGGCATGTCGCATTTAGGAAGCCCCTATGGTGCCAGAACAGCAAAAAAAAAAAAAAACACATGCCGTACTATTTTAGAAACTACACCCCTCAAGGAACACATAAAGGGGTACAGTGAGCCTTAAAACCTCACAGGTGTTTGACGACTTTTTGCCAAAATCGGATGTGTGAATGAAAAAAAAAAATTTTCACTAAATTGCTGGTTTTCCCACACATTTTATATTTTTACAAGGGGTAAATGGAGAAAATGACCCCCAAAATTTGTAACCCCATTTCTTCTGAGTATGGAAATAGCCAATGTGTGGACATCAAGTGATCTGCTGGCACACTACAATGCTCAGAAGAAAAGGAGCACCATTGAGCTTTTGAAGACAGAATTTGGTTGGAATAGAAGTCGGGGGCCATGTGCGTTTACAAAGCCCCCCGTGGTGCCAGAACAGTGGACCCCCCCCCCACGTGACCCCATTTTGGAAACTACAACCCCCACATAATTTAATAAGGGATGCAGTGAGTATTTACACCCCACTGGCGTTTGACAGATCTTTGGAACAGTGGGCTGTGCAAATGAAAAATTACATTTTTCATTTTCACGGACCACTGTTCCAAAAATCTGTCAGACACCTGTGGGGCGTAAATGCTCACTGTACCCCTTATTACATTGCGTGAGGGGTGTAGTTTCCAAAACTGGGTCATATGTGGGGGGGGGGGGTCCATTGTTCTGGCTCTATGGGGGCTTTGTAAACACACGTAGCCTTCAATTCCGGACAAATCTTATCTTCAAAATCCCAATGGTGCTCCTTCTCTTCTGAGCATTGTAGTTCGCCCGCCGAGCCCTTTACATCCACATATGGGGTATTTTCTTACTCAGAAAAAATGGGGTTACAAATTTTGGGGGGCTTTTTTCCTATGTTTCCTTGTGAAAATGAAAAATTTGGGGTAACACCAGCATTTTTGTGATTTTTTTTTTTTTTCATTTTTCCATCCAACTTTAATGAAAATTCATCAAACACCTGTGGGGTGTAAAGGCTCACTATACCCCTTGTTACTTTCCATGAGGGGTGTAGTTTCCAAAATGGGGTCACATGTGGGTATTTATTTTTTTGCGTTTATGTCAGTACCGCTCTCTTTCTTGAGCCTTGTTATGCGCCACAGAGCATTTTACGCCCACATATGGGGTATTTCTGTACTCAGGAGAAATTGCGTTACACATTTTGGGGGTCTTTTTTTCCTTTTAACACTTGTGAAAATAAAAAGTAAAGGACAACACCAGCATGTTAGTGTAAAATTTAAATTTTTTTTTACACTGACAGGCTGGTGTAGCCAACAACTTTTCTTTTCATAAGGGGTAAAAGGAGAAAAAGCCCCACAAAATTTGTAACGCAATTTCTCCCGATTATGGAGATACCCCATATGTGGCCCTAAACTGTTTCCTTGAAATACGACAGGGCTCTGAAGTGAGAGAGCACCATACGCATTTGAGGACTAAATTAGGGATTGGATAGGGGTGGACATAGGGGTATTCTACGCCAGTGATTCCCAAACAGGGTGTCTAAACTCCCAGCATGCCTGGACAGTCAGTGGCTGTGCGGAAATGCTGGGAGTTGTTGTTTTGCAACAGCTGGAGGCTCCGTTTTGGAAACACTTCCGTACAATAAATTTTTCATCTTTATTGGGGGGACAGTGTAAGGGGGTGTTTATGTAGTGTTTTACCCTTTATTATGTGTTAGTGTAGTGTTGTGTAGTGTTTTTAGGGTACATTCACACGGGCGCTAGAAATTTGCGCTGCGGCGAAAAATTTACCTAACTCAGTATTTTCCAACCAGTGTGCCTATAGCTGTTGCAAAACTACAACTCCCAGCATGTACTGATCGCCGAAGGGCATGCTGGGAGATCTAGTTCTGCAACAGCTGGAGGGATCGCAACTACAACTCCCAGCATGCCGAGACAGCTGTTTCGGCATGCTGGGATTTTCAGTTTTGCAACATCTGGAGGGCTACAGATAGAGACCACTGCACTGTGATCTCCAAACTGTGGACCTCTAGATGTTGCAAAACTAGAAATCCCAGCATGCACAGACCGCAAAAAGCTATGTGGGCATGCTACGAGTTGTAGTTTTGCAAGATCTAGAGTGCTACAGTATAGAGATCACTGTGCAGTGGTCTCTAAACTGTAGACCTCCAGCTGTTGCAAAACTGCATCTCCCACCATGCCCAGCAGCTGTCTGTGCATGCTGGGAGTTGTAGTTTTACAACATCTGGAGGGCTACAGTCTCAGACTGTAGCCCTCTAGATGTTGCTAGGCAACTTATCGGCTTTCGTCGGATCCAGGGAGCCGTCCTCTTCTGCTGCACAACATCGCCGCCCGCGCCGATCACCGCCGCCGATCCCGTCCTGCAGCTTCCACCGACGGGTAAGTGGATCTTCGGCGTTCGGTCCCCGTCATTTCCCCGTTCTGCCCCGCCTATTGTGGGTGGGCAGAACGGGGAAAACTAAAGTAAACCCCCCGCCCCTGATCTGCTATTGGTGGTCGCGTCTAGACCACCAATAGCAGAGATAGGAGGGGTGGCACCTCTGCCACCTCACTCCCATCGCTAGAGGGGGATCGTGGGTGTCTTAGACAACCGCGATCCCCCTTATATTCCGGGTCACCGGGTCACCATAGACCCGTATGACCCGGAATCGGCGCAAATCGCAAGTGTGAATTCACTTGCGATTTGTGCTGATCGCTGACATGGGGGGGTCTGATGACCCCCCTGGGCATTTGCACGGGGTGCCTGCTGATCGATATCAGCAGTCACCCCGGCCCAGTCCCTACCCAGCGCGCGGCGGGGACCGAAATTCCCACGGGCGTACAGGTACGCCCTGGGTCCTTAAGACCAAGGTACAGAAGGCGTATCCATATGCCCTAGGTCCTGTACGGGTTAATGGAAGGTATCTGCCCCCTCCTGATGTCATTTCGTTTGTAGAGTTCTACTTAAATCCGCCCCGGCAGATGCATTTTTGGTCTTTTAGTGGTTTCGAAGGCATTGTTGATTCAGAATGTCTGATCCCCCTGAAAGATTGGCCCCCAATGATGCTGCAAATTGTTTTCTGTTGCCTTAGGCACGCAGGATCCAATTGATGCGTCGGGTTTGTGTTTTTTTTTTTTTTTGTGAAATGTTTTTAAACTGTCAAATTAGATTTTTTATTTATTTATTTATTTTGGTTAGTATGAAGCAATACTAATGTTTTTTTTTTTTTTTTTATAGGGATTACCAGAAAAAAAAAAAGAAACACTGGACACAGGAGTTTGTTGAAATATTTTTTTTCAAATAAAATTAACACCATACTGGTCAAGAAATAGCCAAATAAGGGCCAAAATTAAGCGAAACAGACCCTCAGGGTCTTAAATAAACCAAGAAAACATATCATAAAGTGTGTTTAACATTCTACACAACATAACAATGTGAACATTGTAATAAATTTTAAAAAAATAGTCCTGTGAGGACCGAAGGGAAGCGGTGAAGTCAGAGTAAACTTCACTATTGTAACGGTCCGGACTGGAGACTGGAGGTGGATCCACTGGACCAGAGGAGTGATGGCGTGGGCCGTACCCAGGGAACGGAATCTAAGGGGCTACTGGTCTTCACCAGGGCCCGCCGCAAAGCGGGATGGTCTTGCTGCGGCAGGTAGCCCCCAGATCGCTCCACCAGATAGTGACTCAACCCCTCTGGTTGCTGAGATATGCGCAGTACAGGAGAAACAGGCAGAAGCGAAGTCAGACATAGTAAAGGTCAGGGCAGGCGGCACAGGATCATAAGCGGTAGTCACTAGCAACAGGTCTAGGCAGGCGGTGCGGGTTCAGAGGCGGTGGTCACAGGCAAGGGTCGGCAACAGGCAGGGAACACTTTAATGATATGGAACGCTTTCACTAGGCACGAGGCACAAAGATCCGGCGAGGGCAGGAAGGGGCTGGAGACCTTTATTGTAACAGTGAGGGCCAGGCACAAATCAATGGTGCTCTGGCCCTTTAAATTTCATGAAGCCGGTGCGCAAGCGCCCTAAGGAGCGGGGCCGCGTGCGCCAGGAGGCAGAGGCAGCGCATGAGGACAGTGCCGCGGGTAAGTGGACACGGGATGCGGCGTGTGTGCGGGGACCGGCCGCCACACTAACCGCATCCCTGACGGAGGAGACCCTGCGCTCCCGGTCAGCACGTCTGACCGGGACGCGCAGGGACACCGTAGACCGGGGCAGAGACAGCGAGCGCTCCGATCCAGAGGAGGGGACCGGAGTGCTCACTGTTACAGTACCCCCCCCTTAAGTCTCCCCCTCCTTTTGGTACCAAGAAAACTGGGGATGAGGCTGTGGTCCAAGATGTTCTCCTCAGGCTCCCAAGATCTCTCCTCAGGACCGCAGCCCTCCCAGTCAACCAAAAAAAATCTTCTTCCCCGGATGAGCTTGGACTGCAAAATTTCCTTGACAGAAAACACATCGGTTGTAGGGGCAGGGGTAGGGGAAGAGACCTTGGGGGAGAAGCGGTTAAAGATGGCAGGCTTTAGGAGGGAGACATGGAAAGAGTTGGGAATCCTGAGGGAAGGAGGAAGATGGAGTTGGTAGGACACCGGATTGATTCATTTCTTGATTCTATAGGGTTCCAAGTAGCGGGGACCCAACTTGTAACTTGGGACCTTAAATCGTATATATTTGGAGGAGAGCCACACCTTGTCACCGGGGAAGAACTCTGGAGGAGCTCTGCGTTTCTTGTCTGCCTGAGACTTCATGCGGGCAGAGGCTTTGAGGAGAGCGGTGCGAGTCTCTCGCCAGACAGAAGAGAAATCCTGGACAAGGTCGTCAACTGCGGGTACGGGAGAAGAGGAAGTCAGCGGCAGCGGTGGAAGAGGGTGGCGACCAAAGACTACAAAAAATGGAGACTTGTTAGAGGCAGAGGAGTGTTTGTAATTATAGGAAAATTCTGCCCAGGGAAGCAGATCGGACCAGTCACTGTGGCGTGAGGAGACGAAGTGGCGAAGATAATCTCCCAAAATTTGATTCACCCGTTCCACTTGGCCATTGGACAGAGGGTGATGAGAAGATGAAAAGTCCAACTTGACCCCGAGCTGACCACATAGCGCCCTCCAGAATTTAGAAACAAACTATACCCCTCGGTCTGAGACAATGTGCTTGGGGAGACCATGGAGGCGGAAAATGTGTTGGAAAAACTGTTTGGCCAATGCTGGCGCGGACGGAAGACCAGGCAGAGGTATAAAGTGGGCCATCTTCGAGAAGCGATCTACCACGACCCAAATGACTGTCATTCCATTGGAGGAGGGAAGGTCGGTAACAAAGTCCATGGCGATATGGGACCACGGAGTCTCAGGAATAGGGAGGGATAAGAGAAAACCAGCTGGCTTCTGGCGAGGTGACTTGTCCCGAGCACAAATCATACAGGCTCTGACATAGTTCGAGACATCTTTCTCCATAGTAGGCCACCAGAATCTTTGGGAGATAAGCTGGAGAGAATTCTGTACCCCAGGATGACCAACAGATAAAGAGGCATGGCCCCACTTGAGGACACGTAGCCGCTGATGTGGGGGGACATAGGACTTGCCTGGAGGGAGAGAGCGCAGATCCACTGGAGCAACGGCAATTATGCACTCAGGTGGAATTAAATGTTGGGGAGCAGTTTCGTCGCCCACCACACCGGAAGAGCGGGAAAAGGCATCCGCCCTGATATTCTTGCTCGCTGGACCAAAATGAATCAAAAAATTAAAGCGAGCAAAGAACAATGACCAGCGAGCCTGACGTGGATTCAGCCTTTGAGTGGATTGGAGGTACGCAAGGTTCTTGTGGTCCGTGAAAATACTCACAGGGTGGATGGAGCCCTCGAGAAGAAGCCTCCACTCCTCAAGTGCCAATTTTATGGCCAACAGTTCTCTGTCACCAATAGAATAGTTTCTCTCGGCGGGAGTAAAGGTCTTGGAGTAAAAGCCGCAAGTGAGTGTCTTGCCCCTGGGTGACTTTTGGGTAAGTACGATCCGGCTCCCACAGAGGAGGCATCAACTTCCAGGGAAAATGGCTTAGGGGAGTCAGGTCTGGAGAGTACAGGTGCGGTGGCAAAAGAGGCTTTCAAAGACTGGAAGGCCTCTTCAGCTTGAGAAGGCCATGATTTAGGATTAGCCCCTTTCCTGGTCAAAGCTGCTATGGGAGACACCAGAGTGGAATAATGGGGAATTAATTGCCTATAATAATTGGCGAAACCCAAAAATCTTTGAATGGCACGGAGAGCAGAGGGGCGTGGCCAGTCCAGTACCGCTGAGAGCTGGGCTGGGTCCATCTGTAGACCCTGGGCTGAAATGATGTACCCTGGGAAGGGCAAGCTGGACCACTCGAACAGACACTTCTCGATCTTAGCGTACAGTCGATTCTTTCTAAGGCGCAAAAGAATGAGATGAACATGGACCCGATGTTGATCCATGTTGGTGGAGAAGATGAGGATGTCGTCAAGGTATACAACCACGCAGGTGTAGAGCAAGTCTCTAAAAATGTCATTGACAAATTCTTGGAATACCGCAGGCGCGTTGCAAAGACCGAATGGCATCACCCGGTATTCAAAATGGCCATCCCGTGTGTTGAAAGCGGTCTTCCACTCGTTACCCTCTCGGATTCGGATCAGGTTGTAAGCTCCACGCAGGTCCAACTTGGTGAAAATCCTAGCCCCACGGAGATGGTCAAATAGCTCAGAGATCAAGGGGAGAGGATAATGATTCTTGATGGTACTCTTGTTTAGACCTCTGTAGTCTATGCAAGGATGGAGGGTGCCATCCTTTTTGGTAACAAAGAAAAACCCAGCCCCAGCAGGAGAGGAAGATTTTCTTATGAAACCTCTCTGTAGATTTTCCCGAATGTAATCCGACATGGCGAGAGTCTCTGGTGGTGAGAGTGGGTAGATTCTACCCCGAGGGGGAGTAGTCCCAGGCACCAAGTCGATAGGACAATCGTAGGGTCTATGCGGTGGAAGAACCTCGGCTTGATTCTTGCAAAAAACATCAGCGAAGCAGTGGTAAGGCTCCGGAAGACCAGGTGGCGGAGGAACAGCGGGGTGTTGCTTGATAAAAACAGACTTGAGGCAACGGCCGGAGCAAGAGGAACCCCACCTCAGGATCTCTCCGGAGGACCAATCCAGGATGGGACAGTGACGCTGAAGCTATGGCAAGCCCAGGAGGAGTTCTGAGGAGCAGTATGGAAGGACCAAGAACTCCAAAGTCTCTGTATGCGAAAATCCGATGTCCATCTGTAATGGCAAAGTGGGGTACTGCACAGTGGCAGAAACCGTTGACAGTAGAAATGAAACATGGCTTGGGCAAACGAACCACAGGGATCAGATACTTGTCAACCAGAGAGGCCTGGATGAAATTGCCGGCAGATCCGGAAAACAGGAAGGCGGTAGCAGAGAAGGAGGACTTGGCAGGCACGGTGAGCTGTACCGATAATGTAAGACATGGAGAGGAGGAATCCACACCTAGCAACACCTCTCCCACGTTCACGTTCGGAGAGGACAGTCTACAAGGAGATGCTCGGTACTGGCGCAGTACAGACACAGATTCTCATTTCTTCGACGACTCCGTTCTTGAGTGGTTAAGCGAGACCGATCCACCTGCATGGCCTCCACGGTGGGAGGCCCAGAGAAGGGTTGCGGTGGACACTGAAAAACCGGAGCCAGCTGAGGATAACGTCTTGGACGAGCTTTCTCCTTTTCATGCAGCAGTTCTTCTTTTCTCTCCAGGAAACGCTTGTCAATCCTAGTGGCCAGCAGTATAAGATCACTAAGGGACGATGGCATCTCACGTGCCGCCAGGACATCCTTGATTTCACTGCACAGTGATTTTACATAGAGCATCATCATTCCAATTCAACTCGGAGGCAAGAGTGCGTAATTGGATGGCGTAATCACCCACGGTAGAACCTCCTTGTGTCAGGTTCAGCAAAGCAGTCTCTGCAGAGGACACCCGGGCAGGTTCCTCGAATATACACAGAGGAGTGATGGCGTGGGCCTTACCCAAGGAACGGAATCTAAGGGCCTTCACCAGGGCCCGCTGCAAAGCGGGATGGTCTTGCTGCGGCAGGTAGCCCCCAGGTCGTTCCACCAGATAGCGACTCAACCTCTCTGGTTGCTGAGATATGCACGGTACAGGAGGAAAAGGCAGAAGCGAAGTCAGACGTAGTAAAGGTCAGGGCAGGCGGCACAGGATCAGAAGCGGTAGTCACTAGCAACAGGTCTAGGCAGGTGGCACGGGTTCAGAGGCGGTGGTCACAGGCAAGGGTCGGCAACAGGCAGAGAACACTTTAATGATATGGAACGCTTTCACTAGGCACGAGGCACAAAGATCCGGCGAGGGCAGGAAGGGGCTGGAGACCTTTATTGGAACAGTGAGGGCCAGGCACCAATCAATGGTGCGCTGGCCCTTTAAATTTCATGAAGCCGGCGCACGCGCGCCCTAAGGAGCGGGGCCGCGCACGCCGGGAGGCAGAGGCAGTGCATGAGGACGGGGCCGCGGGTAAGTGTACACAGGATGCGACGTGTGTGCGGGGACCGGCCGCCACACTAGCCGCATCCCCGACGGAGGAGACCCTGCGCTCCCGGTCAGCGTGTCTGACCGGGACGCACAGGGACACCGTAAACCGGGGCAGAGACCGCGAGCGCTCTGATCCAGAGGAGGGGACCAGAGCTCTCACTGTTACAACTATGTTGCTGGTGAGGAGGTGGAACTGGAATGTTTGTTTGCTGGTATTGTGGTGGTGGATGGCTCTGAGGATAGGACCCATACATCTGAGCTTCGTTCCTAATACCATACTGTGAAGCATCTGATGAATAATAAAATGGAGGTCTTGTAGGGGGTAACATAGTGTGCTCCACGTGATGCGACAATGTTTGCGTACCACAGTCCCTGCGAGCAGGTTCTTCACCTCTCGTGTTTTGAGCTGATGGAGTGCACTTGGTCATCATGTGAAGCAGTAAGTTTGGTGCAGAAGGGGGATGGTATGGTGGCACAAAATACTCGGTGCAACCTAGTATAAAGGTCATGCATCGTGTTCTAGTAGTTAAATCCATTACCAGCCATCTCTGTGCTAGCACCCTACCAAATGCGTCACTATCATCCTCCGTCTGCTGACGGTGTACCAGAGATATGATTTCATTATTTAACTCCTGATCAGGATGGAGTCTGTGACGCATACTTGTGCGTTGGTATGGCCTTGCAGGTAAAGTAACACGCACAATAGGGGATGTTGCCCTGGGGACTTGGCTTTCACTGTGCCCTGCAACCTCACCGTCTTCCCTTACATCTGTTGAATCCAACAACACTTGTAGTGGCATGGGCTCATTTTCTTCCAAAATGAGGGATGGTTCTTGTTCCTCAGGAGTTAAGTGGCCCTCATCGGTAGTGGTTTGTGTGCCCTGTTCATCATGGGTTTCTTGTGTGTCTGGCAAACCCTCTTCCTCGGACACAAAATCCATGTTGCTCTCTGTTCTACAATGTAAAATAAAAAGGATTAGCGATTATTTTAATTTTTCAGAACACTGACACACTTCTTTTTTTGTTTATTATTATTTTTTCTTTCATGGATGATTAACCTTTTATTGACAGTTACTTACTGTCTGAGCTCTCTGGCCGGGGCGAGAAACATCAGCTGCTGGAAATATTTGTAATTTGCGGCCGTTGGTGCTCCACTCCCACTAGCTACATGCTTGTTATATTCCTTACGGAATCGATCACGCAGGGACCGCCATCTTTTAGTGACAGTTTCCTCTACAAAGATAAAATTACAAACAATTGGACACGTTTGTGCAATATTTAATGAATTATCTATTGCATATCAAGTGAGGAAAACAAAATACAAGGCTATGGATTTTATAATGACTAATAAGGTCTACTTCAGATTTGGAATGCTATGGTCTGTATTTTTATTGTACTTATAAAAAAAATGGAAAACCAAACTTGCATTTTTGTCATCATTACACACATGCCAGGACCACCATAAGGTACATCATCCTGCGACAGTGTTGGTTAATGTGGCCACAACAAAATGTATTCACATTACTCACACTCAAGACACCAGATATGTTACTACCTTTTAACATTGTATAAGGTAGGAACAATGTCGTATGCAATGTTCAACTTTTTTCTGTAATATTTTTGGGATCCAATGTGTAAAAATCACAAACCAAATTAGATTTTTGTTACATCATTAATTTCTATACATATTGTGATTTGTAGATTTCAGGATCACATTCACTATTCAAAATAGTGTCCTAAATATTACAATTTAATAAAATAAGATGTGTACCATATATACTCGAGTATAAGCCGACCCGAATATAAGCCAAGGCCCCTAATTTCACCCCAAAATCCCAGGAAAAGTTATTGACTCGAGTAAAAGCCTAGGGTGGGAAATACATCATCCCCCCCTGTCATCATCCAGACCCCCGTCATCATCCCGCCTTCATCATCACCGCCTGTCATCATCCCCCCTTCATCATCACCGCCTGTCATCATCCCCCCTTCATCATCCCCTTGTCATCATCCCACACCCCCCCTTCATCATCCCCTTGCCATCATCCCCCACCCCCCCTTCATCATCCCCTTGTCATCATCCCCCCCCCTTCATCATCCCCTAGTCATCATCCCACCCCCCCTTTATCATCACCTTGTCATCATCCCACCCCCCCTTCATCATCCCCTTGTCATCATCCCACACCCCCTCTTCATCATCCCCTTGTCATCATCCCCTTGTCATCATCCCCTTGTCATCATCCCACACCCCCCCTTCATCATCCCTTGTCATCATCCCACCCCCCCCCCCCTTCATCATCCCCTTGTCATCATCCCCACACTCCTTCATCATCCCCTGGTCATCATCCCACACCCACCGTTCATCATCCCCCTGTCATCATCCCACACCCCCCCTTCATCATCCCTTTGTCATAATCCCACCCCCCCTTCATCATCCCCTTGTCATCATCCCACCCCCCCCCCTTCATCATCCCCTTGTCATCATCCCACACCCCCTTCATCATCCCCTTGTCATCATCACCACATGTCATCAGCCCCCCCCCCCCTTCATCATCACCGCTTGACAATGTCTGATACAGTGGTCTTCAACCTGCGGACCTCCAGATGTTTCAAAACTACAACTCCCAGCAAGCCCTGGCAGCCATCGGCTGTCCGGGCTTGCTGGGAGTTGTAGTTTTGAAACCTCTGGATGTCCGCAGGTTGAAGACCACTGCGGCCTTCGACATCATCCAGCCCCCCCCCCCCCCTCTCACCCCCTTTAGTTTTGTACTCACCTCCGCTCGGCGGGACGTTAGGGTGCGCTGGTCCGGTGCTGCAGGACTGTACGGTGGGGAGGTCGTCCGGTGGGATAGTGGTTCCGGGCTGCCATCTTCACCGGGGGGCCTTTTCTCCGCGCTTCAGGCCCGGAATAGAGGCGTTGCCTCAACGACGACGCAGAGGGACGTTGGTAATGAACGTCCCTCTCCGTCGTCGTCAAGGCAACGTGACTATTCCAGGGCCGGGCACGAAGCGCGGAGAAGAGGCCCCCCGGTGAAGATGGCAGCCCGGAACCACTATCCCACCGGACAACCTCCCCACCGGACAGTTCTGCAGCACCGGACCAGCGCACCCTAACGTCCCGCCGAGCGGAGGGGAGTACAGAACTAAAGGGGGTGAGAGGGGGGGGGCTGGATGATGTCGAAGGCCGCAGTGGTCTTCAACCTGCGGACCTCCAGAGGTTTCAAAACTACAACTCCCAGCAAGCCTAGACAGCCGATGGCTGCCCGGGCTTGCTGGGAGTTGTAGTTTTGAAACATCTGGAGGTCCGCAGGTTGAAGACCACTGAGGGCGGAGAGTTCACTCGAGTATAAGCCAAGGGGGTGTTTTCAGCATGAAAAATCGTGCTGAAAAACTCGGCTTATACTCGAGTATATACGGTATGTATAGAACATAACTAATGGACTGATGTCAGACACAATCACATTGTTTAATTCATTATGTAGAGACAATATTATGCAAAAAAAATGCAAGCTAATTGGTTGCTATGGGCAACAGTCTACTTGACTTCTAAAAATGTTGGAATAAATATGATGTTAAAATATTAAAGTATAGAACACGAACCGATTGCCCCTTGCTCCCTGGAAGTTTTGCTGTCCCATGTGGCAAAAAGACCCTTGAATACCTCGGTCCATGCCTCCTCCTTCAAAAAACGATCCATGTGTGACTCAAGGGACTTGTCCCATAAAATGGAATGTGCTTCCACCTATAATTTGTGTAAGTAATCCATTTTAAAATTTATGAAACAACGCAAGAATTATGAGAAGTAAAACACACATTAGCAACATTACTTTGGTAATGAGCACACACAAATATACCTAACTGTAATGTTCACACAGTCTCAAAATAAGACCAACGCACATAACATTATAAAAGAAAGAATATTGTCATGTGTGTACTTTACAAACCAAGAAGAAAAACACATTGGGATGAGCCTTTGGAGCTTTGCTTTTAGTAAAAGTTACCACAAAAGCGCTGGGTAAATCAATATACATTAAGGTAACTATTTTGGTACGTAAAAATTTTCAACAATATATAAGGAACCACTTTACCTTACCCACCACACACACACAAACCAAAAAAAACCCACATAATAACGCACACTTAATATACTAATGGTCGTAAATAACAAAGTCACACATACAGAAATAAGTATACTTACAAGCTGAATAAGCTTGTCTACATTAAATGAGATGCGGGGTGGCATGCTGCTCATAAATATACACCCAACCAACAATGTCCAGCCTCTGAATAAAACTATTGGCTGACTAAAGGGAAAATGGCTGCTGTTCCTCTTCCTGGGAACAGCCCCTTTTTTTTCTCTGGTGAAAAAACGCCAATAAAAACGCCAAATGCAAAACTAACATGGCGTTTTTTCTGGGCGTTTTCGCACTCCCATAGACTTCTATTGGAGCAAAATGCCACGATTTTGACAAAAAAAGCCGGTTTGAGGGAACTACAGCGTTTTTTTCAAAACGACAAAGAGCTGAAAAAAACGCAGAAAAAGTGCAAAAACGCCAAAAGGATTAAAAAAACGCCAAAGTGAAATAACGCCAAGTGGAATTCGAAATTTGCGATTTCTCATTGATTTACAGCTAACATCTGACCAAAAAAACGCCATGCGGCAGAATTGGCGTTTTTCTTTGCGTTTTGCAAATTGGAGACTTAGCCTTAGGCCTCAAATGTATATGGTACACTCTGTTTACACTAACATGCTGGTGTAGACCCCAAATTTACCTTTTCTTAAGGGGTAAAAGAAGAGAAAAAAAATTTGTAACCCAAAAATGTTGCCTTGAAATATGAGAGGGCTCCAAAGTGAAAGAGCACCATGTGCATTTGAGTCCTAAATTAGGGATTTGCATCCACCACCAAATTACCCTACGGCAGTGCTTTCCAAATAGGGTGTCTCCAGCTGTAGCAAAACTCCCAGCATGCCAGGACAGTCAATGGCTATGCCGATGTTCTGGCCCCTGTATCAACCGTCATTACGCACAGAGTAAGTTTTCTCTGTGCAGTGATGACAGCAGGGTGCCGCAACCGTGATCACAGAGGTCCTTTGGAGAGGGGATAAGATGTTTTGGTGCGTAGTACCCCTTTAAGAGGGAAAAGCATTATATATATATATTTAACCCTAACCCAAATGTACCTTATTTTTATTTTCTACCTAAGGTACATAAAGACCGAAAAAAAAACACCTGGTCGTCCGATAGTTGTCAGATGTTTATCTGAATATATAGACCATCAGTTACAGAAATGTGTGGTGTCTTTACTAGCATACCTCAGAGATAAAAGGGCGTTTATTAACCCTATTGAAAGATATCATACGGGAAGAGGACTATATGTGGGCAACACTAGATGTTGCTTCATTATTTAGTGACATACCACATGACAGAGGAGTGGAAGCTGTGTGTTATTTTTTAGTGGAAGATCCCTTGATGCCCATACATCAGAGGAACTTCATTTTGGAGGCCATTAAAGGAGTAGTCCAGTGTTGAAAAACATCCCCTATCCCAAGGATAGGGGATAAGTTTCAGATCGCGGGGGGTCCGACCGCTGGGGGGCCCTGTGATCTCCTGTACGGGGCCCTGGCTCGCTGGCCAGATAGCGCGTGTTGACCACCAGACGAAGCGGCAGCCGACACGCCCCTTCAAAAAAAGCGCTATGGCAGAGCCAGAGATTGCCAAAGGCAGCGCTGCATCAGTCCCCCAAAAGTTGAGTTCCTGGATTCAAATATCTATATTCAGGATGGCTGTTTGCATACTGCCACCTATTTTAAGGAGGTGCATGCAAACAGATTCCTCGACATTAACAGTTTCCATCTGAAATAATGGAAGAAGAACATTCCATTCGGTCAAATGAAAATAATCCGAAGGAATTGTTCTTCCACACAAAAATGCCAGCAACAACTAGATAACCTGGAGGATCGTTTTAAACAAAAAGGGTATCCCAAGCCCCTTATACAAGGAGCACGCCAGAGGGTGGACAAATTAGAACAAAGTGCTTGCTTGAAAAATAATAAACAGGGTAATGCAGAGGGTGGTTATAATGATGAATTTGATTCTGTTTTGCTAACTAGGTATTACACTTCACACACCAATATTTTTTATTTATTTTTTTGTATAGGTAATATCACCAGCTCATATTATTGTGCCATGATTACTGGCACCATATGTAGTCCCCCAGTTATTCTTCTTTAGTTTGTTTTTCCGTGTCCTGTGCAGTATTTCTCCCAGAAATCCACTTGATGGTCTACACCCCGAAGTCATCAATTTTCACTCTAAGAGAGAGTGTGCAGCTATTTCTGGAGACGGTCAACAATAACCTCTGCATGGTGGAATAATAGGTCACAATGTTTATCAGGATCAGTAGAAGCATCACCCACTCGATGATTATGATGGGGATTTCACGGATCTTGTCCCAGTCTTCATCATTATAGAATAATTCCTTTAATGTTTCATATCCAAAATAGAAAATTGTGCAGACAAAAGTCAGGCCACAGCAGGTGCATCTACTATGGTGGATGACTTTGTTTGCTCCTGGTAATTTATACATCTGCATGGACTGCCCAAGGTAGTATAAGGCTTCACATGTAATTGAAATTATCGTGCTGACAAAGTGTATCCTGGGATATTCTTTGGGGGAAAATACATGCATGACAGCTGTGCCAAAACAAGAGGCCCACACAATGGCCAGCAGGATCCTCTGGATCAGGACCTGATGACCCCTGAACTCTTCAGTATGCATAACCATATACTTATAAATAAGAAAGGTTAGTACCAAAGTGCCAATGGACATCCCTATGAATCCAATTCTGAATAATATGCTTTTGGGAAAGAAATTTCCCACGTCACTGTGAAGGAAAAGAAACCAATGTTATTATGGATATTTCCTCACTCCCAACCCATGAAATAAGAATCATGTGCTTGTTTATCTTACCTGATGCTCATCAGTGGTGGGGTTGCATGGCCGAGGACGACCGTCATGATGTAGCTGGTGGCAAGCCAGGCCACACACAAAAACGCCAACAGGAGGGGGACGAACCCCAAACCTTTTAGCTCCATTTCAGACAAGTAGAAGAAGACGCTAATCTCACTAATCTCACTAATCTCACTGTAACAATCTACAGACTGAAGGCTCGGGCAGCTGTCAGTGGAATGTCAGGCCTCCAGCTGTCTATGACATCACATGTGACATGTCAGAATGACTGCTTGTTTCTTTGAGCTGCCATGATTTAGTATCTGCTATAGACAGAACCTGATGTTTTTACTATGGACCTTAAACAGACCCCAGAACCCAAGTAATTAGTGCAGGGGCTCCATCTTGATCATCTCATATTTCACATTATTTGAGTTCCAGGGCTCAGATACATTTGCACCCTCTATAGCAGTGGTCTTCAAGCTGTGAACCCCCAACCGCTGCAGAACCACAACTCCCAGCATGCCCAGACAGCAACTTTGCATAAGGAAATAGTCTAATTAAACGTTTCTTATATATAGAATCCCTGAAATCTCCAATCTCTCCTTTTATTGGTTTATGATCTGCGTTACTGATTTGTAAAAAAACAATGTTTCTGATTGTCTGCCACCCCATACTTATGGGCTATCTCTTCAAACGACTTTATTTGACCTAAAGCGTATAATTGATTTGCATAAATAAGCCCCTTTTCATCCAAAAAGAGTGAATCTTTAATTTTAAGGAATTCTTTAAGTGCTTTATTTGACCATAATGAAGTAAAGTCAAAACTCCATGTGATTTTACATTTTTTTTAAGTTCCTCCCATACTTTAATATATAGATATGCATGGGTGTAGTGAGTATCCCAGCTTCCAAAATCTCAAAAAATCCTTATAACGACCCATTAGGGTATGTACACATTACAGTGTGTGAACGGAATCTCCGCTCGCTGAATTGACAGCTATGCAGTGCTCGCGGACTTCCGTGTGAAGAATGAACATGTTCTTTCTTTGCGCGGAACAATTTCACCGGCGGAATTGTCCGCCGCTGAAATTCCGCAGTGTGAACGGGTCTCGTGGAGACCCATTCACACTAATGTTAAGTTCACAGCGCGGCATTCGGCTTGCGGAATTCCGCCCGTGGAATTCCGCAGGAATTCCGTAGTGTGAACATACCCTTAGAGAGAAAAAATAGGACTACATTTTCCCTCCTTCTCATAATAGTCTGCAATTTTAGTGCTAAAAAGTACCTAAAAAAAAAAAAAAAGTGCCCAACCCCGATTGTGCTCAGCAAACGTTAAAGAAACATATTTCATTCTCGTGCTTTCCTGCCCCAAAGTAGTGAATTTAATAAAGAAATAAGGGCTTGGAACCATTTTTCTGATATCCTTACAGTATAGAAACATAGAATGTGTCAGCAGATAAGAACCATTTGGCCTATCTAGTCTGCCCAATAATCTGAATCCTATCAATAGTCCCTGGCCCCATCTTATATGAAGGATAGCCTTATGCTTACCCGATGCATGTTTAAACTCCTTCACTGTATTTGCAGCGACTAGTGTTGCTCACGAATATTTGCAATTCGAATTTTAACCCCTTAAGGACAATGGACGTACTCCTACGCCCCCGTTTCCGAGTCCTTAAGGACCGAGGACGTAGGAGAACGTCCTGTCCATTCCCGGCCCCCCGCCGCTAGCCGGAGGGGAGCCGGTGCCCGATGCCTGCTGAAATCGTTCAGCAGGCATCGCGGCATATCGCCCAGGGGGGTCATTATGCCCCCCCATGTCGGCGATGGCTGCAGATCGCTGGACAATTCAGTCCAGCGATCTGCGGCGATTCCGGGTCAATCGGGTCTCCAGTGACCCGGTGACCCGGAATTACTGGCTGATCGGGGCCGTCAGAGACGGCCCCGAACAGCCAGAGCCTGCAGGGGTGAGGTGGCACTGGTGCCACCTCACGATCGCCCTGATTCATCGGCCGGATTCCCGGCCGACCAATCAGGGCGCCTGCTGCGGGTGTCACTCCCGCATCCGCTCCGCCGCTCTTCCGGAGGACGTGAGCGGGTGCGGGACGTGCACCCCTGGTGCTGGGGACCCCGATCCCCGGCGTTAATGTTGGGATCGGGGCCCCAGGAGCGACGGCGGCGGCGGCGGGACTGACCTGTGCGGCGATCAAGCAGCAGCAGGAGGTGAAAAGGGCATGCTGGGAGCTGTAGTTATGCAACAGGAGGAGGCAGACCACCACAACTCCCAACATGCACTTATGGGCATGCTGGGACTTATGGTTTTGCAACAGCTGGAGGCACATTCTTTCTATGGAAAAGTGTACCTTCAGCTGTTGTGTAACTACAACTCCCAGCTTGCACAAACAGCTAAAGTGCATGCTGGGAGTTGTAGTGGTGCATCTGCTGGTTGCATAACTACAACTCCCAGCATGCCCGTTGGCTGTCGGTGACTGCTGAGAGTTGTAGTTTTGCAACAGCTGAAGGCACACTGAGTTAAGTAGCAAACCAGTGTGTCTCCAGCTGTTGCATAACTACAATCCCCAGCCAAAGTAGTATGCCTCCCGCTGTTGCATAACTACAACACCCAGCATGCCCTTCCGCTGTCCGTACATGCTGGGGGTTGTAGCTTTTGCAACAGCTGAAGGCACACTGGTTACAAAACACTGAGTTTGTTGCCAAACTCGGTGTTTCACAACCAGTGTGCCTCCAGCTGTTGCAAAACTACAACTCCCAGCATGCACTGATAGACCGTACATGCTGGGAGTTGTAGTTTTGCAACAGCTGGATGTTCCCCCCCCCCCCCCCCAATGTGAATGTACAGGGTACACTCACATGGGCGGAGGATTACAGTAAGTATCCGGCTGCAAGTTTGAGCTGCAGCAAATTTTCTGCTGCAGCTCAAGCTGCCAGCGAGAAACTACTGTGAACCCCCCGTCCGTGTGACTGTACCCTAAAAACACTACACTACACTAACACAAAATAAAATAAAAAGTAAAAAAAACACTACATATACACATACCCCTACACAGCCCCCCTCCCCAATAAAAATGAAAAACGTCTGGTACGCCACCGTTTCCAAAACGGAGCCCCCAGCTGTTGCAAAACTACAACTCCCAGCATGCACTTATAGACCCTACATGCTGGGAGTTGTAGTTTTGCAACAGCTGGATCTTCCCCCCCCCCAATGTGAACGTACAGGGTACACTCACATGGGCGGAGGATTACAGTAAGTATCCGGCTGCAAGTTTGAGCTGCGGCAAATTTTCTGCCGCTGCTCAAACTGCCAGCGAGAAACTACTGTGAACCCCCCGCCCGTGCGACTGTACCCTAAAAACACTACACTACACTAACACAAAATAAAATAAAAAGTAAAAAACACTACATATGCACATACCCCTACACACCCCCCCTCCCCTCCCCAATAAAAATGAAAAACGTCTGGTATGCCACTGTTTCCAAAACGGAGCCTCCAGCTGTTGCAAAACCACTACTCCCAGTATTACCAGACAGCCACTGACTGTCCAGGCATGCTGGGACTTTTACAACAGCTGGAGGCACCCTATTTGGGAATCACTGGCGTAGAATACCCCTATGTCCACCCCTATGCAAGTCCCTAATTCAGGCCTAAAATGCGCATGGCGCTCTCACTTTGGAGCCCTGTCGTATTTCAAGGCAACAGTTTAGGGTCACATATGGGGTATCACCGTACTCGGGAGAAATTGTGTTACAAATTATGGGGGGTATTTTCTGCTATTACCCTTTTTAAAAATCTAAAATTTTTGGGAAACCAGTATTTTAGGTAAAAAAAATTTTCTTTTTACATATGCAAAAGTTGTGAATCACCAGTGGGGTATTAAGGTTCACATTACCCCTTGTTACGTTCCCCAAGGGGTCTAGTTTCCAAAATAGTATGCCATGTGTTTTTTTTTTTTTTTTGCTGTCCTGGCACCATAGGGGCTTCCTAAATGCGGCATGCCCCCAGAGCAAAATTTGCTTTCAAAAAGCCAAATGTGACTCCTCCTCTTCTGAGACCTGTAGTGCGCCAGCAGAGCACTTCTCACCCCCATATGGGGTGTTTTCTGAATCGGGAGAAATTGAGCTTCAAATTTTGGGGGGTATTTTCTGCTATTACCCTTTTAAAAAATGTAAAAATTTTGGGAAACCAAGCATTTTAGGTAAAAAAAAATGTTTTTTTTTACATATGCAAAAGTCGTGAAACACCTGTAGGGTATTAAAGTTCACATTACCCCTTGTTACATTCCACGAGGGGTCTAGTTTCCAAAATGGTATGCCATGTGTTTTTTTTTTGCTGTTCTGGCACCATAGGGGCTTCCTAAATGCGGCATGCCCCCAGAGCAAAATTTGCTTTCAAAAAGCCAAATGTGACTCCTTCTCTTCTGAGACCTGTAGTGCGCCAGCAGAGCACTTCTCACCCCCATATGGGGTGTTTTCTGAATCGGGAGAAATTGGGCTTCAAATTTTGGGGGGTATTTTCTGCTATTATCCTTTTTAAAAATGTAACATTTTTGGGAAACCAAGCATTTTATGTAAAACATTTTTTTTTTTTTTTTTTTTTTACATATGCAAAAGTCGTGAATCACCTGTGGGGTATTAAGGTTCACTTTACCCCTTGTTACGTTCCCTGAGGGGTCTAGTTTACAAAATGGTATGCCATGTGGTTTTTTTTTGCTGTCCTGGCACCATAGGGGCTTCCTAAAGGTGACATGCCCCCCAAAAACCATTTGACGCTCCTTCCCTTCTGAGCCCTCTAATGCGCCCGCCGAACAATTAACATAGACATATGAGGTATGTGCTTACTCGAGAGAAATTGGGTTTCAAATACAAGTAAAAATTTTCTCCTTTTTACCCCTTGCAAAAATTCAAAAATTGGGTCTACAAGAACATGCGAGTGTAAAAAATGAAGATTGTGAATTTTCTCCTTCACTTTTCTGCTATTTCTGTGAAACACCTAAAGGGTTAATACACTTATTGAATGTCATTTTGAATACTTTGGGGGGTGTAGTTTTTATAATGGGGTCATTTATGGGGTATTTCTAATATGAAGACCCTTCAAATCCATTTCAAACCTGAACTGGTCCATGAAAAATAGCGAGTTTGAAAATTTTGTGAAAAATTTCCAAATTGCTGCTGAACTTTGAAGCCCTCTGGTGTCTTCCAAAAGTAAAAACTCATAAATTTTATGATGCAAACATAAAGTAAACATATTGTATATGTGAACCCAAAAATGTTTTATTTTGAATATCCATTTTCCTTACAAGCAGAGAGCTTCAAAGTTAGAAAAATGTAAAATTTTCATTTTTTTCATCAAATTTTGGGATTTTTCACCAAGAAAGGATGCAAGTTACCATAAAATTTTACCACTAAGTTAAAGTAGAATATGTCACGAAAAAACAATCTCAGAATCAGAATGATAACTAAAAGCATTCCAGAGTTATTAATGTTTAAAGTGACAGTGGTCAGAATTGCAAAAAACGCTCTGGTCCTTAAGGTGTAAAATGGCCTGGTCCTTAAGGGGTTAATCGCGAATATAGCTTATTCGTGAATTCGCGAATATTGCGAATATAGCACTATATATTTGTAATTACGAATATTAGCTTTTTTTTTGCGCATATTTGAAAAATTGTGCGCATATGCACAAATTTATGCGCATATGCGCATATTTGCGAATATTGAGCCCTCCCTTCATTAATGGTATAGAGAACTGTGACTAGTGCAACAACTCTGTGTTTTTTTGCCCATGAAAACCAATAGGCTAATTGTGGTCTATGGGGATCTCACTGCATGTAAAATAAGCAGGACTGTCTTGGCAGCACAGTGGTATGGGAGACCGTCACTGGTTCGAGTCCCAGGGTGGACAGAGTGTTACAGTGTTGTGGTTAAACTTTACTTTCCTGGAAAAGCTGTTGAGTTGCCCATAGCAACCAATCAAATTGCTTCCTTCATATTTCAGAGGCTTTTTCAAAAATGAAAGGAGCAATCTGATTGGTTGCTAAGGGCAACTCAGAAACTTTTCCTCTGGACATGTTTTGATAAAACTCCCTCTATGGGGGAGATTCATCAAGACCAGTGTAGAGGAAGAGTTGTGCAGCTGCCCATAGCAACCAATCAGATTGCTTCTTTCATTTTTCACAATGCCTCTGCAAAATGAAAGAAGCGATCTGATTGGTTGCTATGGGCAACTCAGCAGATTTTCCTGGAAAGGTTTCTGAGTTGCCCATAGCAACCAATCAGATTGCTTCCTTCATTTTTCAGAGGCCTTTTCAAAAATGAAAGAAGCAATCTGATTGGTTGCTATGGGCAACTGCACAACTCTTCCTCTACACTGGTCTTGATGAATCTCCCCCATAGAGGGAGATCTGTCAAAACCTGTCCAGAGGAAAAGTTTCTGAGTTGCCCATAGCAACCAATCAGATTACTTCCTTCATTTTTCAGAGGCTTTTTCAAAAATGAAAGAAGCGATCTGATTGGTTGCTATGGGCAACTCAGCAGCTTTTCCCCATAGACCACAATGGGCCTACTGGTTTCAATGGGCTAAAAATCACAGAGTTAATGTACTAATCACAGTTCTCTATACCATTAACCCCTTAACCCCTTAAGGACTCAGACCATTTTGGCCTTAAGGACTCAGACAATTTAATTTTTACGTTTTCATTTTTTCCTCCTCGCCTTCTAAAAATCATAACTCTTTTATATTTTCATCCACAGACTAGTATGAGGGCTTGTTTTTTGCGCGACCAGTTGTCCTTTGTAATGACATCAATCATTATATCATAAAATGTATGGCGCAACCAAAAAACACTATTTTTGTGGGGAAATTAAAACGAAAAACGCAATTTTGCTAATTTTGGAAGGTTTTGTTTTCACGCCGTACAATTTATGGTAAAAATGACATGTGTTCTTTATTCTGAGGGTCAATACTATTAAAATGATACCCATTATTACATACTTTTATATTATTGTTGCGCTTAAAAAAAATCACAAACTTTTTAACCAAATTAGTACGTTTATAATCCCTTTATTTTGATGACCTTTAACTTTTTTATTTTTCCGTATAAGTGGCGGTATGGGGGCTCATTTTTTGCGCCATGATCTGTACTTTTTTTGATACCACATTTGCATGTTAAAAACTTTTAATACATTTTTTATAATTTTTTTTTAATAAAATGTATTAAAAAAGTAGGAATTTTGGACTTTTTTTTTTTCGTTCACGCCGTTCACCGTACGGGATCATTAACATTTTATTTTAATAGTTCGGACATTTATGCACGCGGCGATACCAAATATGTCTATAAAAAATGTTTTTTACGCTTTTTGGGGGTAAAATAGGAAAAAACGGACGTTTTACTTTTTTATTGGGGGAGGGGATTTTTCACTTTTTTTTTACTTTTACTTTTACATTTTTTTACATTTTTTTTTACACTTGAATAGTCCCCATAGGGGACTATTCATAGCAATACCATGATTGCTAATACTGATCTGTTCTATGTGTAGGACATAGAACAGATCAGTATTATCGGTCATCTCCTGCTGTGGTCTGCTCGATCTCAGACCAGAGCAGGAGATGCCGGGAGCCGCACGGAGGAAGGAGAGGGGACCTCCGTGCGGCGTTATGAATGATCGGATCCCCGCAGCAGCGCTGCGGGCGATCCGATCGTTCATTTAAATCGCGAACTGCCGCAGATGCCGGGATCTGTATTGATCCCGGCACCTGAGGGGTTAATGGCGGACGCCCGCGAGATCGCGGGCGTCGGCCATTGCCAGCGGGTCCCTGGCTGCGATCAGCAGCCGGGATCAGCCGCGCATGACACGGGCATCGCTCCGATGCCCGCGGTTATGCTTAGGACGTAAATGTACGTCCTGGTGCGTTAAGTACCACCTCACCAGGACGTACATTTATGTCCTGCGTCCTTAAGGGTTTAAGGACTCAGCCCATTTTGGCCTTAAGGACTCAGACAATTTAATTTTTACGTTTTCATTTTTTCCTCCTCGCCTTCTAAAATTCATAACTCTTTTATATTTTCATCCACAGACTAGTATGAGGGCTTGTTTTTTGCGCGACCAGTTGTCCTTTGTAATGACATCACTCATTCAAGATCCCTTACATAGAGGCGTCTCTATTCATTGATATAGCCCCTACGTACACATCCATGTTACTTTTAAGGATGTCTAATATGAGAAATAAGGGGCTTGACTGTTGGGAAACACTTTGTTTATACAGCTGTTCTGGGATGTGGCTATGTACGCTGCTTTTGAACCGTTTTTAAGGGTGTAATAGAAAAACCTGCCTGTACCCCGTTTTAACTACTCTGTGGAATGTATGGCTTCTGTACAGAATAAATGTGGTTCTGCTGGATAAAAGCTTGATTTGGATATATTTCTTTTCCTTACATTTGGAACAATACCTGATTGCGCTGTATATTATTGGGGGATAATTTTTTCCTGAATCTTTGTCATGTATACAGTACCTAAAGAACTTATAGAGCGGTGTAAAATAATTGTAACTCTAAGTTGTGAGCTTTGAGCATATCATGGCTTACAAAGAAAGAAAACAAAACCTATTAGCCAGAGGGAAACATTGTAACAGTTTGTAAGGCTGAAAAAAGATTTCAAGCTAGAGACACAATATTAAGCAGTGGTATTAAAATGATGGTTGATGGGGCATAATATCAGACTGTGGTATAAATATTATAGCTGTTGGGGCCCAATATTAGGCGGTGTTATTAATTTTGTGGTTCATGGAACACTATATTAGTAGGCGGTATTAATATTATGGCTGCTTAAAGATATTAGGCGGTGGTATTCATGTTATGACTGTTGGGGCACAATATTAAGAGTTAGTATTACTTTATTCCTGTAAATGGTATTTTACTTTACAAATGTACAAAAGAAAACAGTTTATTCTATGAAATGTGTTTGATATATGTATCAAAAACTATATAAAAGACACATAGTAACAGTTTGTAAGGATGAAAATGTAACATTATAGCTGCTGGGACCCAATGTTAGGCAGTGTTATTAATTTTATGGGTCACAGCCTTCTAGATTAGAAGGCGGTATTAATATTATGGCTGCTGAAAAATATTAGGCGTTGGTACAGTGGTCCCTCAAGTTACAATATTAATTGGTTCCAGGACGACCATTGTATGTTGAAACCATTGTATGTTGAGACCATAACTCTATGAAAACCTGGTAATTGGTTCTAAAGCCCCCAAAATGTCATCCAAAAATAGGGAAAAATGAGAATTAAAGTAGATAACTAATAAAAGTAGATAACTAATACAGATAAAGTTCTAAATAAAAGTAATAAAGATCTGCTTGGAGATGTAATAACTGTCCATGTAGAGGACAGGAGCTTCTTCAGGGTCCTGTACAGTACACAATGTCCTAAAAAAGTAACATGGAGCCGCCCTCACCTGGTGTCCAAAGGAGCCGCTAACTGTGTCATAGGTTGAGAGTAGTACAGAACCTGTAGTACCTCCCTGTACTGTAGGGGGCGCTACCAGACAGGAATTCAGTGCATACATTTCTGTAATACAGGTGTTTTACCAGTAAATGCCCATTCTGATTGGTCATTTCTTCCAGTCATTGACACGTTTCACAGATCTGGACTGTCCATAGCATTGTATGGTGAGTCTTGTTTCAAGTTACAATGGTCCAGAAAAGACAATTGTATGTTGAAACTATTGTATGTTGAGGGCATTGTAAGTTGAGGGATCACTGTATTCATGTTATGACTGTTGGGCTGTTACGCCGAGCGCTCCGGGTCCCCGTTCCTCCCCGGAGCGCTCGCCTCATCTTCGTTGTTGCAGCGCCCCGGTCAGATCCACTGACCGGGTGCGCTGCGGTCCCGCCTTCAGCCGGGGTGCGATTCGCGATGCGGGTAGCGCCCGCTCGCGATGCGCACCCCGGTCCCCGTACCTGACTCGCTCTCCCTCGGTCCTGTCCCGGCGCGCGCGGCCCCGCTCCCTAGGGCGCGCGCGCGCCGGGTCTCTGCGATTTAAAGGGCCAGTGCACCAATGATGGTGCCTGGCCCAATCTTCCCAATTAGCTTAATTGGCTCCCTCCTGTGCACTTCCCTATATCTAGTCACTTCCCCTGCACTCCCTTGCCGGATCTTGTTGCCTTAGTGCCTAGTGAAAGCGTTCCCTAGTCTGTTCCTAGTCCGTGTTCCTGACCTCCTGCCGTTGCCCCTGACTACGATCCTTGCCGCCTGCCCCCGACCTTCTGCTACGTCCGACCTTGCTTCTGCCTACTCCATTGTACCGCGCCTATCTTCAGCATCTTCAGCAGCCAGAGAGGTAAGCCGTTGCTAGTGGATACGACCTGGTCACTACCGCCGCAGCAAGACCATCCCGCTTTGCGGCGGGCTCTGGTGAAAACCTGTAGTGGCTTAGAACCGGTCCACTAGCGCGGTCCTCGCCATCCCTCTCTGGCACAGGGGATCCACTACCTGCCAGCCGGCATCGTGACAGTAGATCCGGCCATGGATCCCGCTGAAGTTCCTCTGTCAGTTGTCGCTGACCTCACCACGGTGGCCGCCCAGCAAGCCCGACTGATCGCCCTTCTAACCCGTCAGCTGTCGGAAATGTCCACCATTTCGCACCAACTTCAGTCGCAACTTCTCCAGCAATCTTCTCCTCCGCCAGCTCCTGCACCTCCTCCGCAGCGAGTGGCCATTCCTAGCCTCTGCCTGTCCTTGCCGGACAAATTTAATGGGGACTCTAAGTATTGCCGTGGCTTTCTTTCGCAATGTTCCCAGCACTTGGAGATGATGTCGGACCAGTTTCCTACTGAAAGGTCTAAGGTGGCTTTCGTAGTCAGCCTTCTGTCTGGAAAAGCCCTGTCATGGGCCGCACCGCTCTGGGACCGCAATGACCCCGTCACTGCCTCTGTACACTCCTTCTTCTCGGAAATTCGAAGTGTCTTTGAGGAACCTGCCCGAGCTTCTTCAGCCGAGATTGCCCTGCTGAACCTGGCCCAGGGTGTTTCTTCCGTTGGCGAGTACGCCATTCAGTTCCGTACTCTTGCTTACGAGTTGTCTTGGAATAGTGAGGTTCTCTGCGCGACCTTTAAAAAAGGCCTATCCAGCAACATTAAAGATGTTCTGGCCGCACGAGAGACTCCTGCTGACCTACATGAACTCATTCACCTTGCCACTCGCATTGACATGCGTTCTTCCGGATGGCGTCTGGAGCTCCGCCTGGATATGGACTTTGTTCGCACGAAGCGTTTTTTCTCTCCGGCTCCTCTCCCCTCTGGTCCTCTGCAATCTGTTCCTGTGCTTCCCGCCGCGGAGGCTATGCAAGTTGACCGGTCTTGCTTGACACCTCAAGAGAGGACACTACGCCGCATGGAGAATCTTTGCCTGTACTATGCCGGTACCGAACTCTTCCTGAAGGATTGTCCTATCCGTCC
Source organism: Hyla sarda (assembly GCF_029499605.1). NCBI lineage: Eukaryota > Metazoa > Chordata > Amphibia > Anura > Hylidae > Hyla > Hyla sarda. The sequence goes on from NC_079190.1 coordinate 427,986,033, forward strand.
TCCCCGCCTGGAAAGACGTACGCTGACTCCGCACAAAGGTGACACAGTTCTTGATGTCAACTCTGCTTCTCCACGCCTTACTGTGCCTGTGCGGATATCTGCCTCTACCTTCTCCTTCTCTACTATGCTCTTCTTGGATTCCGGATCTGCAGGAAAATTTTTTTTGGCCTCTCTCATCAACAGGTTCTACGTTCCTGTGACCAGTCTCGCCAGACCCCTCTACATCTATTGTTTTTACAATAAAAGATTGGACTGTCTCGTACGTTTCCACACAGAACCCCTCCTAATTTGCATCGGACCTCATCACGAAAAAATTGAGTTTTTCTTTCTCAGGTTCTTTGGCCCCAAGAAGAGGGGGAGACCCAAGGGGGGGGGTACTGTTACGCCGAGCGCTCCGGGTCCCCGTTCCTCCCCGGAGCGCTCGCCTCATCTTCGTTGTTGCAGCGCCCCGGTCAGATCCACTGACCGGGTGCGCTGCGGTCCCGCCTTCAGCCGGGGTGCGATTCGCGATGCGGGTAGCGCCCGCTCGCGATGCGCACCCCGGTCCCCGTACCTGACTCGCTCTCCCTCGGTCCTGTCCCGGCGCGCGCGGCCCCGCTCCCTAGGGCGCGCGCGCGCCGGGTCTCTGCGATTTAAAGGGCCAGTGCACCAATGATGGTGCCTGGCCCAATCTTCCCAATTAGCTTAATTGGCTCCCTCCTGTGCACTTCCCTATATCTAGTCACTTCCCCTGCACTCCCTTGCCGGATCTTGTTGCCTTAGTGCCTAGTGAAAGCGTTCCCTAGTCTGTTCCTAGTCCGTGTTCCTGACCTCCTGCCGTTGCCCCTGACTACGATCCTTGCCGCCTGCCCCCGACCTTCTGCTACGTCCGACCTTGCTTCTGCCTACTCCATTGTACCGCGCCTATCTTCAGCATCTTCAGCAGCCAGAGAGGTAAGCCGTTGCTAGTGGATACGACCTGGTCACTACCGCCGCAGCAAGACCATCCCGCTTTGCGGCGGGCTCTGGTGAAAACCTGTAGTGGCTTAGAACCGGTCCACTAGCGCGGTCCTCGCCATCCCTCTCTGGCACAGGGGATCCACTACCTGCCAGCCGGCATCGTGACATGGGCACAATATTGGGTGTGGTATTAATGTTATGGTTGATTTGGGGCACAATATTAAGAGCTAGTATTACTTTATTTCTGTAAATGTTATTTAACTTTACAAATGTACAAAAGAAAACCGCATATTCTATTAAATGTGTTTGATATATGTATCAAAAACTATATCAAAGACACATAGTAACAGTTTGTAAGGATGAAAATGTAATATTACAGCTGCTGGGACACAATATTAGGCATTTATTAATTTTATGGGTCATGGAACGCTATATTAGAAGTCTGTATTAATATTATGCAATGTGCGATACTATAAATGATATGTTTTAGATCCCACACTAAAATAATTCAAGATCCCTTACATAGAGGCGTCTCTATTCAATGATATAGACACATATTGTAGAAACAAACTATTCAGCTGTGATGATGGATTATCAGATTATATCTACATGTGTGAATATACCATAAAATGTAGCTGTTTCTATATAATGTGATATAATTATTTATATAACATTTTGCGCTGACCTGATATAAAATGTATATATATTCAAACGTTCTATAAAACATACTAACATACTGCGCAAATGTTTCTATATAATGTGAAATGAATACTGTGACAGCTGCCGTTGAAGCAGTCTGCTGCTGGACATTCGTATTACTATGCCCATTCACCCCCCTTCTGAGATTACGTCACTGGCTGTGAGAGAAAGGGGGTGGGGGGGGTAAAGTTGTGCAGGGAGGAGGGTCGTAAGACATGTCGGAACATGTTTAAATATATAAACAGTCACAGCCATTTAGGAGATTATGGCAGTGACTGTGGGGGAAAGGAAGGGGGGCGCAGCTGTGCAGGGACTGTGCGTGGAGTGACGTCACAAAGGGGCGTGGCAACTGTCACTTTATTTCCGGTGGGGGGGTTGACGAGAAGTTTCAGGGGGCGTGGCCACCTGTCACTTTTAATTACAGTGGGCGGTTTGACGAAAGGTATCCCCCCCTCACTACTCACGGCTTTTCATTTGTTTCGGCATCTTTAAGACACCACTACAAATGAATAAAGGGAGATCACGCGGGCGGTCCTGATGACTGGCGGCCACGGTCTGGAGTAAGGGGTAAGGGTTGTAGGGCTCCATTAGGTGGAGCTACGTTTAGCTACAAGTTTAGCGAGGAAAAAAATTGTGTAAGCACAATATTGTTCTCCACTAAACTTCCGTAAAATTACCAGATCACCAACAGATCCCATGCAAGTGAATGGAGTTCGTTGGGACCTGGCAGAAGACATTTGCATCCATCCCCTTTCAGGGTCCAATCGGCTAAAAAAAAAAAAAGAGCCGATTGGACCCTTAACGGGTCGAATGGGAACAGCAATGTGAACCTAGTTTTACCTGACCAGAGCGCAGAACCTAGCTCACTAACATGTGCTATCGGTCCCTTTCATGTCCCTGGGAACTGTGGTTAAGACAGGACAGCCCTTAGCCATTAATTGGCTGAAAGATGGACATGTGACATGTTGCCAGCTTTACAGAGTAAAAATAAAGATTTTGGGTACAGACAGTTAGCCTCTTGCTCTTGTATTGTTGTATTGGCTCAGTGCATGTAGATATATATCAACAGCCACCCGAAAAGGGTTCATGGCAGCAAAAGGTGACCCTGCTGTAGAGTCATAGTAGATGGTTATTGCACTCATTGTCATAGTAGGGAGATAATGCACACACTGACAAAACGGTCTCATTTGCCCATAGAGTACCTCCTACCAATAGAGTACCTAAGTAATGGATCAATCCAGTGATCTGTATGAGCAATCAAATGATTGCTCATACAACTCCCCTCGGAGGAAAAAAAAAGTAAAAGAATGTTTTTAAAAATATATAGATAAAAAATAACCTTTATAATAAAAATTCAGATCCCCCCCTTCCCATTTTCCACATAAAAAACAAAAAAAACAAAAAAACATATACATATTTGGTATTGCTGTGAGGAGAATAACTATGAAAATATAATGTTATAGAAACCGTACGGTGAATGGACTAGATATAGACAAATACGAAATGCCATAATTGAGTTTTTTGGTCACATATCCCACAAAAATTAAATAAAAACTGATAAAAAAGATCTGATCTTTGCCAATATGGTACCATTAAAAAGGACATATTATAGCACAAAAAAAGAGCCCCATACAGCTCCGTATACAGAAAAGTTAAAATAGGGGTCAGAATTTGGGGGTCAGAATTAGGGGTCAGATTTGTTTGTAATTTTTAAAAAGTTGAAAAACATAGTAAAAACTATACAAATTGGGTATCATTGTAATCTTACCGACCTGACAAATACAGATAATGTGTCAATTTCAACGCACAGTTATTGGCATCAACTAAAACTTATTTCTTTTTCAGTTTTACCTCTGTTTACAAAGTACAATTGGTCCTGCAAAAACAAAAAGCTCCCATATGGCTCTGTAGATGGAAACATTAATACCGTATTTATCGGCGTATAACACGCACTTTTTAGGCTAACATTTTTAGCCTAAAGTCTATGTGCGTGTTATACGCCGATACACCCCCAGGAAAGGCAGGGGGAGAGAGGCCGTCGCTGCCCGCTTCTCTCCCCCTGCCTTTCCTGGGGTCTAGAGCCCTGCTGCCGGCCCTTCTCTCCCCCTGGCTATCGGCGCCGCTGCCCGTTCTGTCCCCCTGACTATCGGTGCCGATGCCCCGTTGCCTCCCCCCATCCCCGGTTGCATAATTACCTGTTGCCGGGGTTGGGTCCGCGCTGCTTCAGGCCTCCGTTGTGCGTCCCCTGCGTCGTAGCTATGCGCTGCACGGCGCATTAGTTTTTTCCTCCTCACCTTCTAAAAATCATAACACTTTCAATTTTCCACCTAAAAATCCATATGAGGGCCTGTTCTTTGCGCCAACAATTTAACTTCGTAATACCATTACTAATTTCACTACAAAATGTTCAGCAAAACCAGAAAAAAATTATTTGTGGGGCACAATTGAAAAAAAAAGGCATTTCGTCAATTTTAGCGGCTTCCGTTTCTATGCAGTGCAGTTTTTGGTAAAAATTGCACCTTATATTTATTCTGTAGGTCCATTCGGTCGCAAGGATACCCAGTTTATATAGGTTTGATTTGATTTTACTACAAAAAAAAAGTTACAATTACTGTACATGAACCAAAATTAATATGTTGACATTTTTTTTTAAGTGTACGCCATTGACCGTGCGGTTTAATTAACAATATATTTTTATAAATTGGACATTTTCGCACGTGGCAATACCACATATGTTTATTTTTATTTACACAGTTTTTTTTAAATGGGAAAAGGGGGGTGATTCAAACTTTTATTAGGGAAGGGGTTAAATCACATTTATTAACACTTCATTTTCACTCATTTTTTTTGCAATGTTATAGCTCCCATAGGGGACTATAACATTGCTCACACTGATTTCCAGCACTGATCACTGCCATGCAATAGCATGGCATTGATCAGTGTTATCGCCGATGGACTGCTCCTGCCTGGATCTCAGGCACGGAGCAGTCATTCGGCGATCGGACAGCGAGGAGGCAGTTAGGGATCCTCCTCACGTCCTGCAAGCTAATTGGGAATGCCGCAATTTCACAGCAGCGGTCCCGAACAGCACCACTAAGTTAACCGGCAATTTTTACTTTAGTTTTAGACACGGCGATCAAGTATGATCGTCTGGCATTAGCCGTGGGTCCTGGTTGCCTATAGCAACTGGGACCCACCGGGTATGATGCACGCTCAGCTGCTGAGCGCGCGTCATACCTCGGGAGCTGCAGATGGACGTTAATGAACATCCATTTGCGGCAAGGGGTTAAGGGTTCACTTATTGCACATAGTGGCCCTGATTTACTATGAGTGTTGTGTAGTTTTCTTTTATGGGTTTTAATTCCCTACAATTTTTTTCCATGGTATTTACTAAGGTTTCCCTACATTTTGCACTTTTTTTGTACACATCTTCTGATCTGTGAGGTTTTCCTCAGCTCAAATCCACCACATTTTCTGTGAAAACCTTAGTAAATATGTTGAATTTTTGTGAAAATGTCAGGGACATGCCCCCCTTCCTGAACGTCCACACCCTTTTTTCGGGTTTTCTCAGTAAAATGGAGAGTTGGTCTGGTTTTTTTCATTTCTTGGGCAAAGAGACAAAATCGGTTGCGATTTACAATAGTAAATCAGGGCCATTAAGTGTAACGTACAAACTGATGGAACAGTAAAGAAATAATAAACACTGGCATTTGCTGTGGCAGAGTAGTCATTGGATCCCCTAAAGCCCTAGGGACCATGTATAACTGAAGTCTGTGTACCCCCTATGTTATGCTAGCCTTTCATGGACATATTGTTACCACAGGGGTAAAGATGCAGCAGCTAATGGTAGGTCGGAACATCAGGCCAGGTCAGTAGTTGGCATTCACAAGCCTAGGTCAATGTCAAAGGGTCAGAATTAGGAAATAGGAACGATAAAGCTTGTTTCATTCAGGAAACAAAAAATAATAACAGAAAACAATTTCAAGCTTATGACAATACCTAAGACTAGCCAAAAGAATTGGGTAACATCCCCAGCCCAGGTCACATCCCAAGCCCAACTAGTGACTTGGTGTCACCCCATCAGGCTGGTGTCACCTGGTGGGTGTCACACCTACTGTGGGGGATCCTGCTGCCTACACCTACTGTAGGGGGGGCCCTGCTGCCTACACCTACTGTGGGGGGACCCTGCTGCCTACACCTACTGTGGGGGGGACCCTGCTGCCTACACCTATTGTGGGGTTATCCTGCTGTCTACACCTACTGTGGGGGGACCCTGCTGCCTACACCTACTTTAAGTGGGAACTCTGCTGCCTACACCTACTGTGGGGGAACTCTGCTGCCTACCCCTACTGTGGGTGGGGGGACTATGCTGACTACACCTACTGTGGGGGAACTCTGCTGCCTATACCTACTGTGGGGGGGGACTCTCCTGCCTACACCTACTGTGGGGGAACTCTGCTGCCTACACCTACTTTAAGTGGGAACTCTGCTGCCTACACCTACTGTGGGGGAACTCTGCTGCCGACACCTACTGTGGGGGGGGGACTCTGCTGACTACACGTACTGTGGGGGAACTCTGCTGCCTATACCTACTGTGGGGGGGACTCTGCTGCCTACACCTACTGTGGGGAACTCTGCTTCCTAAACCTACTATGGGGGATCCTGCTGCCTACACCTACTGTGAGGGGACCCTGCTGCCTACACCTACTGTGGGGGGGACCCTTTTGCCTACACCTACTGTGGGGGGACCCTGTTTCCTACATCTACTGTAGGGGGCCCTGCTGCCTACACCTACTGTGGGGGGACCCTGCTGCCTACCCCTACTTTAGGGGGAACTTTGCTGCCTGCACCTACTTAGGGGGGACCCTGCTGCCTACACCTACTTTAGGGGGAACTCTGCTGCCTACACCTACTGTGGGTAAACTCTGCGTTCTACACCTACTGTGAGGGGATCATGATGCCTACACCTACTGTGGGGGGACCCTGCTGCCTACACCTACTGTAGGGGGCCCTGCTGCCTACACCTACTTTAGGGGGAACTTTGCTGCCTACACCTACTGTGGGGGAACTCTGCTGCCTACACCTACTGTGGGGGGGACCCTGCTGCCTACACCTACTGTGGGGGAACTCTGCTGCCTACACCTACTGTGGGGAGACTATGCTGCCTACACCTACTGTGGGGGGACCCTGCTGCCTACACCTACTATGGGGAACTCTGCTGTTTACACCTTATTTGAGGAAACTCTGCTGTCTACACCTTATGTGAGGGAACTCTTCTGCCTACACCTAATGTGGGGGACTATCTACTATTTTCCTGCCTAGCTAATATGGGGACAAACTACCAAACTAGCAGAAGGGCTACCTACGACCTACATAGGGGGTTTTCATACAGGGGGCAGCTATCTGGGGAATTTACCTACAGGGGACATGACTACCTACCTGGGGGACATTAATTACCTTGGGGCATGATCTACTCGGGGCCACTACCTCCTGGGGACATTACTTACCTGTAACTTCCGTAAGCAACACCTTATTTTTTATCTACTAACACAAAATACTCTGATAGTGCCCCTCCCGGGACTAGACTCTGGATCCGCCACTGGGTGGAGGGGGGAGGGGTGCTGGCTATCTACTTGACTAACTACCTGGCTACCTAACTTTATACCTGGATGCCTAACTACTTACCTACATACCTGGCTATCTAACTACCTACCTACATGGCTGCCCAACTACATAGCTAGTGACCTACCTACCTGGCTAGTCACCTACCTACATATCTGGCTTCCTGATCTTCCTACCTGGTTAACTATTTACCTGGCTATCTACCTACCTGCCATTTTACTGTGTAGGACACCAAGGAGGGCATTATTACAGTTTTTGCACCTATAGATGGGAAGTTTGTGTAGAGGAGAGAAGGGCACTGGAAAAATGCAGAGTTTAACATGTTTGTCCTGCAGATGGTAAGAGAAGAAAATGAAAGAGGCTGCCGCCAATCAGAAAAGACGTAATTGTGAGTCCCTTGATGTAACTTTAATCACATGTATGGAAAATAGATCCTGTGTACAGCCGGTATCTACCGCTATATGGTCCTGTAAATAAACACTTATATTGTATACAGATCCGGTATAGTATACTGGTCTGTGTTTGGTGGTTTTATTCAGTACAGTATGGCGGTATTATCCAGTTATTGTGTGGAGGTGTATATTTACTTCTTGTATGCTGGTATTATTGGTCATGGAAAATTATTTTACCTGCCTTAAAGTGTTTATTATATATAAAATTTAGTTTATTTTGTGTGTAGGGCTGGTGGAGGGATTTGGGTAGAATAGGGGCAGAAATGGACCAGAAGCGGAGCATCGCAGGGGGCCCTTGCTTTTTTTTGGTCCGGGGGCCCTGAGTGTTGTCAGTCTGCCCCTGCGTGTGACCCTACCTATGTAATGAAACCTTTCTACATACATACCCTGAAATTTAGCAAAGGATTCAACATCTGACATTTTTTTACCAGGGGTATCCATTCATGTATGGAGAGATATCAGTAAATAACAAATATCTAATTTGAATGTCTAATGTATATGGGTATCTTTAATAACCGATAATTAATGTATTGAGCCTGGGTGTCACCTAGTTCTTTATTTTCATAATTTCACAATTGAAAATTAATGAGTGCCCTATAGTATAACTTTTCAAGTGTATATGTGTCTACTCCGATGAGATACCTGCACCTCAGAACCAGTATTAGGTCTGGGGCAAATAATGTATCCACTTCTTCTCTTTGCCTTTTTCTGGCATGTTCTGTTGTGCTGAGTTGCAGAATAGCTGCAAAAGAGGCAATGACCCCCTGTCACACTTGTGTTTTTGTCACTCACTGTAAATTAAACCTTTTTGTCCTCCGATGGTGTACAATGAGCGTGTGTGCTAAACAATTTGGATGTGTGCTGTCAGCCTATTCTCCAAACAGTGGCCTGGAGAGACAGTCCAGCGTACCCAGACTGATCTAACCTGCAGCCACACGATGTGACTGTCACCTATGAGAGCCTTCCATTCACAAGGACACACACAATACGGTAAGTCAAGGACCTTTCAGAAGTCCTATTTGCACTTACTTCCTGTGCAATGGTGAAACTTACATGGAAATTCCACTTACAGGGAGAATCAATGCAATGTCCATAGGGGGAAAAAAACAATGTATAAATGATGAAAAACAGCATTGTACATTTTTACAGAAATAGAGGTGTAATAGTAACTCATCTAATAATAGTAACTATCTATAGCAAAAATTAATAGAATATGAAAAACAACAGAAAAAACAACCAGTGTGATAAATGCACTATAAATGGAAAATACAACTGACATAAATTACAAAAATAATTTTCATTACTATCCACAATTTTCATACATGATGAAACATGGACTGTGTAAATGGTGTTTGTTACTCACAATTACTACGTGTGGCTATCACTCTTTTAAGGGTATGTACTCACGTTCAGGTTTTTAGATGCAGCCTTTGAAGCCAACACCAGGAATGGATCACAAATGGAGATCACTTATTAAGAATAGACTGAGACTTTGCATCTTTTCAAATTCATTCTTGGATATAGATTTATTATAGCTGATGTAATTACTGATGACTGATTTAACAGGTTGAAGTCTGGAGATCTGGAGTGTGGTCTAAAAATACTCATAGATGTTAGATAATAGTTGTAAGTTCCAATATCAGTATTGCTGCTACACCTTCCCCTAAGGAAAATGGGCTTTGAATGCATTTTTTTTTATTTTTACTTTGTACTTATTGTGGTGTAGTTATTTTTGCAATAGGTCATTATGAAATGTTTTGCTGCTTTCCTTCTACAGACTGCCACTTTTTGCAAACATTGCAGGCTGCTCTGTTCTGTTCAGAGTGAAATCCATCAGAGGATCTGCATATTGACTTGAAATTATGTTCTAAGCTGATTTATGAGCAAACCAAGTGTTAACTAAGGCTAAGTTCACATTGCTGTTGTGCTCCGTGCCATTAAGGGCCCATTTGGTTATTTTGTTTGCGCCTAACAGCCTCAAAAAAACATGTTGGAGCACAATGGATTCCACCGGGTCCCAACGTTGACTTCAATGGGGTCAGTCGGGGATCCGGTAAGTTATCAGTGTTTAGTGAAGAAAAAAATAATGCATGCACAATTTTTTCCTCCACTAAACGCCCGTCATTCCAACGGATTTGCCGACAGAACTCTGTATAACGTATTCCGATGGCAATGTGAACATGGCCTTAGGTGCAATTGAATAAGTACAGTGTACTAATAAAATGCATCTAAAGGTGCCTATAGCCTTTAAAGGGGTTTTCCAGACATATAAATGTTTTAAAATTTTGCTGGGGACACTATACAAATGAATACTTACACATACCTCAATCCCTGCAGCTGCCAATGCGACGCCATATTAAGGACGAGCATTGCGCAGGATAGAGGCGGCAGAGAAGCTTGGCAAGCCAACTCCTCACCTCCATTGCGCGGTGGAGACATTTAGCAATATAGCTATGGAGAACCAAAACTTCTAAATGGCTAAACCAATTTTTGTGATACCTCATTTTACTCCTGTTCACCTCCATGATAACCCAGTGTATTGAGTTTAGTGCAGGTGAAAAGCCTGTCAGTTTCCCTTTAAATAGAATGACTAAACAGGTAAACCTAATCCTTCTTAACCTCTTAAGGACGCAGGGCGTATGGATACGCCCTGCATTCCAAGTCCTTAAGGACGCAGGGCGTATCCATATGCCCGTGGGAATACCGGTCCCCACCGCTAGCCGGTTGGGGACCGGAGCCGGATGCCTGCTGAAATCATTCAGCAGGCACCCTGGCACATCGCCCAGGGGAGTCCTGAGACCCCCCCATGTCGACGATCGGAGAAAATCGCATGTCAATTCAGACATGCGATTTTCTCCAATTCCGGGCTGATCGGGTCTCTGGTGACCCGATCACCTGGAAAATAGGGCTGATCGGAGTTGTCAGCAACAACCCCGATCAGCCTAAAGGATTGGAGTGAGATCGCAAGGCTGCGATCTACTCCTATCCCCTGCCATTACTCAGAACGGAGTTCTGACCAATGGCAGCGCAGGACAGGGGGTTGCCATGGCAACCCCCCGTTCTGCCCGCCCCTGGATGTCAAGGGGCTCTGGAAAGAAGATGGAGGCCGTACCTGCAGGAGAAGATGCCTGGGGACCTGGGATCTTCGCTGGAGCCTGCAGGATCCTGATCAGGTAGGGAATCGACAGTGGGGGGGGGAGGGGGGGGGGGAATTGAAAGTGAAAGTAAATCGATCTTTACTGTGGCAACCACTAGGGGGGCCAAACTGCAACTTCCAGCATGCCCAGAGAGCCAAAGGCTGTCTGGGCATGCTGGGAGTTGTAGTTTTGCAACATCTGGAGGGTCACAGTTTGGAGACCACTGTTACAGTGGTGCCCAAACAGTAGCCCTCCAGATGTTGCCAAACTACAACTCTCAGCATGCCTCAACTGCCCAGGCATGCTGGGAGTTGTAGTTCTGTAACATCTGTCCCTTCAGATTTAGCAATTTTCATGACATTTTTGAAAATTGCTGCTCTACTTTGAAGCCCTCTAATTTTTTCAAAAAGCAAAAGTATGTACATTTTATGATGCCAACATAAAGTGGACATATTGTGTTTGTGAACAAAAATAAAATGTATTTGGAATATCCATTTTCCTTGCAATTAGAGAGCTTCAAAGTTAGAAAAATGCAACATTTTCAAAATTTTCATGAAATTTGGGGATTTTTCACCAAAAAAGGATGCAAGTAACTCCGAAAATTTACCACCAAAATAAAGTAGAATATGTCACGAAAAAACAATCTCAGAATCAGAATATTCGGTAAAAGCGTTTTCGCGTTATTAATTTGTAAAGTGACGGTGGTCAGAATTGCGAAAAAGGGCTCAGTCCTTAAGGTGAAAAAGGGCTGCGTCCTTAAGGGGTTAAGCTATGTTAACACAGCGGAATTCCCGAGCAGAATCTGTTGAAATTCCAATTCCAGCCTCTGCAGAAAGGATTGACATGTCAATTCTTTCTGTGGCATCTGCTCGGAAATGTATTACCGTCTATGGAGACGCTCATTCCCGAGGGGTCCTAGTGCCAGCATGTCCTGCCGGTGCCTGTTGAATTTTGTACGTAAATCATGGCAGATAAGCAGCAGAGAAATCCTATCTTTGAAGGGTAAGACTTTCCTGTCAAACTTCATGTATATATATATACATATATATATATATATATATATATATATATATACAGTGCTGAATTTCTTCTTTCTTCGCATATGGTCACATACAAACATTTCAGGTCATCAAACTACCTTTTATATATGGGTCAACTCTAAAACCTTTTCAGGAGTTCAATGACCAAAGAAAATTTGAACAAGAGCGCATTAACAACTTAAGTTAAGGTCCATGTACATAATAAAGCAATAAGAAGGATACTGGGCAAAAATGGCATCCATGGAAGAGTTGCAAGGCGCAAACCACTGTTAACCAAAATGTTCAAAATGTTCAAAAAAATAAAGGGAACACTAAGATAACACATCCCAGATCTGAATGAATGATATGAATGTATGAAATTGAATGAATGTATGAAATACTTTCGTATTTACATAGTTGAATGTGCTGACAACTAAATCACACAAAAATTATCAATGGAAATCAAATTTATCAACCCATGGAGGTCTGGATATGGAGTCACACTCAAAATCAAAGTGGAAAACCACACTACAGGCTGATCCAACTTTGATGTAATGTCCTTTAAACAAGTCAAAATGAGGCTAAGTAGTGTGTGTGGCCTCCACGTGCCCGTATGACCTCCCTACAATGCCTGGGCATGCTCCTGATGAGGTGGTGGATGGTCTCCTGAGGGATGTCCTCCCAGACCCGGACTAAAGCATCCACTAACTCCTGGACAGTCTGTAGTGCAACGTGGTGTTGGTGGACGGAGCGAGACATGATGTCCCAGATCAATCGGATTAAGGTCTGGGTAACGGGCAGGCAAGTCCATAGCATCAATGCCTTCCTCTTGCAGGAACTGCTGACAGCCACATGAGGTCTAGCATTGTCTTGCATTAGGAGGAACCCAGGGCCAACCGCACCAGCATATGGTCTCATAAGGGGTCTGATGATCTCATCTTGGTACCTAATGGCAGTCAGGCTACCTCTGGCAAGCACATGGAGGGCTTTGCGGCCCCCCAAAGAAATACCACCCCACACCATTACTGACCCACTGCCAAACCGGTCATGCTGGAGAAAGTTCTCCACAGCATCTCCAGACTCTGTCACGTGCTCAGTGGGAACCTGCTTTCATCTATGAAGAGCTCAGTGCGCCAGTGGTGAATTTGCTATCCTTGATGTTTTCTGGCAAATGCCAAACATCCTGCACAGTGTTGGGCTGTAAGCACAACCCCCACCTGTGGATGTCAGGACCTCATACCACGCTCATGGAGTCTCTTTCTGACCGTTTGAGTGGACACATGCACATTTGTGCCCTGCTGGAGGTCATTTTAAGGGCTCTGGCAGTGCTCCTCCTGCTCCTCCTTGCACAAAGGGGAAGGTAGCGGTCTTGCTGCTGTGTTGTTGCCCTCCTATGGCCTCCTCCACATCTCATGATGTACCGGCCTGTCTTCTGGTAGCGCCTCCATGCTCTGGATACTACGCTGGCAGACACAGCAAACCTTCTTGCCACAGCTCGCATTGATGTGCCATCCTGGATGAGCTGCACTACCTGAGCCCCTTGTGTGGGTTGTAGACTACGTCTCATGCTACCACTAGAGTGAAAGCACCATCAGCATTCAAAAGTGACCAAGACATAAGCCAGGAAGCATAAACTGAGAAGTGGTCTGTGGTCACCACCTGCAGAATCACTCCTTTACTGGGGTGTCTTGCTAATTTCCTATAATTTCCACCTGTTGTCTGTTCCATTTGCACAACAGCATGTGAAATTGATTGTCAATCAGTGTTGCTTCCTGAGTGGACAGTGTGATTTCACAGAAGTGTGATTGACTTGGAGTTACATTGTGTTTTTTAAGTGTTCCCTTTATATTTTTGAGCGGTGTATTTGGTGAAAGAAGACTCCTTTTTAGAAGACATGGAGCCCATTACATCTGGCATAACACTAACACCAATCTCCATATAGGAAAATGTCCTCTTGTCAGTTTATGGGGGTATTCAGGATTTTTTTTTTATTTGACTGTGCTGCAGGGGCTGTAAAGTTAGTGTACTTCATAATATAGTGTCTGTACCTGTGTGTGATAGCTGGTCTTGCAATTCTTATGTGATCCTTGCCCTTATGTAAATTTTTAGCAGCATACAAAATAAGTGTTGTCTCATCTTTTTCCTGGTTGGAGTGCAGCCAGAGACAATACATCACTGGTCAGATGTTAAAAAGATGCCTGTCTGAGCTTCAATGGTGGAGCAACCACTAGGTGGGTGGGGGAGATCATCCTCCACAGGGCTGCAGGGAATTGTAGTTTTAATCACAGCACAGCATGCAAGGCAGCTCAGCTGTGCTGCAATGGGTGGAACTTGTACTTGGAGGGAGGGAACTCCAACAAGAAGTAGCCATTTTACAAAAAGAAAGCAGCAGCCTTTGAGTGGACTCAGAACACAACCATTTAGCCCCAAGACAAGCAGAGATTTTTCCTATGCATGTCCATCACTGTCTGGCAAGTAAGTACTAAAGTCACCTTATGATGGATAGCTCCCTTAAAGGGGTACTCTGCCCCGAGACATCTTATCCCCAATCCAAGGATAGGGGATAAGATGTCTGATTCACAGGGGCCTGCCATTGGGGACCCCCACGATCTCTCCTGCAGCCCCCCAGACATCTGAAGCATCCCCAGCGGCGGGACCCCCGCGATCAGACATCTTATCCCTTATCGTTGGATAGGGGATAAGATGTCTTGGGGCAGAGTACCCCTTTAAAGCTTAAGTGCAATTGGGTTATACAGTAGGAAACTGATCCAGAGCACACAGGTTCAACTCTTGTGGCTAAAAACAAAAACAAAATCAAGGTTTTGAAATCGAAAACCTTTCAATGAAGCTAAATAAAAACAAACTCGGAAAATAAGAGTAGGGCAAAACTACTCAACAGCGATAACCAAAGTTATGTAAAAAGCTCAATGTGTGCATGTGAAGATGTAGGTTCCAGCATAACTTCTGAATGGCTGTCGATATTGCGATTAAACTGGGTACATATCTTTCTTTTATGTCAAATAAGAATATAGTAGAGTTTACAAATGTCCCGATACCGATAACAATATCTTAAGGCTCATTCACATAAGTGTATTTTGTTTCAAACTCACAATGGGGTCTGCAGCTAGTTTTCAGTAGTGGAAATTCCACTGCTGAAAATCAGCTGCGGACAGCCCAACCATTTTAAACTCACAGCAGGACACCCGCTGCGAGTTTGAAACTAAATACACTCATGTGAACGAGCCCTAAAGCTTAAGAGTAAAACAGTGGAGTCCCGTGAAAGTCTTTGGGGTTTCCAGTACATTTCCTGATTGTAAACATCTTGCCACGGGACCAACATCATGGTAAAGTAGGGTTTAACTGTCTAGCAGGCAGGTACAGAGACTAGTCAGTGTGGGGGAAGGGAGAGGGGATAGGGCAGGGGAAGGATTTATTGCAGGCTGAGAGATGAATGAGGGGAAGAGAAGACATCAGTGTGGGGACAGGGAGGGCAGTATATAGCGGAAAAAAGTGGAGGTAGCGCCGGGTGCGGTGTAGGTCTCTAGACGGTGTAGGTGGGTACCCAGGTGGAGGGTAGCGTGTCCCTTGCCGATGATGGTAGCTTGGTATGCAGGCCTGCAGCGTGAGGACGGAGCCCACAGGGAGGGGGCATGACCCATGACCCCTTGTATTCGTGACGCCAGGGCGTGGTTTATCCTCAATACCACCCGAAGGTATACCGCTGGATCCTGGGCTAGGCACAGCGGCAATAATGACTCTGACGCCAAGTTACACACAACGGTAGCTTTACTGAGGTTAGACAGGTGGAAAAGTCTATACAGTTTAGCCAGGCCAACGGAGGTGACCAGTAACTTCAGAGACCTTAGGGGCTTATAGTACAGAATGACAATTTATTGCAGGCCATGTTGACTAGACAGATGACTTTCACTTGACTGATTTGTGACTGACAAGACTGTGACCGTGGCATACTTGCAGGTTTGTAGCTTGTCGCTGCAGACTGGACTTGAGGCATCCTATGGCTCTGAACACACACTTCGGCACAACTTGACTGGACCTCAGCAAAGACTAAGAGAGCATGCAGAGGCCCCACCCAGGGCTTTTATGGGGGAGGCTCTGGTGGGGTCCCATTGGTCACCCCATGGTCACCTGGTCACTGATATCTCCTGGGTAACAAACACATGACAAATCACTTGGTAAACAGTCTTAAGGATAGAACACTCCTACAAAAATAACATAGGAATTATATACAATTACAATAAACAGATGCAGGGGGGGCCCAGGGGACACTGCAGGAGGCTGCCTGACAGGGCAGCAACCGTACTGGGCAACCACAAACTCCCCCTCTTAAACATAGCCATCCTTGGCACCCAGTCCTGGAGGGCGGACGACTAACATTGTCCTCTGGGGCCTAGTGAGAACAGTTCCTGGGGCATATTGGTGTAATGTCCTTCACAGGTCTGATTGTGGGAAACAAAACAGAAACAAGTCCATGTGGCACTTGCTGGGGTCCCTCGGCACTAACTACTTCTCCCCAGAACTTGATAGGTAATCTTATACTATATAATGAAGTTACCTTTCCATACTGTACACTGTCACTATTCGTGTCTGACTTATACCTCAGTGGAACCCTCTGGCATGTAGAGTACCCTGCACATGTGGACATGAAGAAATGTTAGACATATATACATTTGATGATGGCGGACTGGAAGTATACATTTTGCTACAGTCCTAATCTAGACATTACATATGGTTAGACTAAATTAGTTATACTGACTATGTGGTACAACTTTATACAATACACTGTGACTTACTCTTTGTACCTAGCTGGTATTTGTCCTTGTGTCGACCTTTGTGACCTGTGCAACATCACCGCTGGAGAGTCTGGAACTCTTGCGTCTTCTGGAACTCTTGGAACTTCTGGAGCTGCGGCTGGCTCTTCCTCAACGAACTCAGGAGCTGGTATGAGTTCAGGACTAACTGGAACTGGTGTTGCTGGCAGCTGTGCTGGAGAGGCTGGAGACAGAATTGGCACTCTAGAGACTGGTGTATAGACCCGAGCCAATGCTGACAAGACTGGAACTGATGTAGGGACTGGAGAGGGTTGAACCAGCCCCGGGGTTGGTGAGACACAGAAGATCACAGGCTGATTTGGAGAAAGCATGGGGAAATCCATAGATGGGTGGATTCCTTCGCCTGGAACTGACAGCTGGAGGAGGTAGTGCTTCGAGCACTGGTAAATCTTCTCTCAGACATAACTTGATTTGATTTTGGTGAGCAACTTGTGGCTCATACCCAGGCTTTTGCACTTCATATACATCAGATTCTGGATAGGGTATGTCCGTCACTGTGAAAGTTTCTGTCTTCCAGATAAAGTCTAACGTGTGGGTCCTCAGAAACTTACGCAGCCAGACTTTATCGCCCAATTGATGTGGTTTGGCAGAGGCATGACGGTTATAGTCCTCTTGTTGTCTCAGTTGTCCCTCTGCCCATCTTCTTGCTGGCAATTTCTTTGGCTTCTTGGATTCTTCTCTGGTGGTCAGAGATCCATTCCAAGGAGGCATGCAGAGAGTTGTTAAATGACCTTTATTAACTTTTATTTTTCACTTTTTATAATACTGCACACACTGATCTTTTACACTGATCCCCGCAAAGCCATAGCTTTGCATTGATCAGTGTTACAGGCGTTCGATTGCTCAAGCCTGTATCTCAGGCTTGGAGCAATCAATCGCCAATCGGACGCGACGGAGACAGGTGAGGGGACCTCCTCTCGCGTGCTAGCTAATCAGGACATCGCGATTTTATTGTGAGTCCCGATCAGCCCGACTGAGCTGCCGGGAAGCTTTCACTTTCATTTAAAGCGCAGTGATCAACTTTGATCACCGCGTCTAAAGGGTTAATAGTGTGCAGCATAACGATCGGTGCCGCACGCTATTAGCCCAGGGTCCCGGCGCCCTTAAGAGGTTGACGGGTACAACGACAACCCATTTGGAGTAGTGATCCACCATGGTGAGAGCATAAGTGTACCCGAACCGGGTAGGAGACAATTTGACATGGTCTAGTGCGACCAACTGGTTAGGCCTTTCACCCTGGATGGAATGGAGGGGTGCTCTTGTGTCCTTGCGCACATTCTTGGTGATGTTACAGACTGCCGATTCACTGCACCATTTCTCAATGTCGCTCTGCATTCCAATCAAATAGAATCTTTGCCTGACAGTAAGTTCGGTCTTGTGGACTCCAAAGTTTCTCGACTGATCATGGTATGCGTTGAGGACCATCACCGTGTCTCTTCAGGGAACTTGAATTTGAGGAAGTCGATCACCAGAGACCGGATCCAAAGAATTTTGGTACAACAGTCCTTTGTGCACAAACAGTCGCTTCCTCTGTCGCCACAGACGTTTCAGCTCGTAGTCACACTGGGTCCGGCGTAGACGGTTTGGTTAGATGGTTTGGAACCTTTTTCGCCTGAAGGTAGTCCAAAAGATCCCCAATGACTCGACTTTCGTCTTGAAGAGTCTTCCAGGTGTATAGGTCTTCTTTAACCCCTTAAGGACCCAGCCCATTTTCACCTTAAGGACCCGTAATTTTTGCACATCTGACCACTGTCACTTTAGGCATTAATAACTCTTAGATGCTTTTACTTTTCATTCTGATTCTGAGATAGTTTTTTCGTGACATATTCTACTTTATGTTAGTGGTAAAGCTTTGTCGATAATTGCATAATTTCTCTGTGAAAAATTCCCAAATTTGATGAAAAATTTGAAAATACATTTTTTTTTTTACTTTGAAACTCTTTGCTTATAAGGAAAATAATAATGTATTGATTCACATATACAATATGTCTACTTTATGATTGCATCATAAAGTTGAGATGTTTTTACTTCTGGAAGACATCAGAGGGCTTCAAAGTTCAGCAGCAATTTTCCAATTTTTCACAAAATTTTCAAAAACAGAATTTTTTAGGGACCAGTTCAGTTTTGAAGTGGATTTGAGGGGCCTTTATATTAAAATACCCCATAAATGACCCCATTATAAAAACTGCACCCCTCAAAGTATTCAAAATGACATTCAGTAAGTGTGTTAACCCTTTAGGTGTTTCACAGGAATTTGCAGCACAGTGAAGGAGAAAATTCAAAATCTTCATTTTTTACACTCACACGTTCTTGTAGACCAGTGTTTCTCAATTCCAGTCCTCAGGGCCCCCTAACAGGTCATGTTTTCAGGATTTCCTTAGTCTTTCACAGGTGATATAATTGTGGTGATGCCTGATTCACTGACCATAATTATGTCACCTGTGAAAGACTTAGGAAATCCTGAAAACACGACCTGTTAGGGGGTCCTGAGGACTGGAATTGAGAAACACTGTTGTAGACCCATGTTTTGATTTTTTACAAGAGGTAAAAGAAGAGAAATCACCCTAAAATTTGTAAACCAATTTCTCTCGAGTAAAGAAATATCTGATATGTGTATGTCAAGTGCTCTTTGGGTGCACTAGAGGGCTCAGAAGGGAAGGAGCCACAATAGCATTTTGGAGAGTGAGTTTTTCTGAAATGGTTTTTGGGGGGGCATGTCACATTTAGGAAGCCAGAACTATGGTGCCAGAACAGCAAAAAAAAACACATAGCATACTATTTTGGAAACTACACTCCTCAGGGAACGTAACAAGGGGTCCAGTGAGCCTTAACACCCCATAGGTGTTTGACAACTTTTCGTTAAATTTGGATGTGTAAATGATTATTTTTTTTCACTAAAATGCATTTTTTCCGCTAATTTTACATTTTTACAAGTGGTAATAGGAGAAAATGCCCCCTAAAATTTGTAACCCCATTTCTTCTGAGTATGGAAATACCCCATGTGTGGAAGTCAAGTGCTCTGCTGGCGCACTACAATGCTCAGAAGAGAAGGTGCACCATTGAGCTTTGGTACAGAGAATTTGGTTGGAATAGAAGTCGTTTACAAACCCCCCTGTGGTGCCAGAACAGTGGACCCCCCACATGTGACCCCATTTTGGAAACTACACCCCTCAAAGAATTTAATAAGGGGTGCAGTGAGCATTTACACCCCACTGGCGTTTGACAGGTCTTTGGAACAGTGGACTGAGCAAATTAAAAATAAAATTTTTCATTTTCACGAACCACTGTTCCAAAATTCTGTCAGAAACCTGTGGGGCGTAAATGCTCCCTGTACCCCTTATAACATTCTGTGAGGGGTGTAGTTTCCAAAATAGGGTCACATGTGGTGGGTCCATTGTTCTGGCACTATGGGGGCTTTGTAAACACACGTGGCCTTCAATTCCGGACAAATTTTCTCGCCAAAAACCCAATGGCGCTCCTTCTCTTCTGAGCATTGTAGTTCGCCCGTAGAGCAATTTACATCCACATATGGGGTATGTTCTTACTCAGAAGATATGGGGTTACAGATTTTGGGAGGCTTTTTTTTCCTATTTTCCCTTGTGAAAGTGAAAAATTTAGGGTAACACCAGCATTTTAGTTAAAAAAAATAGTTTTTTCGTTTTCCCATCCAACTTTAACGAAAATTTGTCAAACACCTGTGGGGTGTTAAGGCTCACTATACCCCTTGTTACATTCCATGAGGGTAGTTTCCAAAATGGGGTCAAATGTGGGTATTTATATTTTTGCATTTACGTCAGAACCGCTGTAAAATCAGCCATCCCTGTGCAAATCACCAATTTAGGCCTCAAATCTACATAGTGCGCTCTCACTCCTGAGCCTTGTTGTGCCCCCGAAGAGCATTTTACATCCACATATGGGGTATTTCCGTACTCAGAAGAAATTGCGTTACAAATTTTAACAGGCTGGTGTAGACCCCAACTTTTCCTTTTCATAAGGGGTAAAAGGAAAAAAATCCCCCCAAAATTTGTAACGCAATTTCTCCCGAGCATGGAAATACCCCATATGTAGCCCTAAACTGTTTCCTTGAAATACGACAGGGCTCCAAAGGGAGAGAGCACCATGCACATTTGAGGACAAAATTTGGGATTGCATAGGGGTGGACATAAGGATATTTTACGCCAGTGATTCCCAAACATGGTGCCTCTAGCTGTTGTTGAACTCCCAGCATGCATGGACAGTCAGTGGCTGTCCGGAAATGCTGAAAGTTGTTATTTTGCAACAGCTGGAGGCTCCGTTTTGGAAACACTGCCGTACGATACATTTTTCATTTTTATTGGGGGGGGGACAGTGTAAGGGGGTGTATATGTTGTGTTTTACCCATTATTATGTGTTAGTGTAGTGTAGTGTTTTTAGGGTACATTCACACTGGCGGGTTTACGGTGAGTTTCCCGCTAGGAGTTTGCGCTGCAGTGGAAAATTTGCCACAGCTCAAACTTGAAGCAGGAAACTCACTGTAAAACCGCCCGTGTGAATGTACCTTGTACATTCCAATGGGGGGGAAACCTCCAGCTGTTGCAAAACATCCACTCCCAACATGCACTGACAGACCATACATGCTGGGAGTTGTACTTTTGCAACAGCTAGAAGAACACTGGTTGGAGAATCTTCAGTCAAGTTCTGTTATCTAACCCGGTATTTTCCAACCAGTGTGCCTCAAGCTGTTGCAAAACTACAACTCCCAGCATGTACTGATCGCCGAAGGGCATGCTGGGAGATGTAGTTATACAACAGCTGGAGGTACACAACTACAACTCCCAGCATGGCGAGACAGCCGTTTGCTGTTCGTGCATGCTGGGAGTTGTAGTTTTGCAAGATTTAGAGGGCCACGGTTTAGAAACCACCGCACCGTGATCTCCAAACTGTGGCCCTCCAAATGTTGCAAAACTACAAATCACAGCATGCCCAGACAGCAAACAGCTGTCTGGGCTCGCTGAGAGTTGTAGTTTTGCAACATCTGGAGGGCTACAGTTTAGAGACCACTGTATACTCACCGGCTTCCATAGTCTGCACCAGGGAGCCAGCCACACGTCATCGCCGCCCGCTATCGCCGCTGATCGTCGCCTCCGCCACCGACGATGGTAAGTGGACCGCCGTCGCCGGTCACAGGACAGTTCCCCGTTCTGCCCGCACTACTGTGGGTGGGCTGAACGGGGGAACCAAACTTCAGCCCCCCCCCCCCCGCCACTGATCTGCTATTGGTCGGTCTCTTCTGACCGACCAATAGCAGGGATAGGAGGGGTGGCACCCCTGCCACATCACTCCTATCCCTTCAGGGGGATCGTGGGTGTCTTGGACACTCCCTATCCCCCTTATTTTCAGGGGTCACCGGAGACCTGTATCACCTGGAATCGCTGCAAATCACCGGTCAATTCAGACCAGCGATCTGCAGCGATTCCAGGTGATACGGGTCTCAGGACCCCCCTGGGCATTTGTAAGGGATGACTGCGGATAGTTATCAGCAGTCATCCTGGTCCGGTCTCCACCCGGCGTGCGACGGGGACCGAAATTCTCCACGTCTTCCTACACATCCTTGACAGCGGTCATACGAGACAGCACATCGGCATTGACATTTTACTTGCCACTTCTGTACTTGATGGTGAAACTGTAATTGGCCAATTTTTAAGCCCAACGCTGTTTGATGGCACCCAACTTGGCAGTGTTCAGGGGGGCCAACGGGTTATTGTCCGTGTAGACAGTAAATGGTGTGGCAGGCAAATAGTCTATGAACTTTTCGGTCATGGCCCATACCAGGGCGAGAAGTTCCAACTTGAATGAACTGTAATTTCCATCGTTCTTCCCTGCTCCTTGCAGGTTACGACTGGCACAGGCAATTACTTGCTCTTGCCCCTCTTGGACTTGGGACAGGACAGCTCCCAGACCTTTTGAAACTGCCATCAGTACTGTATATAGCCGGAATGGCTGACTGTAGTCTGGATATGCCAAGAGGGGGGTTCTGTCAGCTGACGTTTAAGAGCTCGGAATTTCTCTTACTCTTCAGCCCATTCAATAGGTAGTCTTCCGTTGTAGTTCTCCTTCGCTGTACCACGTAAGAAAGCTGTGTGGGGTTCTGCAATCTGGGCAAAGTATGGAATAAAGCCGCCATAGTAGCCGGCAAATCCCAGGAAGCTCCTAATATCTTTCACCGTGCGTGGGATTGGCTAGTTCTTGACAACTTCCACCTTTTCAGAATTGTGCTGGACTCCCTCTGCATTGACAACATGACCCAAGTAGTGGACCTGAGGTTTAACCCCTTAAGGACCAAGGACGTACCGGTACGTCCTTGGTCCTGCTCTTCTGATATAACGCGGGGTTACACAGTAACCCCGCGTCATATCATGGCGGGCCCGGCGTCATAGTGAAGCCGGGACCCGCCTCTAATAGCGCGCAGCGCCGATCGCGGCGCCGCGCGCTATTAACCCTTTAGCCGCGCGCTCAGAGCTGAGCCGCGCGGCTAAAAGTGAAAGTGAAAGTTCCCGACTAGCTCAGTCGGGCTGTTCGGGATAGCCGCGGCTAATCGCGGCATCCCGAACAGCTGACAGGACAGCGGGAGGGCCCCTTCCTGCCTCCTCGCTGTCCGATCGCCGAATGACTGCTCAGTGCCTGAGATCCAGGCATGAGCAGTCATGCGGCAGAATCGTTGATCACTGGTTTCTTATGAGAAACCAGTGATCAACATAGAAGATCAGTGTGTGCAGTGTTATAGGTCCCTATGGTACCTATAACACTGCAAAAAAAAGTGAAAAAAAAAGTGAATAAAGATCATTTAACTCCTCCCCTATTAAAAGTTTGAATCACGCCCCTTTTCCAATAAAAAAAAAAACACAGTGTAAATAAAAATAAAAATAAACATATGTGGTATCACCGCGTGCGGAAATGTCCGAATTATAAAAATATATCATTAATTAAACCGCTCGGTCAATGGCGTGCGCGCAAAAAAATTCCAAAGTCCAAAATAGTGCATTTTTGGTCACTTTTTATATAATTTAAAAATGATTAAAAAGTGATCAATAAGTCCTATCAATGCAAAAATGGTACCGTTAAAAACTTCAGATCACGGCGCAAAAAATGAGCCCTCATACCGCCCCATACACGGAAAAATAAAAAAGTTATAGCGGTCAGAAGATGACAATTTTAAACGTATTAATTTTCCTGCATGTAGTTATGATTTTTTCCAGAAGTCCGACAAAATCAAACCTATATAAGTAGGGTATCATTTTAATCGTATGGACCTACAGAGTACATATCAGGTGTCATTTTTACCGAAAAATGTACTACGTAGAAACGGAAGCCCCCAAAAGTTACAAAACAGCGGTTTTTTTTCAATTTTGTCGCACAATGATTTTTTTTCCCGCTTCACCATAGATTTTTGGGCAAAATGACTGACGTCATTACAAAGTAGAATTGGTGGCGCAAAACATAAGCCATCATATGGATTTTTAGGTGTAAATTTGAAAGAGTTATGATTTTTTAAAGGCAAGAAGCAAAAAACGAAAATGCAAAAACTGAAAAACCTCCGGTCCTTAAGGGGTTAAGCAAGTAACACTTTGATGGTTTGATCTTCAGCCCATGCTTGATCAGGAATTGGAAGACATCTGACAAATGACTGAGGTGTTCCTGGTAAGACTTGGAATACATGATGACATCGTCCAGGTACAGCAAGACACTTTGGAAATTCAAATGACCCAGGCACCTTTCCATCAAATGCTGGAATGTGGCAGGGGCATTACATAGCCCAGTCCTCCATGGCCATGGGCAGTTGTCAATATCCGCTGGTCAAGTCCAGGGTGAAGAAGTAAGCAACTGACCCAAGGGCCGTGAGTGACTCCTCGATCCTTGCCAAAGGATAAGAGTCCTCGTTTGTGACATTGTTCAGTTTCCTGTAGTCGACACAGAAGCGGATGGTTCCATCTTTCTTCTTGACCAGGACAAGTGGTGCTGCCCAGGGGCTCTGACTCTCCTGAATGACGTTTGCCTCTTTCATATCGGCCAGCATACATGCCTGGCATGACCGGACAGTGTCTTTCCTTGATAGGTGGGCTGTCACCTGTGAGGATTCTGTGCTGAATCACGGACATATGCCCGAAGTCCGTATGGTGTTTGCTAAAAGCCTCATGGTACCTTTTGGTGACATTGATGACTCCATTGACTTGGTCCCTCGGGGTAGTGTCGTCTCCAACTTGGAGTTGTGCCCACCGGGGCTCTGGAGGACTCACACTGGATCCTTTGGCCACTTGGGCTGCCCACTGTCAGGCCATCAGATGTTCTGTCAAAATGTCCTTTGACTCTATGAGGTGCAACTGGGCTACTGGGGTGTACTTGGGTAAGACAGTAGCAGCATCAGACAGGTTGACTAACCGCACCGGGACTCTCCCATTGGAGACAGTGACAAGGCTTCTCGCAGCTCAGACAAGAAGATGATCTTCTAGTTGCATAGGTTCCAGCAGGGCCTGATAGTCCCTATTATTGACTCCAGGACGTGCACGACACCAGATGATAGATGGTCTCTGTGTTGGGTTGTAAGATCACCGACCTGATGTCTTGAACTCGTACTCGACAGATTTCCCCTTGCTTGTTGACAAACTTCTGCTCCGTCTGTAGAACTTTCAAGTGGTGCTGCACAGCCCACTGGCCTGAAGGGGACATATGAGGAAGAGAGGCATGCAAGGCATCTAATACTTCAGTGAAACAATTCTTCATAATGTTCATCCCCAATATAAACTCAGCAGACCCCTTATCTGTCAGATTAGTCACAATCACTCCCTGCCTGCTAAGTACATTCTCTCCCAACTGAATAGTTGGCTCCCAGTATCCATGTCTGGGGACTGGTTGCCCATTACCTGCAACTACTCTGAAATTAACATCATCAGGCTCCCATAATAAGCTAGCATTCCAATGCTGATAGAAAAAACTTTTAGGTATGGCAGACACTTGCAACCCTGTATCTATCAACGCCCCCAAAGGTACACCTTTTACAATAATTCTTACATAGGGGCAGGAGGCAACATAAAGTGAGAGTCCTGATTTAGGTTGTTCGGGGATTGGACCTGATGACTGTTTTCCTGAGTTTCGGTCCTCGACCTCAGGGGAAATCCTTTTAAATCCCAGCACTGCATTTTCCAATGTCCTGACTTGTTACAATAAGTGCAAAAGGGCCTTTGAGTCCCTGAGCATCTTTTGGGTGGAGGATTGTGGTAGTTGGGATTGCGGGGGTAGGAGCAGGGGCAGATTTTCTAGGCAAGGACGGTTCACGGTCAGAGGGAGCAGGCCGGGTGGCTAGCTCCTTTACAGCCTTGGTCAGTTGTTCAATGTCCTGCCTAGCAGTCTGTAAGTCTGAGGCTGCAGTGACTGGCAAAGTAGATGACACTGGGGCGGGGACAGGTGACGGTGGTGGTATAGGTCTGGCTACTGCCCCTAGTGGCTCTTTAACGGGTGAAAGGGGTGCACAAACTTCCTCTAACTCAGTTCCAGATTCAATTACTTGGATAGCCAGTCTGTTGAAAGCGGGGAATGAAATGTTGGGGTTTTCTCAGCTGGGCTTTGTCCCACTTATTATGAGCCCCATCAATAAATCTGTCCATTAACACCTTGTTGCCCTGCTCGAGAGTTATACAATCTAATTTTTGGACAGTCTCTAGGGCATTCTGCAGGGCTACGGCATACGCTTTCAAGGTCTCACCTGGCTTTTGTCGCCTTTCATAGAGAGACGTACCTCTGACGGAGAGTGTGACTCAAATACCTGGTACAGTCCTTCAAAGATCTGCTCTTCATTCGCCTTCTGGGAAGCTGGCCGGGTACGGATTTCCTCTAATGCTGGTCCCTGGAGTTGTCCTGTGAGCAATTGCACCTGTTGGTTATGAGGGAAAGAGTAAAAGACAAACAAACTCTGGATCCTCTGTTTGAAATCCCTCAGGGTGAAGGGGTCTCCATTGTAGGTAGAGAAGACAGGGTTCTCCATGAATACCGGTGCAGACGTTGGAACACCAGGACTGTTGATGGCTTACTTGCAGGTTTGTGGCTTGTGGCTGCAGACTGGACTTGAGGCCTCCTTTGGCTCTGAACACACACTTAGGCACAACTTGACTGGACCTCAGCAAAGATAAGAAAGCGTGCAGAGGCTCCACCCAGGGCTTATATGGGGGAGGCTCTGGTGGGGTCCCATTGGTCACCCCTAGGTCACTTGGTCACTGATATCTCCTGGGTAACAATCACAAGACAAATCACATGGTAAACAGTCTTAAAGATATAACACTCTTACATATATAACATAGGAATTATATACAATTACAATAAACAGATTATGGGGAAAAGGGGCCCAGGGGACACTGCAGGAGGCTGCCTGACAGGGCAGCAAGGCTACAGGGTAACACCTCCCATACTCCCATACACCACATATTGTCTTCAGGAAACTGGAAAAGCTTGGTGGCAGGCAGTACACAGTGCAGGACTTAAAGAACTCCCTCAGCTTTCCCAGTCTCCTGTAGAGATTATGGGGGAGATTTATAAAAACTTGTGCAGAGGAAAAGTTAACCAGTTGCCCATAGTAACCAATCAGATCGCTTCTTTCATTTTTCAGAGGCCTAGATGAAAATTATAAATGCGATCTGATTGGTTGCTATGGGCAACTGGTGAACGTTTCCTCTCCACAGGTTTGATAAATCTCCCCTTATCTGTCTGGAAAAGCAGCCATATTGCAGACATCAAGAGAAGTAGTAGATATCACTTAGCTGCTATATTTCCTGAAATGGCATTGATTTAATCCTTTATGAGTTAATTATTGATTGATTATATTAAGATGTGAAAATGCCTCCAACAAAACGTAAAGCTACAAGCCAAGTGCGATCAAAAATGCACTGCATTGTTGTTCCTCTCTCACAAGATTTACGTAGAAAGACCAGGCAATTCTGGGTACTCAGCTAGCCTACAATAAATAGAATGATCACTTAAATGCTACATTTTCTGTTTCATCATTGTATGTCTTTAATATTAAAATTAATATGGTCTAAAACAGTCTAAAACAGTCCTGCGAAAGAGTATTTGTCCCTCATCTGATTTTCTTTTTTTGCCAACTTGTCACATTTGAAGGGGTACTCCGCCCCTGGACATCTTATCATCAATATAAAGGATAGGATGTCTGAATGGAGGTGGGTTCGGCCACTGGCACCCCCTGAGATCTCCAGATGGCACTCCGGCATTTTTGTTCAGAACGCTGGGTTTGGGTGGTTGTGGTCATGATGTCACACCATGTCCCCTCCATTAATCTCTATGGGTGGAGGCGTGACGGCTGTGGTCGCTCGTCACGCCCTTTTCCATAGACATGAATCGAGGGGGCGAGGTGTCACAACCATGGCCGCCCAAACCCAGCGTTCTGAACAGAAATGTTCAGAACGCCAGAGTGCCGGTTGAAGATCGCTGGGGTCCTAGCGGCCGGACCCCTTCATCAGACATCTTACCCCCTATCCTTTGGATAGGAGATAAGATGTCCAGGGGCGCAGTCCTCCTTTAAATGTGACAAATTGGCAAAAATAGAAAAAATCTGATGAGGGGCAAATAGTCTTTCGCAGGACTGTATTTCATTGGTTGGTCCACCACCAATAACTGCATTGACATCTTATTCTAAGCACGAGCCATGAGTGTTTATGCCCACAAAATAACAAAGTACTGTTAAATACTCTGGGATCTACTGCTATCAGCATCAGCTTCTATAGCTTAGCTTCTAGGTCAAGAACTATATAATGAACTCCTTTGAACTGCTTTGCTATATGCTATCACTAAGGAAAATTGATATCTTAATGTGATATGATTTTAACGACCTTTCCTTGATGTCTAGTTAAATATTTGTGCAAAAATGTAATTAATATTCTTTCACTTCTTTCTATCCAGGTTAAAAAATGGGCGACTGGTCAATTTTGGGTCGTCTGTTGACAGAGGTCCAGAACCACTCAACCGTTATTGGAAAAATATGGTTGACAATGCTGCTTATTTTCAGAATTCTCTTAGTAACACTGGTTGGTGATGCTATGTATGGAGATGAACAGGCTAAATTCACCTGCAATACCCTTCAGCCAGGCTGCAACAATGTCTGCTATGATAGCTTTGCTCCTATCTCACATCTTAGGTTCTGGATATTTCAGATTGTCCTGGTGTCCACACCTTCCATCTTTTACATAATCTATGTCCTCCATAAAATTGCTAAAGATGAGAAAACCGAGTTGGAAAGGGCCTATATCATGGAACTTCTTCAAAGCTTATCAATTGGAGATAATATACTGGCATGTTCAGAAGCAGATAAACATGTAGAAGTTAAAGATATATCCAGGAAAGGAGACAGGTTTAAACCAAAAATTCCTCATGATCCCTCTCAAGGTCCTATTCCAGTGTTTGATAAGATGCATATAATTTACATTGTTCATGTGGTCCTTAGGTCAATAATGGAATTGGTATTCTTAGTTGGACAATACTATCTTTATGGTTTTGAGGTTCCTCATCTTTTCCAGTGCCATACTTACCCTTGTCCCACAAAGACTGATTGCTTTGTCTCCAGGGCTACTGAAAAGACAGTGTTTCTTAACTTTATGTTCGGAGTTGGACTTGGGTGTTTTTTACTGAACATTGCTGAGTTGCATTACCTGGGGTGGTTCTATGTGTTTCGGATCCTAGCAGTTGCCTGTAATACCTGTTGTGAATTCAAGAGCAAGAAGAAGAGGCCCAGGGTGCTGCACGCAGAACAAAATAACCTGCTTATCCATTTGAAAGACACAATACAAGAACGTTTTGTTCTTAAGACATCTTCAACTCTGTCTCCAGAGAAGATAGGTTTTCTACCTTCTCCACCAACAAGTACGATATCCTTCACAAATGAAGACCATGATGATACTACCTCAAGACAAAGTCCAGATATCAAGCACAGTAGTAAAGCTAAAATGACCAAGATCAAGAAGTCATGGCTGTAAAGTCCAAAGGAACTATAGTGATAGCTTTAGGGAGATGAATTAAAGGGAACTTGGCAGTAGGACCCTAAAATACCATAATTTGCTGTTGGTGTTTAGCTATCTAATAGTGTCTTTATATTTAATATTCATAAATGAATTATGAAAGGGAAGATGTTTAATCCCTGCATGCACTTTATGCAGATTACCATGTAATATGTAGAAGTCATGGAGGTGGAGTTGCCCAATAGTGTCCAAGCTGTAACAATCTGACTCGTAATCCCTCAGTATGGAATAGATCATCTCCAGCCCTCTTCTAATAGACTGGCACCTTCTAGCCATGGGGAATATTTATGCGGGTGCAGAGGTAGCAGTAAAACCCCTTTAGGTATTTATTTGAAGCCACCAGCCTGTCAGGAGAGGACTTATAAGGTTGGCATGTTAATATCCTGACCATGACCATGACTCTTCTACCAAGCTGCTCCTTTACGGTAAATTGTATACAGTGTGAAAAGATGTCAAACCTCTTCTTTTACATAATGCAGCTACTAATATTACACATAGAGAAACCTTTAAAAAATTAAACACCAACAGTAAAATTAAGTTATGGTGATAGGGATGTAGAAGGTACGGACAGGGCACATATCCCATATAACCTACAAATTAACACTATTGGACCAAAACTTCTTTTGTCATAAAATAAATTATTTATATATATATATATATATATATATATATATATATATATATATATACAAAAAAAGAGGATTGCAGCAGCACACATTGGTCAAAAAAATTGAGGCTCTTAGCGCACTTTTTGATCAAAACGTGTCCCCCATTCACCACGGGGAGGTGGCCTCATTTAGGATGGGAACCTAGCACAAATTCTGAGCCTAACACTCAAATATCCACTCACCTCTGCTGGGCATATAGCCTCTGACTGGGTGACATGCTGGATCCATTTAAAACTCCACCTGTGAGAAAGGGGGAGGGGTGCACAGCTAAACAGGGTGCCATTACCCCCTGAATTGTACACACAAGAAAAAAGAAAGATAGCCGGCACAACAGCCTAATACACGGGTGCACACTGCCATGGCATCAGAGTATACAAAAAAAGAGGATTGCAGCAGCACACATTGGTCAAAAAAATTGAGGCTCTTAGCGCACTTTTTGATCAAAACGTGTCCCCCATCCACCACGGGGAGGTGGCCTCATTTAGGATGGGAACCTAGCACAAATTCTGAGCCTAACACTCAACTATCCACTCACCTCTGCTGGGCATATAGCCTCTGACTGGGTGACATGCTGGATCCATTTAAAACTCCACCTGTGAGAAAGGGGGAGGGGTGCACAGCTAAACAGGGTGCCATTACCCCCTGAATTGTACACACAAGAAAAAAGAAAGATAGCTGGCACAACAGCCTAATACACGGGTGCACACTGCCATGGCATCAGAGTATACAAAAAAAGAGGATTGCAGCAGCACACATTGGTCAAAAAAATTGAGGCTCTTAGCGCACTTTTTGATCAAAACGTGTCCCCCATCCACCACGGGGAGGTGGCCTCATTTAGGATGGGAACCTAGCACAAATTCTGAGCCTAACACTCAAATATCCACTCACCTCTGCTGGGCATATAGCCTCTGACTGGGTGACATGCTGGATCCATTTAAAACTCCACCTGTGAGAAAGGGGGAGGGGTGCACAGCTAAACAGGGTGCCATTACCCCCTGAATTGTACACACAAGAAAAAAGAAAGATAGCCGGCACAACAGCCTAATACACGGGTGCACACTGCCATGGCATCAGAGTATACAAAAAAAGAGGATTGCAGCAGCACACATTGGTCAAAAAAATTGAGGCTCTTAGCGCACTTTTTGATCAAAACGTGTCCCCCATCCACCACGGGGAGGTGGCCTCATTTAGGATGGGAACCTAGCACAAATTCTGAGCCTAACACTCAACTATCCACTCACCTCTGCTGGGCATATAGCCTCTGACTGGGTGACATGCTGGATCCATTTAAAACTCCACCTGTGAGAAAGGGGGAGGGGTGCACAGCTAAACAGGGTGCCATTACCCCCTGAATTGTACACACAAGAAAAAAGAAAGATAGCTGGCACAACAGCCTAATACACGGGTGCACACTGCCATGGCATCAGAGTATACAAAAAAAGAGGATTGCAGCAGCACACATTGGTCAAAAAAATTGAGGCTCTTAGCGCACTTTTTGATCAAAACGTGTCCCCCATCCACCACGGGGAGGTGGCCTCATTTAGGATGGGACCCTAGCACAAATTCTGAGCCTAATATTCAACTATCCACTCACCTCTGCTGGGCATATAGCCTCTGACTGGGTGACATGCTGGATCCATTTAAAACTCCACCTGTGAGAAAGGGGGAGGGGTGCACAGCTAAACAGGGTGCCATTTCCCCCTAAATTGTACACACAAGAAAAAAGAAAGATAGCCGGCACAACAGCCTAATACACGGGTGCACACTGCCATGGCATATACAGAGTATACAAAAAAAGAGGATTGCAGCAGCACACATTGGTCTTAGTGCGCTAAGAGCCTCAATTTTTTTGACCAATGTGTGCTGCTGCAATCCTCTTTTTTTGTATACTCTGATGCCATGGCAGTGTGCACCCGTGTATTAGGCTGTTGTGCCGGCTATCTTTCTTTTTTCTTTTTTCTTGTGTGTGTATATATATATATATATATATATATCTTAATTAAAAACATACTGGGGGAGATAATAAAAACCTGTCTAATTTTGAGAAAGTATGAATGTAGACAGGATGTCTAAGATTGTGCCAGATTTTTTTCTGTGGCTCAGGTAGTGTGAAAATCTGATACACCTTACACTGTCTATACCACCTATTAGCTATCTCAATTAACACCAATTATTTTTGGCGCATAGTATAATTCTTTTTATGTGTCGTTTAAGCCCTGCCCCCTTTTATTGGTGCAATGGCCCTTTAAAAAGGTGCTGCTGATGGTGCAAACAATGTAGAAATGTATATATGGAGCTCATAACGTGGGTCACATTTCAGATACATTTGGACAGAATTTACAAAAAATTCTGTGCTAAATCCTGTGAATACACTCCCCCCAGTGGCTTAAAGTGGTACTCCGGTGAAAAACTATATATTTTTTTAAATCAACTGGTGCCAGAACATTAAACAGAAATTTAAATTACTTATATTTAAAAATCTCAGTCCTTCCAGTACTTATCAGCCGCTGTATGCTCCTCAGGAAGTTATTTTCTTTTTAAATTATTGACCACAGTGCTCTCTGCTGACACCTCTGTCTGTCTCAGGAACTGTCAAGAACAGGAGTAAATCCCAATAGTTATCCTATCCTGCTTTTGACAGTTCCTTAGAAAGACAGAGGTGTCAGCAGAGAGCACTGTGGTCAGACAGAAAATAAATTTTTAAAGAAAATAACTTCCTGTGGAGCATACAGAAGCTGATAAGTACTGGAAGGGTTGATATTTTTAAATAGAAGTAATTTATAAATCTGTTTAACTTTCTGGCACCAGTTGATTTAAAAAAAAATTGTTTTTCACCGGAGTACCCCTTTAAAATCCATACGAACAGGTACAACAAAACATATGGATACTGAGGTTTTTGACCCATATATCATACAAAAAAATTGTGATCTGTGTGCCCACCACAGTATAACAGGGTATAAAATGTGTCTATCTATCTATCTATCTATCTACCTACCTATGAACAATGCTCTAGTAATGAAGTAAAAGAATTACAAGATTATACATAAATCACAGAGCTGGACATATTAGCAAAAAAGAGGCTATTTAAAACCCCTCAATAATATATATATATATATATACCACCCCACTGTGCATCCAATACAACACTAGTATATATGGTATAGGATACCCAAAGAGACTCCTTGACAAAGCAAGACTGCAAACATGTCGAAAGATTGGTGGGCTTCTGAGAGAGAACATTCTACACTGTATGTATGCTGTATGCTATTGCCTATTGGATTCATGGAGGTATATATCGTTTTTAACCCTGTTTGCTAATATGTCCAGCTCTGTGATTTATTTATGAATTTGTAGTATATTACTAGAGTATTGATGAATATATACCTACATTTTTTTACCGTTATACCTTTTATCCTGCATTTGGCATACAGATGTATGCATTTTTTCATAGTACACCTATGTTTTGTTGGCCCTGTTTCTTTGTGTGGATTGACATTGTGTTTTTAATTTAATATTTTTTTAATTATATAATAAAGAATTTATTTTATGATTAACAAGTTTTTGTGTGTTGATTTGTAGGTGAAATATTACTGTTCTTTATAACACTGGTTGCAATTTTGGTGCTTCTTTTGTGACGAAGGACATGCTTCCTATTGATCATGCATAGGCTCAAAACAATGTCATGTCAGACCTGTCCTTGTTTTTATCTCACTTTTGTAAGTAGATGAATAGTGTAAAATGGTAGCAAACGGGTTGCACTTATTCTGATTCGGAAGCCTGCCCTCCTTTTTTTTGTGTACATATTCATCTGTGTCAAAAAGTGGACCTGAGGCGGCTTTCTATCCAAACATATATTTTTTAATGTGTTTATGACATAATGCTGGTGTAGCTATGGTAGTGAATCTATCTCAGTGTGTGGTGTTTGACTATTAAATGCACATGTGTGATTATACAGGTTTGTACATTAAACTTTCTGCAAAATCGAATGTGTGTAGACCCCTATTTAGAATTCTACTGGTATTAATATATTACTGTACAATGTACTCTGAGTTTTTCAACTACAGTTGCATCAAAAATGAATAAACCCCCCATTGCATATTAGAGATAAGTCAGTTCCTTCAGCTTAAAACAACAACAAAGATGTGGTCTCAAAGGGCTGGAGGTGCTCAACCCCAAATGCAGTTGTGCACATATACTGGGGGAGCAGATCCTGCCCTTGTGGTCTGTTGCTAAGGGTGATCCCCAGCATAAAAATGCATACAATGGAGGATTCCTGAAGCAGACCACAAGTACCACAATGGCATCCTACACCAGATAAACGGTGTGGATGTATAACAATTAGAATAATACAATACAGGAATGTGGGTGCACTACTGTGGTAGATGTATACAATGACATTGGCTATCCTTCAACACTGATGTTATAATTAAGACATTCGCCAGTATATTCCTAGATGAAGGACATAATTGTTACACATCCACACTGTTTATCTGGTGTAGGATGCCATTGTGGCACTTGTAGTCTGCTGCAGGCATCCTCCATTGTATGCATTTTTATGCTGGGGATCACCCTTAGCAACAGACTACAAGGGCAGGATCTGCTCCCCCAGTACATATGCACAACCGCATTTGGGGTTGAGCACCTCCTGCCATTTGAGACCAGGTCTTTGTTGTTGTTTAAATCTTATACTTGGAGGTGTATAAACTCCATATTTAATGCGCCTTGATCACTATTAAGGCAGCATTAGGGTTGCACCTGTGCGGCCGGACACATACTAGCCAACTCGGGGGGGGGGGGGGGGTCTTATAGTCTGCCTCCCTCCTCCCATTGTATGTGTGCCCAGCCACACTGGAGGTCACTGGGATCAGGCTGTTAGTGGGGCCTTGTCACGATGCCGGCTGGCAGGAGGTGGATCCTCTGTGCCAGAGAGGGATTGGCGTGGACCGTGCTAGTGGACCGGTTCTAAGTCACTACTGGTTTTCACCAGAGCCCGCCGCAAAGCGGGATGGTCTTGCTGCGGCGGTAGTGACCAGGTCGTATCCACTAGCAACGGCTCAACCTCTCTGGCTGCTGAAGATAGGCGCGGTACAAGGGAGTAGACAGAAGCAAGGTCGGACGTAGCAGAAGGTCGGGGCAGGCAGCAAGGTTCGTAGTCAGGGTGGATAGCAGAAGTTCTGGTACACAGGCTTTGGACACACAAAACGCTTTCACTAGGCACAAGGGCAACAAGATCCGGCAAGGGAGTGCATGGGAGGAGGTCAGATATAGTCAGGGACCAGGTGGAAGCCAATTAAGCTAATTGGGCCAGGCACCAATCATTGGTGCACTGGTCCTTTAAGTCTCAGGGAGCTGGCGCGCGCGCGCCCTAGAGAGCGGAGCCGCGCGCGCCAGCACATGACAGCAGGGGACGGGAACGGGTAAGTGACCTGGGATGCGATTCGCGAGCGGGCGCGTCCCGCTGTGCGAATCGCATCCCCGACGGCCATGACAGTGCAGCGCTCCCGGTCAGCGGGACCGACCGGGGCGCTGCGGAGAGAGAGACGCCGTACGCGCTCCGGGGAGGAGCGGGGACCCGGAGCGCTAGGCGTAACAGTACCCCCCCCCCTTAGGTCTCCCCTTCTCTTTGTCCGGTAACTGCCCCCCCTGGGATGAGGACACCGGGAAAGGATGGAGGGATTCCTCAACGGCAGGCAGTACAGCAGGAGTGGGAATGGGGAGGGAGGGCAGAGGGCGAGGCCTGGCACGGGGCAGTGTGACACCAGGACGAGGGCCATGAGGAGGCACCGAGGCTTGCCTGAGTGGACTGGGAGGGGGGGAGAGGCACTTCTTAAGGCGGGCAGAGTCCATAACGACCTTAGGGAGACCGGATACAGGAGGAACCACAGGGTCACGGCAGGGAGTACTGGGAACCGGTTTAAGGCAGTCCTTGAAGCAAGAGGTACCCCAGCTCTTGATCTCCCCTGTGGACCAATCCAGGGTTGGGGAATGGTGTTGAAGCCAGGGTAGTCCAAGGAGAATTTCAGAAGTGCAATTGGAGAGGACCAAAAACTCAATTTTCTCATGATGAGGTCCGATGCACATTAGGAGGGGCTTCGTGCGGAAACGCACGGTGCAATCCAACCTGGCTCCGTTGACCGCGGAAATGTGGAGTGGCTTGACAAGACGGGTCACCGGGATGCGGAATTTATTCACCAAGGACTCCCGAATAAAATTCCCAGAGGCACCAGAGTCCAGGCAGGCCACGGCTGAGAGGGAAGAGCTGGCTGAAGGCGAAATCCGTACAGGCACCGTGAGACGTGGAGAAGCCGACTTAGCATCAAGAGACGCCACACCCACGAGAGCTGGGTGCGAGCGTGCGTTTCCCAGACGTGGAGGACGGATGGGGCAATCCACCAAAAAATGTTCGGTACTGGCACAGTACAGACAAAGATTCTCTTCCTTACGGCGATTCCTCTCTTCCAGGGTCAGGCGAGACCGGTCCACTTGCATGGCCTCCTCGGCGGGAGGCCTAGGCGCAGATTGCAATGGAGACTGTGGGAGAGGTGTCCAGAGATCTAAGTCTTTTTCCTGGCGGAGCTCTTGATGCCTCTCAGAAAAACGCATGTCAATGCGAGTGGCTAGATGAATGAGTTCATGCAGGTTAGCAGGAGTATCTCGTGCGGCCAGAACATCTTTAATGTTGCTGGATAGGCCTTTTTTAAAGGTCGCGCAGAGGGCCTCATTATTCCAGGAAAGTTCAGAAGCAAGAGTACGGAATTGTATGGCGTACTCGCCAACGGAAGAATTACCCTGGACCAGGTTCAGCAGGGCAGACTCAGCAGAAGAGGCTCGGGCAGGTTCCTCAAAGACACTTCGAATTTCCGAGAAGAAGGAGTGTACAGAGGCAGTGACGGGGTCATCGCGGTCCCAGAGCGGTGTGGCCCATGACAGGGCTTTTCCAGACAGAAGGCTGACTACGAAAGCCACCTTAGACCTTTCAGTAGGAAACTGATCCGACATCATCTCCAAGTGCAGGGAACATTGCGAAAGAAAGCCACGGCAAAACTTAGAGTCCCCATTAAATTTGTCCGGCAAGGACAGGCGGAGGCTAGGAGTGGCCACTCGCTGCGGAAGAGGTGCAGGAGCTGGCGGAGGAGATGGTTGCTGCTGCTGTAGCTGAGACTGAATCTGCTGTAGCTGCGACTGGAGTTGCTGAGTCATGGTGGTCAAGTACGACAGCTGGTGGTCTTGTTGGGCAATCTGTTGGGCTTGCTGGGCGATCTGTCGGGCTTGCTGGGCGACCAGTGTGGGAAGGTCGGCGACAACTGGCAGAGGAACTTCAGCGGAATCCATGGCCGGATCTACTGTCACGATGCCAGCTGGCAGGAGGTGGATCCTCTGTGCCAGAGAGGGATTGGCGTGGACCGTGCTAGTGGACCGGTTCTAAGTCACTACTGGTTTTCACCAGAGCCCGCCGCAAAGCGGGATGGTCTTGCTGCGGCGGTAGTGACCAGGTCGTATCCACTAGCAACGGCTCAACCTCTCTGGCTGCTGAAGATAGGCGCGGTACAAGGGAGTAGACAGAAGCAAGGTCGGACGTAGCAGAAGGTCGGGGCAGGCAGCAAGGTTCGTAGTCAGGGTGGATAGCAGAAGTTCTGGTACACAGGCTTTGGACACACAAAACGCTTTCACTAGGCACAAGGGCAACAAGATCCGGCAAGGGAGTGCATGGGAGGAGGTCAGATATAGTCAGGGACCAGGTGGAAGCCAATTAAGCTAATTGGGCCAGGCACCAATCATTGGTGCACTGGTCCTTTAAGTCTCAGGGAGCTGGCGCGCGCGCGCCCTAGAGAGCGGAGCCGCGCGCGCCAGCACATGACAGCAGGGGACGGGAACGGGTAAGTGACCTGGGATGCGATTCGCGAGCGGGCGCGTCCCGCTGTGCGAATCGCATCCCCGACGGCCATGACAGTGCAGCGCTCCCGGTCAGCGGGACCGACCGGGGCGCTGCGGAGAGAGAGACGCCGTACGCGCTCCGGGGAGGAGCGGGGACCCGGAGCGCTAGGCGTAACAGGCCTAATGCTGCTGTAATTGGCCACTGGCCCCTGGTTTTGCTTATCATGCACAGGTAGGTTTAGTGTTAGGTCCCGTGCCACTTGAGAAACCATGGCGTTGGTGTGCGGGCTCTGGTGTATACTGGTGAATGTCTCAATTTTAACATCAGTGTTGAGGGATAGCCAATGTCATTGTATACATCTACCACAGTAGTGCACCTAAATTCCTGTATAGTTTCTTCAGCTTACCCAAGGCACTTGAAGGAAGTGGACACTTTGGGTTCAACACCTACGTTCAATGGAAATGCAAAAAAGGGATTGTCCAGCACAATGTACAACTGTTTTTTGTACTGATCTTGCAGGATACTGTGGTATGGGGTGTGAGATGAAGGGTAGATGTAATTACCATAGGGGCAGATGGTATTAACCCCTTGTATTCGTGACGCCAGGGCGTAGTTTGTCCTCAATACACTAGGCACGGGGACAATAATGACTCTGACGTCAAGTTACGGACAATGGTAGCTTTGCTGAGTGACAGCTGGTACAGTCTGTACAGTGTAGCCAGGACCACGGAGGTGACCAGTGACTTCAGAGACCTTAAGGGCTTGCTGTGACTTGCAGTGGTTTTGGACAATTTAGTGCAGGCCACATTGACTTAAAAATAGATGACAGTGACTGACTTGGCTGGAGACAGTCTAAGCTGTAACTTTAGCTTACTTGTAGACTTGTAGCTTGTGACTACAGACTTGATTTGAGGACTCCTATGATTCCAGACACACCCTTAGGCTCCACTGCACCTCAGCAAAGACTCAGGAACTAAGAGAGAGAATAGACTCCTCCCAGGGCTTTTATGGATGAAGACTCTGGTGGGGTCCCATTGGTCACCCTTATGTCACCTGGTCACTTATACCTCATGGGTAACAATCACATGACAACTCACATGACAACTGATGATCACATGCTAACCTTTATTAAAGATACAAAATTGTTATATACACAACATAGTAGAACAGATGCAGGGGGGGGCAGGGGACACTGCAGGGAGGCTGCCTGAAAGGGCAGCAAGGGTACGGGGTAGCAACTCCCGTACTGGGCCACCACAAACTCCCCCTCTTAAACACAGCCGTCCTCGGCACCCAGTCTTGGAGGGTGGATGACTGAAAGTGGCCAATGGGGCCTAAACTGACCGTTCCTGGGGCATTATTCTTGAATGTCCTTCACAGGTCTGAATAAAAAGAACTGACACAATTCCATGTAGCATTTTTGTGAAAACGTCCATACATGTTCCTTTCAATAATGGGACATAAACATGTGGGATTCTTTACCCTTATAACTACATTTTCATCACATTTAATGTACTTGAATCGGATCAGGCTGCCTGAGGCTCTCTACCCAATGCCTTAGCTACTGGCTACTTCTCCCCAGAATACTATACATGTTTTTATATAACATTCCAGTGTTACCTTTATATGCAGCAACTCTACGTGCTTTATTTATATTATCAGCGGAACCCTCCGGCCAGGAGAGTACCCTGTACAGATAGACAGGAAAAGTGTTAGACAGGTGAATTATGGACTGGAAATGTACATGTTAGATACAGTCCTAACTAGGCATTTGACTAGCTTGTATAATACATTATGTAAACTGACTGAATTAGACTATGTGTTATACTGACAACTTTGTACACAGCACCACCATTATTCCTTATACCTAGCTGGTAGTTGTCCTTGCGTCGACCTTTTGATCTGCGCAACACCACCTCTGGAGAATCTGGAACTCTTGAGATTTCTGGAGCTCTTGGGACTTCTGTAGCTGCGGCTGTCCCTCCCTCAGCGAACTCGGGAGCTGGCATTAGTTCAGGACTGGCTGGACTGCCAGCTGTGCTGGAGAGGCTGGTGACAGGCTTGGCACTCTGGAGACTGGTGTATAGGCTGGAGCCAACGGTGACAAGATTGGGACTTGTGTGGAGACTAATGGGGGTTGAACCAGCCCCGGGGTTGGTGACACACAGAAGATCGCAGGCTGATTTGGAGAAAACAAGGAGAAATCCATAGATGGGTGGATTCTCTAGCCCGGGACATACTCTTTCACAGGCCTGACAGCCGGAAGAGGCGGGGCTGGGAGCATTGGTAGATCTTCTTTGAGACATAACTTGATTCGATTCCAGTGAACGACTTGTGGCTCATACCCAGGTTTTTGCACTTCAAAGACATCAGACTCAGGATAGGGTATGGCCGTCACTGTGTACAGTTCTGTCTCCCAGATAGAATCCAACTTGTTAGTCCTTGGAAACTTCCGTAGCCAGACTTTATCACCCAATTGAAGTTGTTTGGCAGAGGCATGACAGTTATAGTCCTCTTATTGTCTCTGTTGAGCCTCACCCATCTTTTTGCTGATAATTTCTTTGGCTTCTTGGATCCTTCTCTGGTGGTCAGAGACCCATCCTAGGGAGGTTTCCAGAGAGTTTTTGAATGGGGCCTGAAGCCTAAATGTCCGTTTTTTAGGCAGCTGCCCATGTCGCCCCATCATCAAGTAGAAAGGGGTATACCCCGTAGAACAATGGACTGTGTTGCTATATATCTCCAGCAATTCGGGCAGCAGTCGGGACCACTCTTCGTGTCTTGACACAGAGGCTTCTGACTTGTGGATAAAGACTTGATTGATGCCCTCACAGAGCCCCTTCCCCTGGGGATGGTAAGCAGTAGTCCGGAGTTTCTTACAGGTATGGAATTGGCATAACTCTTGGAAGAGTTGGACCTCGAAGGCAGTTCCTCAGTCCGTTAGGACAGACTCCGGTCACCCAAGGGTTTGCACCCAGTTGGAGTAGAACATCTGGGCTGCTGTCTTGGCTGTGAGATCTTTGACAGGTACAACAACAACCCATTTAGAGTAATGGTCCACCATGGTGAGAGCATATGTATACCCAGACCGGGTTAGAGACAATTTGATGTGGTCTAGCGTGACCAACTGGTTAGGCCTTTCACACTGGATGGAATGGAGGGGTACTCTGGCATCCTTACGCACATTCATGGAGACGTTACAGACTGCACATTCACTGCACCATTTCTCAATGTCACTCCGCATTCCAATCCAATAGAATCCCCCCGGACCCAGTAGGCAGGTAGTGGAACCCCTAGATTATCATTAGACCCCCCCCCCCCCCCCGGAGGCCCCGGCTAGTACCCGCTCTGCTGCTGCGGGAGGAATTCAGGGGCTGAATCAGGGCAGAACCTTGCTTGCACTTATGCTACGCGCACCGCGCAGGTCACTCTCTAGGGCCGGCATCAGGACGTAGTAACACCAGCCCTTGAATTCTGGGAGCATGACGTGAGAGTCACCACGTAGCTTTATGGCACTGGGGGCGGGGACATCCTCCTGAGTTCACTTCCCGGCAACAACAGGCTGTAGTCCACAGGTGAGCCGAGGCGGGCACAAAAATTGGAGCCGGAGGCCGAGCGGCTTTAGTCTCGGCCTCCCACTCCAGGCTCTCGCATTGCTGGTCCGGCCGGCTGACAGGGCGAGCTGCCAAACCGGGATAGGGCAGGAGGACAGCAAGCACTGGCTCTGCTCGGGGCCCCGGGCCAGCTCAGGGCCCCAGGCAATTGCTTGGTTTGCCTGTCCTGTAGCGAAAGGCCTGCATGTGGGGTGGTCCACTGTTCTGGCACCACGGGGGGCTTTGTAAACATACAAGGCCCCCGACTTCTATTCCAACCAAATTCTCTCTTCAAAAGCTCAATGGCGCTCCTTCTCTTCTGAGCATTGAAGTGCACCAGCAGAGCACTTGATGTCCACACATGGGGTATTTCCATACTCAGAAGACATGGAGTTACAAATTTTGGGGGGGCATTTTCTACTATAACCCTTTTTTTTTTTTTTTTTTTGCAGGTGGTTTCTTCAAATTCAACACAAATGGGGGCATTTATCATTGTGTTTCAAGTGTTTTTTTAGCGTTGATTTGTCGCTTTAGGCGTAGCGCTGCGTCTCAGGTTATTTTTTGCGCCTTTTCAATTTATACCTTTTTTTTTAAAAAAGAACGTACAGGCCAGATGTTAAGGGTTAGTCTTGTGCAGTGGTAATGAATTTATCAAATGCGACTGTCCAAAAAAAGTCACAAAACCCACCATTAAGGCGCAATTCTACACCAGCCCAGACCTAACGTAGCTTTTTTGTGTATGTGAAGGGTGAAGTTTCAGTAAATGTGTATCCTCCACAAAATGTAACAAATGCCCTACGACCATTTAATAAATGTGGCGGAGTCACGCAAAAAAAAAAAAAAATGCAAAACAAAATATAACAAAAGAATCATCTAAATCACACACATCTTAGTAAATGTTCCCCATAATGCTTCTTTTGGCAATGTTAATGGCTGTTTTTTGAGCCTCATTTTGAGGCTAAAAAAAGTGGGATAAAATTTTAGCCTTTTGCGCATTTCTTTGCTTATTGGTCTTTCTTTCAACAGTTTTTGTGACTGATTTTTTGGCTGTATTTGTTACCTTTTATTAACAATAAACAATACAATACAGCAAAATAAATAAATAAATGGGCCATTGATAGCTTAAAATATGGATGAGAAAATTGCCATTTTGAATCATAACCAGACAAAAAAGGATGATGCAATGAATTTAACAGCAGCAAAAATCACCCCCATAAAACTAACACAAATGTGATCAAGCAGTCGTCTTAATATAGGAGTTATTTTTTCACAAACCTTCTGTGAGGAGGCTTAAAGTGTCAGAGAGATAAAAAAAATCTATAAAAAAAATGTTCTATGCTTACTCTTTAACTGATGCTGATCCCGTCTGTGTGCTTCATTTTCTGCAGCCTACAAAATTAATGTTGTCTTGGACTTTTCCCAGCTTGTTGTGCGGTCTGAAACAATACATCACAAGTCAGGTGCTGAAAGGGGGCTTGGCTGCTTTGTCCGTTGTGTGTCAAGGTAGCCCCCTGAGGACATTACCAGCATACATGTGCATGCATTAGTCATCACACAGAACCAGTTTGTGTGTTAGGCTGTGCTGCAATGGGTCGGGCAACCGATGTGTGGGATGGAAATAAGCCACATCCGACCTTGAAACAAAGGATCCCCAGGATTGTAATCTGAGAGAGGCCACAGAAACAGGAACTAGCCAGTTCCCAAAAACAAGCCAGCAGCGTGATGGGGGACATATGACATGGCCACATACCACCAACACAAGCACAGATCCTTGGTAAGCATGTCCATT
The DNA here is from genome assembly GCF_029499605.1 of Hyla sarda. Taxonomy (NCBI): domain Eukaryota; kingdom Metazoa; phylum Chordata; class Amphibia; order Anura; family Hylidae; genus Hyla; species Hyla sarda. The sequence goes on from NC_079190.1 coordinate 428,029,726, forward strand.
ACTGTAAAGTAACCTTATGTTGGATAACCCCTTTCAAGAAAATTTGTCAACAGTTTCACCTGCACTAACCCTGCACTTGATAAAGACAGGTTGTGCAGGTGACACTGAACTGATTACAAGGATACTTACCTGATCCCATTCCGCGCACTGGTTCTCCCACTATCTTCTTTGGTATCATCCATTCTGGGGCTGACTTGGAGCATTGGCAGAGCTTCGTTAGGTTTACGGCTGCTGTTTGTTAGCAGTGGAACCCAGCAAAAAAGCAGGAGTGGTTACATCACGAAGCTCCGCCAATGCTCCAAGTCGATCCCAGAACGGAATATACAGAAGAATATAGTGGGAGAATGGGAGCATAAAACGGGACCAGGTGAGTATGGTTGACATCAGTGTCACCTGGATTGCCTGTCTGTACCGACAGGTTAGTGCAGGTGAAACTGATGACAGATTTTCTTTAAATCCTGTTTTTTATATTTTAATGACTCCTAATTTCCTTGTTAATGTTGCTATCAATGCATGCAGTTCACTGAAGAAGAGGGGAGCACTCCTTTGCTTGCCCTTACATCTCATGTGGGAACTTACTTCCTAACTACTCGAAGCTGATAATTGGCTACTTTGTACACTAAGGCTCTGTGACATGCCCCGGCTCACAGAACAGGCTGATAACAAGACTGGAGCATAAACTGAGCCCTGCGTGTCCCCCCACACTTTCTGTATTTTGTCTCGGAATAGAGACACACAAGAAATAGCTGCAGGGAAAAGACAGTGTTTTGGACAGTGGTAAGTATAGAGCAATTTTTTTACCCAATAATATACCAATGTATATTACAAATATACAAATAATGCTATTTTTATCTACATTATATAGCATGTTTATGCAAATGACTGTGCCCATTTAAACTTGGGAGTCATTTGACCTTCCAGCAGTACAGTGATCATCACAAGTACACCTCAAAGTCCACCAAAGTGGTCCCAGAAGATTTGCAAAATTCAAAAACGTCCATCACAGTCATCTAACTTGAGCCCATTAAAAAAAATCTTTGGATGAAGGTCAATCCAAAAATAATATTGAACTAGATGCCATTGCCCATGCCGAATGGACTTAGATTCCTTAGGAATGCCTCCAGAAGCTGTGTGTCATGTCTGCAGCAGGCCATAGCAGCAAGGTGGTCTACTGAGTAACTAAGGATGCTTGTCCTGGAGGAGGTGAATAATTCGGAGACTGCAGTATTCATTAAAAGTGGTGATTTGTTTAAAATCTGGAAAATAAACCTCTTATATTAGTTACGTTATGTTATTTACATAGGGGGAGATTTATCAAAACCTGTGCAAAGGAAAAGTGATCAGATCACTTCTTTCACTTTCCAGATCCCTTTAGAGGTGGTACAGCATGTATACTGTTCACACTATAAGGTCCTGAGGACAATATTTAAAATAAAAAGGTGAAGTGAAGAAAATTTTATGTTAGCAACTGTTAATGTACAGAGTGCAACAAAGCCTATTTACTTAACATGTTTCCCTCGGTAATTGGAGGGGGTTACAGAAATCAGCCCCCCCCCCCCCCCACCACCAATTCCACTGTCATTAGGATTAACACTAGTGTTATGCCATAACATGATTAGATAGAAATGCTTCTTTGCCAATGGTTTGTGTATGATGCAATCATATCAATGCCAATGGATGATCATATGTTCAGTGCTTTTTAAACATTATCTCTAATTATATCACATTAAAGGGGTACTCCGCCCCTAGACATGTTATCCCCTATCCAAAGGATAGAGGATAACATGCCTGATTGGGGGGGGGGGGGGTTCCGGACGCTGTGACACCTCGCAATCTCCGAACACGAAAGCCTGGGGCTGCCGTGTTTGTGAAGTCACACCACGCCCCCTCAATTAATGTCTATGGGAGGGGGCATAATGGCTGTGTACCAGGCTTCCGTGTTCATAAACGCTGCAGCGCCTCCCCCCCTGGACCACCCACAATCAGACATGTTATCCCCTATCCTTTGGGTAGGGCATAACATGTCTAGGGGTGGAGTACCCCTTTAAAGGGAATCTGTCAGCTGAAGATCTGTTAGAGTATAAAAGCAAACTTTATCTTCCCTGGAGCGTATGGTGGTGGGCAGACTTATAAAATCACCTTTAGATTTCTCAGCCAAGTGTCAAGGAGGTGAGGCGGAGCTTCTCAAGTGCCACAGCCCTTCCCTCACCTCCCTGCCTCTCCTTGATCGACATAGAGCGCTCTGTACATCAGTCAAGGAGGTGCTGGGAAGTGAGAGTGAACAAGGAGATGTGCTAAGCTGGGGTACTTTAGCAGCTCGGATCCACCTCTTTGACAATGATAATTAAAATGGCGATATTATAAGTTTGGTCACCATCACCAGCTCCAGGAAAGGTACGGTTTTCTTTTATACACTACCAGCTGTCCGATGGTATGTGCAGCTCTTAGTAGCAAATACAGCTGACATATTCCCTTTAACAATAAACTGTAACCAATAACCATAGTAAGCTACCATAAATAAAATAAATACCTAAATATTGAAGAAAGGTATTCCTAGGGGTAATTCTTTAGCTCAATGTTTGTATATTGAAAACATTTTGAAAACAAAGATGACCAAGCCATCTTATTTTAATGAAGGCAGAAAATATTCTCCATTGATGAAGAACATACAGCTGTGAACAAAAAAATTATAATTCACATGATGGTTCTTGGTAAACCAGTCCAGCAGCATGTTTCTCTGTTAAGTATTTTAATGATGAGAATTATGATGGCCAAGGCAATCTAATATAGGACAAAACCATGAATCACGTCTGCTTATAGTCTGAATCACCTGACACAATTTGCATTTAATTTGCCAAACAGAAAATACTTTATATGATTTATTCTATATGTAAATTGTGAAATAGCGTTCTAAGGCAGATGTAAACATTTCTCTCTACCATTGTATTATAATTACATGTAAATCAAGTATTTAATCATATTTCCTTTAAATTCCTTTTTTTCTGAGACTGGATTCACACTCAGTATTATGTTGATCCTTATTTTTATCAGTATGTTTACCAAAACCAGGAGTTGGTCCAAACATAGAAAAAGGTGCAAATCTTTCCATTATAGTTTTTATCTGCGTCAGTTCAACTCCTGGCTTTGGCTAAAAATACTGCCAAAAAATACTGCGTGTGACCCCTGCCTAAAACTACATGAATAGAGTTGAGAAGTCAATGCCGGTCATTCCCAGCAGAGGTCTCTCTACCCTTTCTATTACAATACAGTTATACTAACATTTGTAATAATATGTAATGTAACTGTTGGAAGGATTTGATTTATAACCATTTTAATAATGAAGCAAAGAAGCCATAGAAAGTGCCAATGAAGTGTCATCAGGGGCAGCATGCATTCTCCTTTTATTTTTAAAGTAGTCAGAAATATTATGAAAATGATATTTATTCTGAGAAAAAAGCAATTTTTTTGGAAAAACGCCTCCATTTTCCCATTGTACATGTCACCTGTCTGCAAACTACAACAAACATTGTAACAGACGAGATGGTCCAGCGCAAGTTCGTGAAATAACGAGGATATCTTTTATTCAACACATGCAAAATACAAGAAAAGTGACGCGTTTTGGCTGCTGGTTCGCAGCCGAAACGCGTCACTTTTCTTGTACCTGCATGTGTTGAATAAAAGATCCTTGTTATTTCACCGAACTTGAGCTGGACCATCTCGTCTGTTACACTAGATTGTGTGGAATTTGGTCCTGGGGCAACGGGGGGGGGATTCTATATCGGATTGTCTAATTTTACAACAAACATTGTAACGCATTTTAAACCTTTGGCACAAATAAATGAAAAAATAGGTTTTAAACAACAAATAAGTATACTTGATATTGTTACTAAATGTCAATATCAATGTCAGTATTTTACAATATATTTCCAATTTTTTTTTTATGAAGAAAATTCATATATAATAGATTAGTTACTATTCTCTTAGTTATGGCAGCACGTGCCTGAGTTAGTGCCATCAGCTGTGACAGATGGGTTGACTGGCACCTAGTGCAGAAGAAATCCGCAAGTGAGATTCTGAAAACTATATATGTCGTGCATACCGACTCATAGGTCTCTGTGTATTTCTATAGATCACAAGACCCTAGAACAAATCTCCCCTGTTTCAGTCCCACCCTTATTTATGGCCACCAGTTAACCCTGACCTATTTTTATAATTGAATAAAGATGAGTTATACCAACAGTATCTTGAGGCTGGATTCACACATGTAGTTTTGATGCAGTTTTCAATACATATTTTTTTTAGCCAATCTGGGGGATCCAAAATGAATGAAAAATAATAGAGAAATACTAATACTCCTTTCATATATATATATATATATATATATATATATATTTTATATATATATATATATTGAAAAAGGCCGCATGTGCGGTTGAAACGTAGTAATTGGAATGAAATAAACACTTGTCACTACTCTGTGTGCTGCAGCAAATCTGTTCTTCTATATATATATATATATATATATATATATATATATATATATATATATATATATTAGAGCTGGGCAGAATGACCAAAAATGTGTATCACAGTATTTTTGTAACTTATGGCAGTTCCATGGTATATAACGGTATTTCTTTCACCCCCCCAAATCATGTGACCTGCGAGCGCTGTTCTGCTCCTCCCCCTACCAAGTCATGTTACCCGCCAGCGCTGTTCTGCTCCCCCCCCCGGCTTCTTACATGACAGTGGGCTCAGCCTATCACTGGCCGGGGCGGGACATCGCTGCGGCCGGTGATAGGCTGACGGCTGTCCGACGTTCCCCTCCCCAGCGTAAGGCCGACGTAGGTAAGTTAAAGTTTTTCTTTATTTTCTTTATCTTTTGCAGCCCGGGCATAGGAATACAGCATACAGCAGTGGTCTCAAACCTGTGGACCTCCAGCTGTTGCAAAACTACAACTCCCAGCATGCACGGACAGCCGTTGGCTGTCCGGGCACGCTGGGAGTTGTAGTTTTGCAACATCTGGAGGTCCGCAGGTTAGAGACCACTGGCATACAGTATAGAGTTCCAGCGCTGGTGTCGGCCCGGAACAAAGAGGAGGAGGGCAGTGCTTGCAAGTGACATATGTGAGTAGTACCCTGCTGGGCTGATAATTAATTGGGGGGGGGGGGGGGGGGGAGAAGAACAGTGCTGGCGGGTAACATATGATTAGTTCCCCGATGTGGGGACAGCGCTGCGCTGGGCTGATAATTCATTCCCAAGGGGGAGGAACCCAACCGGTATTGCGGTATGGGAAAAATTCATATCGTGCAGCCCAAAAATTTCGGCATTCGGTATGAACCGGTATACCGCCCAGACCTAATATATATATATATATATATATATATATACACACGCTAGTAGCTGGGTGAAGAAACTGCATGTATAAAGGCAGTCTATTTGTTCCTTATTACATTGATCTATGTAAGTCATTGACTGATGGGTCATAAAAGGTCTCTAAGGGGCAAAAAAAAGTGTTTAAAAAAAGTGTTTTTCAAAATGTATATAAAAGAAGAAATAATAACAAAGTTTAAATGAAAGTTTAAAACACCCCCTTCTCCCATTTCCTAAATAAAACATTGAAAAAAATCTAAATAAATATAGATATAAATGTGCATAATTGTTCAAACTATTAAATTATTACATTCCTGATCCCGCGGGGTCAATTGCAGAAAGATCCCAAACGTCAAAATTGCAGATTTTTGGTAATATCCCAAAAACTGTATGTGTAAAGGCAGTCTATTTGTTACAAAATAAAAGATTTAAGGGAAAACGTAAATAAAGAAATAAATGAAAATAATAATAATAATAATATATGTATATATATATATATATATATATATATATATATATATATAATCACCCACTCCCCTATTAAAAGTAAAAATCACCCTCCCTTTTCCCATTTTCCAAATAAAACATTGGGGAAAAAAATTTAAAAATAAATAAATAAATAAAGGTATAAACGTGCATGATAATCCAAACTATTATATTATTCCTGATCCCGCACGGTCAACTGCTTAAAAATTCCAAGCCTTAAGTGACTGATATTTGGTCATATCCTATTCCAGAAAAAGTGGAATAAAAAGTGATTAAAAAGCGAAAACTACCCAAAGAGTGGTACCATTAAAAACAACAGCTCATGGTGCATGACATGAGCCTACACACAGTTCCGTATATGGAAAAATAAAAAAGTTATAGGGGTCAGAACACAACAATGAACAGATTGTTTAGTTCCCCCCCCCCCCCCCCCAAGTTTTCTATTTTTGTGTTCATCATAAAACGAAACAAAAATGATCCAAGTTTGGCATTGATGAGTCGGACCGAAACATAGGATAAAGCCGGCATGTCAGTTTTACCCTATGATGAACTAAAAAAAAAAAATTCCCCAAAATTGCCCAATTCCATTTTTTTTTTTTACAATTTTCGCCCACAAGTAAATTTTTCTGGCTTTGTAATACATTATATGATGAAATAAAGAGCGCCAAAAACGTAAGTCCTAATATAAATAATACAAATAGAAACATTATGGCAGTGTTTGCCAAACAGCGTGTCTCCAGTGGTTGCAAAACTACAACTCCCAGCATGCCTGGACAGCCAAAGGCAGTGTTTTTCCCCACAATGTGCTTCCAGCTGTTGCAAAACTACAACTCTCAGCATGTCCAGACAGCTATTGGCAGTGTTTTCCAAACAATGTGTCTCCACCTGTTGCAAAACTACAACTCCCAGCATGTCCGGACAGGTATTGGCAGTGTTTTTCCAAACAATGTGTCTCCACCTGTTGCAAAACTACAACTCCCAGCATGTCCGGACAGCTATTAGCAGTGTTTTCCAAAGAGTGTGTCTCCAGCTGTTGCAAAACTACAACTCTCAGCATGCCCGGACAGCTATTGGCAGTGTTTTTCCAAACAATGTTTCTCCAGCTGTTGCAAAACTATAACTCCCAGCATGCCCGGACAGCTATTGTCAGTGTTTTTCCAAACAATGTGTCTCCAGCTGTTGCAAAACTATAACTCCCAGCATGCCCAGACAGCTATTGGCAGTTTTCCAAACAGTGTGTCTCCAGCTGTTGCAAAACTACAACTCCCAGCATCTCCGGACAGCTATTGGCAGTGTTTTTCCAAACAATGTGTCTCCAGTGGTTGCAAAACTACAACTCCCAGCATGCCCTGACAGCCAAAGGCAGGGTTTTTCCAAACAATGTGTTTCCAGCTGTTGTAAAACTACAACTCCCAGCATGTCCAGAAAGCTATTGGCAGTGTTTTCCAAACAGTGTGTCTCCAGCTGTTGCAAAACTACAACTCCCAGCATGCCCAGACAGACAAAGGCAGTGTTTTTCCAAACAATGTCTCCATCTGTTGCAAAACTACAACTCCCAGCATGCCCGGACAGCCTTTGGCTGTCCGGGCATACTGGGAGTTGTAGTTTTGCAACAGCTGAAGACACGCTGTTTGGAAAACACTGAGTTATGGAATCTAAAAATTCGGGTGATCGTTAAGGGGTTACATTTCCAGATGTATATTATATACAATTGAATTGCATTAAAGAGCAGGCAGCAGCGCCCCCTATATCTCCTGTATATACATTCCTGGATTATTCCCACATTCTATGCGCTTCCCGCTGGGACAGTAAGAGTTAACGCCATCCGGGTTGGTCATGTGACGCGATGACATAAACAAAGAGGCGGGGCCGCAGACCTCCATTATTTCTAACCAGCTCTAGTAAAAAAAAAAAAAAAAAAGAAGAAAAAAAAGCTCCATAGAGGGAGGATCGGGCTGGTTGATGCGGGACATTGTGCAGATCGTGCGGTGCTGCAGGCGCTCCCCCGGCGGTATGTATACGGTATGCTGTGTGTACGGGACACATGGGGGGTGTGCAGTGCGGGCAGTGATGCTGCGGTGATCGGGCTGTGTATGGAGGGGACACATGTCCTTGGCGCTGTACACTGCTCTTCTGCAGGCGGTATTACCTGGACTGAATTACCGCAGTACCTGAGCTGTCACACGGTGCGGTTTCTATCAGAGGCGTGCAGGGGTCCTCCACTGTCCTCCAGACAACTATACTGTGTGTAATGGTCAGGCCCTGCACTTACTATACACATACATACATCTCCTCCATCTGTGCTGGGCTCAGCTGAGCTTCTGTTACAGTTGTATCAGTCATATTGTGTTCCTGTATATATGATGAGTATAATTCCTGCCATAACTTATGGTGAATCCAAAACTCTGGGCTCTGTTCTCCATCTTGACCAATCAGAATTTATATTTATTAGGGTCCTCGTAGTAACCAATCAGAATTTACCTTTATTAAGGTCCATGTTGTCCCATAGACACACTATAGCCAATCAGAATTCATGATTATCCGGGTCCACTGTGGGACAACATGGGCCCTAATACATATATGAGTTCTGATTGGCTGCTATGTGACGTTGACCGCCATGAACGTGAATTCTTTGGTTACTACAGGGGAGATCCTAATAAACAATAACTTTAATTGGTTGTGTTGTCACTGTAGTAACCAATCAGAAGTAATGTTAATTAGGATCTCTGTTGGCCCCTCTAGTCAACAGGGGAGATTTATCAAAACCTGAGCAGAGGAGAACTTGCCCAGTTGCCCATAGCAACCAATCACATTGCTTCTTTCATTTTTTAAAAGGGCCTATGAAAAATGAAAGAAGCGATCTGATTGGTTGCTATGGGCAACTTTTCCTCTACTCAGGTTTGATAAATCTCCCCCAATAAGTCAACGTAACATAGCAGTAAATTAGAATTCTTGTTTATTAGGGTCCATGTTGTCTCTATAGCAACTAGAGTTCATGTTTGTTAAAGTCAGTGTTGTTACATAGTAACCAATTAGGGTTCATATTTATTAGGATCAACATCATGCAGTAACCAATCAAAATAAAAATTTTTAGGATCCATGTTGTCCTCGTAGTAACCAATCAGAATTCATGTTTAGGATCCATGTTGTCCTCATAGTAACCAATCAGAATTCATGTTTAGGATCCATGTTGTCATCATCTTGACCAATCAGAATTCATGTTTAGGATCCATGTTGTCCTCATAGTGACCAATCAGAATTCCTGTTTATTAGGGTCAATGTTGCCTCGTAGTAACCAATCAGAATTCATGTTTAGGATCCATGTTGTCCTCATATTGACCAATCAGAATTCCTGTTTATTAGGGTCAATGTTGCCTCGTAGTAACCAATCAGAATTCATGTTGATTAGGGTCCATGTTGCCTCGTAGTAACCAATCAGAATTGATGTTTGCTGTGTCCGGTTCAGGTTAGTCAGTGATATGTCTGCGGACTGCTTGCTGTGGACACTTCTGATCAGTGTAGTCTAGTAGCACAGGATGGCGGAGCAGCGGCTGTGCGGTAAGCTGGTAATTTACTAATGCTTGGTGTTATGATCTTACAGATGGACGCGGCGAGCTGAGCTGGCAGCCGTGTTGGCGCGTTGACTTGTTATCCACATAATGCTGGGTATCAGTGTGTTTTCCGTGTTCTCCAGATGTGTAGAGAATGGTCAGGTTGGCATTATATTCGGGGTGGCATGTATATGAGGTTTGTGTTCTATCTGGTGAGCACGCCATCAGTGTCTCCTACAGCACCATTCTCAGATAAGAGTTACATCAATTCCCAGGGTTCAATCCAATACAACATTTGGTTCAGGAAGAAGATTTAGAAAGATTGTTGGGGTCCTGGCAGTCAAACCCCTTGTTAATAAGACATACGCTGCCATTATCTGATCGTCCAGTGTCTGCGCTAATGCCTTGCAGTGACACTGCTCACTTGATGTTGCATGACCCCACAGCAGGAGCATTATGGTAGTGTATTGGTCCCCAAACTGTGACGCTTCAACTGTTGCAAAACTACAATTCCCATCACTGGCCACGATGGTAGTTGTAGTTTTGTAACATCTAGCCACAGGTTGGGGATCCCTACACTCCAATAGTGCCCCTGCTTCACTTCCGCAGTAGGTACGTCACATTAGATTCTTGCCAATCTGACGTGCTCTACTGTCTATCTTGAAAACCCCTTTACTGCCCATGGTCATTGTCTAGATATTTTTGATTGATTTCTCATCATCAGGATATCTGATCCCCTCCTGATCTGCTGTTTAGATACAGAATCAGACAGCTTGGTACGTAGTGGCCCTGCTGAATTTCTGTAGTTCAGTTCCAATTGAAGTGAATGGATGCTGAGCAGCAGTAACCCAGGATGGCCTCTATACATTGTACAGAGGTGTCTGCTTCCAGCTCCACTCACCATGTATAGGGGCGCTGCAGCTCTGAAAAACTATTCAGCAGGGGTGACTGGTATTGGACCCCCATGATGTTCACATCAGCGTTATAGAGCTCCGTTCAGACACTGATAATGGAACTGGACAGACTGTGTCACAATAGACACCAAGGAAGCCTGACAGGCAGGGGTCAAGTCCTGGGAAAAAAAAGTGTGGGAACTCACCCAAGATTTCCACTTAAAGAGGCACTTGACATCTTATACCCTACCCTGCCTCTGGGGACCCCCATGTTCTCCCTGCTGCACCCGGCGTTCGTTAACAACATTGGGTGCAGCACCGGAGGCTCGTCATGTCGTCACCCTTCATTGCAAGTCTATGGGAGGGGGCGTGACGGCTGTCACGCCCCCTCCCATAAATTTGTATTGAGGAGGCATTACTGTGACGTCACAAGCCTCTGCCCCGCATCACCAGTCATCCGGCATGGAGCGAAGCTCGCTCCGTGCACTGGATGTCTGGGGTGCCACAGCCGAGATCGCGGGGGTCCCCAGCAGCAGGACCCCCGCAATCAGACATCTTATCCCCTATACTTTGGATAGGGGATAAGATGTCTAGGGGCAGAGTACCCCTTTAAGGGCTGGTCCTGCAGGACTCCTGCTAATGCTGTGGAAAGTTCCCATGTGTTCCCGCAGGACAGGCCCCAATGACTTTTAAATAAGGTCCATTAGGTTTCCGTTTGATGTCTGTTATTTTGAAGGATTTTAGTGAAGAAAGAAATTAGGGGACGGAGCTTCTAATGCTGATGTGAACAAGGCCTAAGACGAGGATCGTACTCATAAAGTCCTGGAACATCTAAAATTAACCCAGTGTGGCATATGTCTCACACAGTATATTAACTGTATACATCAAAATACTGTCAAAAAGGTGTGTGTGTGTATGTATGTGTATATATATATATATATATATATATATATATATATATAGTAGAGGAGGGAAGCAGCACTCCTGCGATAAAGGTGAACGGGTGCCTGACTGCTGTTGATCTGGGTCAGAGATCCAAAGTGAAGTAGTCAAGTAGAAGCAGTGGCACTCCAAGCTGGTGAAATAAAGTGATGTCTTTATTTACTCCAAAGTGAGCCTAAGATTTATCAAAACCTGAGGAAAGCTTGCCCAGTTGCCCATAGCAACCAATTAGATGGCTTCTTTCATTTTTCACAGGCCTTCCTAAAAGTGAAAGAAGCAAGCTGAATGGTTGCTATGGGCAAGTTTTCCTCAGGTTTTGATAAATCTTCCCCTATATGTTTAGGAAATGGACTAAGCATAGTCACTAATAGACTATGTTCGGTCCATCAAATTCCATACACCCAGTGCAGTATATGTCAGCATACCTTTCTGGCTGGGGTCACACACAGTATTTTGGTCAGTATTTTAGCTAAAACCAGGAATGGAATGGAAACCAGGAATGGAATAATCATAAAGGAATAAACACAGAGAAAAACGATAATAAAAAGATTTAGACCCATTTCTAGTTTTGGCTATTTCGCAGGCTAGTTCACACGGTAGAATTTCTGCAGCAGATGTTTCTGCCATGGAAATCCCAATTGCTGTCTATGAGAGGGCGCATTTCTGATCGGTCCTAGCACCCGCCGGATTCTTCAAATATGCCGAATGTCTGCCCGTGTTTTCTGTACGGTCTTTCTGCACAAATTACACCTCGTGAACATGGCCTTAGATGGTAACATTTACCAAAAATGTCTAGCAAAAATGAGATGTCAGTGGGGGCATAAAAAAATATCAAACATGGTGGTTGTGACACAAAGTACAGTCCAATACATACGGATGGGATTTTGAAAACAGCATCCACACGTATCTAGAATTTTCTGCTCTGAAGAATTTTTAGGAAAATTTTGATGCACCGCCTATGTTTATTAATTTTGAATCCTCGAGAATTTGTGTTTGATCTGTGGCGGAAATAATCTGCCATGCCTGAACTAAAACTAGTTGAATTCCGAGCTTTGACAGTATTTGCCGATAACATCATTTTTTTGTTTGCATAACATAAATCCGGTTGAGCTGGTGACTCTTGTTGTGTCTTCTACAAGGTGCCTCTCCTCTACTGTGTGAACAGACACTAACTGTCTGCATACATGGGTTGGAGGAGATCACTTAGTGCAGGGGTGTCAAACTCAAATTCATCGGGGGCTGCATCAGCAGTTTGGTCACCCTCAAAGGGCCGGTTGTATCTGTAGGACCCCTCCCCCCCCCACATACTGTATATGCCGGTGTATAAGACGACCCCCAACTTTTACAGTTAAAATGTAGAGTTTGGGATATACTCCCCATATAAGACTACCCCTCCTACCGCAATGTACAGTACCTTGTAGTTCCCCCACATTTGGTAGGCAGCATGTTCCCCCACATTAGGTTGGCAGTGTAGTTCCCCCCACATTAGGTTGGCAGTGTAGTTCCCCCCCACATTAGGTTGGCAGTATAGTTCCCCCCCACATTAGGTTGGCAGTATAGTTCCCCCCCCCCCCACATTAGGTTGGCAGTATAGTTCCCCCCCACATTAGGTTATTTTGCAACAGGTTGAGGAGAACACTGTTATAGAAGAGCATTGTGGCCATTTATGTTAAGGAAAACAAAAAATATAAAAGAGAGCGCTCCATAGCGTAAACTGACTGGGTAGGTATTGGTAGAAGGATTCTTTTTAAAGGCTCTTACCCCAAGTGGTTGTGTGAGCTCAGACACAGCAATTGACAGCGTGTAAGGATTGTAAGGGTATGTTCACACTACGGAAATCCCGCGGAATTCCGCGGTGTGAACTTAACATTAGTGTGAATGGGTCTCCGCGAGACCTGTTCACACTGCGGAATTTCAGCGGCGTACAATTCCGCCCCTGAAATTGTTCAGCGCAAAGAAAGAACATGTTCATTCTTTGCGCGGAAGTCCTCGAATACTGCATAGCCGTCAATGGTGACGGCTCAGTGCCGCCCGGTCCTACCGCCACCGCCGGCTGCCAGTCTGAATCTCTGCTCGCTGAATTCAGCGAGCGGAGATTCCTTTCACACTGTAGTGTGAACATACCCTTAGAGCCCGGTCTGCAGCCTCCCAATCAAGTGGATAGAGACAAATCGACTTCAAGGGTGCGGTGGGTCTTTTGCGGTGCTGACTCGGAACAGGCTCATCAGGTGAGTATAAAAGGTTTATTAAAATGCAACGCGTTTCACCACACATGCGCGGCTTCATCAGGCATCCTTCATTCATTTCTGTTAATGGACTTTTAGTAGTTTATTTATTTTTTTTTTTTTAATGATTTATTGCTGGAATAGTGTCCTCTGTACTATTTATCTATCATCTGTGCTGTTCCTAAAGAAATGTCTTCTGTGTCTGCCTTATAAAAAGTATCTCACATGATGCGATTACTCTGCTGGTAAGGGAAAGCAGTTAATTTTATTTGTTACCTTGCTATTACTTCCTAATACCATATTCCTGTATATAGCAGGTCTATAGAGATAATTTCTACTCTGAGAAAGAAAACCACCAAGACTTGAGAGAAAAAGCTTGATTAGTTTACAGTGATGATAAATGATGACATATTCTATAAGGATTTCCAAGGTCTGTGTCATGCAATGACTCAGGATCTTCGTTCCCCATAACGCTGGATGCTGCATGTCTAGGTGGCTCCTGCTCCATCCTCTTCTACATGTCAGCAGTTGTACATCGAGTCCTAACTAGGATTGAACAAAATTCATGTCCAGATTGGTGGAGGTGCGGTGATGTCTTCGTAGATCATTCTGTCAAGTGAGATCATTCTCTTTGTCAGTGAAATTAGCAAGTGGTGAAACAGTGACATTGTTCAGCGTGATCTGTAGTCAATTGTATAAACAGGGACTTATATCAGTTCTAATGACTGTGCTCCTGATCTCAGATAATATTGCTGAGTAGATTCCATGAATTATTACCATGCACGTCACTGCTGCACCTATATGCTCATACATATTCAGACTTCCAGGTCTGCTGCAGGCAGTGTTTATTTTATTTTTTCTTTCTCCTCCATGTACCTAGCTTTATAAATAACTATTAAATATATACAACTATTAAACCAACCAAAAATGTGGTTGCTTATCATTAAGATCCGCCATCACATCTTAATCAGTGACAGGCCGACCTATGTTTTTTTTTTTTTTTTACCTGCAAAGCGGCTCCCGGCCACCTGGCTGTGCACATAACCATCATGGTCCTATTGAAATGATATGGACTGTCTGCTGTTCCCTGTACCTGTGAGTGGGCACCGCTGTGCAGGGAGAAACTCAGAAAGGGAAGCAGCATTATACCAGCAAAGTGTCCACTTCATTTTGACAACTTGTGGGGATCCCAGATGTTAGACCCCCATGAATCATATAGCAATGTCGCCTGCTTCTTTCTCCCTCCAGCTATACCTTGCTCCTCTCACTCCTTGCCTTTCCTTCGCTTCTATTGGCAGCATTTAACATGATCCCTCATTAAACTTCTAGTTGGTCTTGCCTCTCAGGAGGATTTGAAACAGTTTCAGTATGATAAGTTTGAGAAGGGGAACCAGGAAAGAAGCCTGATAAGAAGAAAAATATTTGCATTTTTTTTCTAATATCGGTGAAATCAGAGCTCATCTGCCTCCTGTTTACCCGTAGTTTTCACATGCACCAGATTAATCAAAGTGGCTAAGGGTGACTGATAAATCTTGGTATCTATAGACTGTCTAGTTTAAGTTTATGCCAACTATTAGTTGGCTTATTTAAAAAAAAAAAAAAAAAAAAAAAAAAATCAAGCCCCAAACTTTTTGTGCATATGTTGTTCCTTTTGGGCTCTGCCCATTTTACCAAAGTCATTCCCTTTTTACAGAAACCACAAATCTACTCTTTTAAAGGGGTACTCGGGGGAATTAAACCCATCCTTTCCCTCTCCTCAACCTATTTCATTTTCTAAATATTCACTATATAGAACAGTTTCCCCTCTTTGGTAGTCACTTTCATGCATGAAGTAAGGAAATTACATCATCCAACCTGTCTCTGTCCAAATCCCTCTCTGAAAGTAGCCCCCAGCCTCCTGAGAGACACAGACCATGTGGTTTCTGCCCTGCACTGATGAGTCATGCTTTCTTCGCAGAGAACAGGGAGGTGTGTGCAGCCTTAGCCAGTCAGACACTGAACCTCTCTCTGTTGCTTAGAGCAGGAGGGTGGAGGCTGTCAGAGCAGAGCTGCAATGAATGCTGAGAGATGTGGGCAAGGGGAGGAAAGGATGGCGAAGAATATCAAGCAGCCAGCGTAGACAACAGGGGCCACAGGAGCCATGCATAGCAGGCAGGATGATTTACAGGGAACATATCCAGGAAGTGTGGTGGCTTTGGAGCTTTATATCTCCCCCGATACCGCCGGCAGGTATCACAGAGGTGCGGTAAACCGCCTACACTCTCCTCTCCCAAGCTATGCATCGTGCTCAGCAGCTGAGCACACATCATAGTCGGGACCCGCATTAACCCTTTAAATGCCGCGATTAAAATTGATTGTGGCGTCTAAAAGTCCTGAAGTTAACTGCCGGTTAGCTCAGGGATGCTGATCGGGATCACCGTGGTGTAATCGCGGTGTCCCGATCACCTGTGAGGACGGACGGAGGTCCCTTACCCTGCTCCGTGCGTCCGATCGTCGCTCCTTTTACTGCTGCCAGCCATGGCAGGCATTAGTAAAGGAGCACTGATAACACTGATCACTGCTATGCTATGGTATAGCATTGATCAATGTATGCAATTTACAGATTGCACGTAATAGTCCCCTATGGGGACTAAAAAAGTGAAAAAAGACCGCTACATGCTGCCTTTAGATGTGCCTGCTCGGAGCGGCAATACAACGTAAAATACGCTGTGGGGAAAAAAAAACCTGTCACATGACATTGAAAAAATTATCGGTAATTGGTATCGGCGAGTACTTAAGAAAAAGAATCTGTACACGGTCTTAAAAAAAATGCTATTGGGACATCCCTAATAAATAAATATAAAAAAATATATATACATATATATATATATATATATATATATACACACAGACACATATATTATAATATCTCTCTGTCTATATATATATATATACACACTTTCCTGGAGTACCCCTTTAACTTTTTAGTCACTCAGTGATAGTTTTTTTTTTTTTTCTCTTATGTTTTTGTTTTACGTACCTACATTTGTTCGAAGTCTTCATGCAAAAGGTTTATTGTCACATTCTAAGCACTTTAAGCTGTCACTTTCTAATTCTTTACTCAAGTATGTTGGGTCATTTTGCTTTATTGCTCACATACCATGTATATTATATGTGTTATATGTAGTGAACCCTGTACTTCCCTTTGTAAGCCTATATAATGATGGTATTGTAGTTTTAGGGCTCGGCACGTCCTGATAATACTTATCTCGGTAACAATGTCCTGTCTAGTCTTTTGTTATGACAACAAGCTATTATATGGAAAGTAATTGATTATCCTGTTTGTCTGTTTATCTGTTGCTTGGCTATTTGTATGGTATGGGACTTTGTATAGGAACTAATACAGGCAACAACGTGATCAACAGTTCTCCCGGGACCACTGGAGGGCACAGCAAACATGTACTGTGCAAATAATACTGTATATGTGCAGAAGTGATCTAGGCCATGAAGAGTATAATGTATGAGTGAAACCAACTCTGTACGTGAATGCGGGGATATGCCATTTCAGTGCTGCATTTTGGGAATAGTGTATAAAAATGTGGGACACTAAAAGCGCTATTAAAGGGGTACTCCCGTGGAACCTGTGGAAAACCTTTTTTTTTTTTTTTTTTAATCAACTGGTGCCAGAAAGATAGATTTGTAAATTACTTCTATTAAAAAAATCTTAATCCAGTACTTAAAGGACATGTCCGGTGCTCACTTTTCTTTTTGTATCCGTTCCGGGCTTCAAAACAAAAAAAAAAAACAAGCTTTCTGTTGCCTGCCTACGCTCCCCCCGGAGCTCTGGTACAGGCGTTCGGTCCTCGGGCTGTATTCTTCTTACTTCCTGTTAGCCCGGCACGTCACACGGAGCTTCAGCCTATCACTGGCCGAGGCGGGACATCGCTGCGGCCGGTGATAGGCTGAAGCTCCGTGTGACGTTTCGGGCTAACAGGAAGTAAGAAGAATACAGCCCGGGGACCGAACACCTGTACCGGAGCACCGGGGGAGCGTAGGCAGGTAAGAGAAAGTTTGTTTTCTTTTATTTTGCAGCCGTGAACGGATACAAAAAGAAAAGTGAGCACCGGACATGTCCTTTTAATCCTTCCAGCTGCTGAATACTACAGAGGAAATGGTTTTCTTTTTGAAACACAGAGCTCTCTGCTGACACCTCTGTCCAGAGCTGAAGAAAATCCCCATAGCAAACATATGCTGCTATGGACAGAGATGTCAGCAGAGAGCACTGTGCTCGTGATGTCAGCAGAGAGCTCTGTGTTCCAAAAAGAAAAGCATTTCCTCTGTAGTATACAGACCCTGAAAAGTACTGGAAAGATTAAGATTTTTTAATATAAGTAATTTACAAATCTGTTTAACTTTCTGGCACCAGTTGATTTAAAAAAAAATAAAGTAAAAAGTTTTCCATGGGAGTACCCCTTTAATATAGTAAGTAAACCTCACAGCATGTTTTCCTGGCTACATTGTGTCATCTGGTCATGGATAATTTATTTAATTACACGGTAACATGATGTATACGTGACAGTTGTTGCTATGCTAGTTTGTCTTTGCTAGATGTTATGGTTTTCATAGATGTTTTATTGAGACGTTATAGTAAAATAAATTAACTTTATTGGCATTCTGTTAGCCAGAGAGAGTTTCATTGAAGCTTGCTTATTCAGTCACATCCACCGCTGTGTAGGTTTTATAGAGATTTCCATTCTTCCTGGATGAAACAGTGACTTTTTGGCCGTAGATGTATCTTCTGGAACCCGTCTATCTCTGGAGAGAGCTGTGGTTGGAATAGAAAGTTAATTGAACTTTTTCTATGAGCGCAGTGAGTGGAGAGTGAAAGGTCTCTGAAGAGGACGACATCCAAAAACGTTGTGGTTACTCGCAATTATAGAAAATGACACTTGGCTTCTTCACGTAGCCCATGGAGAGGACAGTCAGACACTCGCTTAGTCAGAAACAGATGTGAACTGCTTCTGTTACCAATGAAGTCCTGGACATATTGGTAGTCAATAACCTAAAGTAGACCTCTCCTCAATCTGAAGTGAACACATCTCACATTGTATTCAGAACGATGTATGATCTGGATTTTAACATATCGTATATACTCAAGTATAAGCCGACCCGAATATAAGCCGAGGCCCCTACTTTCACCCCAAAAACCCAGGAAAGTTATTGACTCGACTATAAGCCTAAGGTGGGAAATTTATCATCCCCCCCCCTGTCATCATCCCTCTCCCCTGTCATCATCCAGACCCCCATCATTAACACCCCCTCATCATCGCCCTGTCATTATCACACCCATCATCATCACCCCAGTCATCTTCCTCATCACCGACTGTCAATCCCTTCTCAGTGGTCTTCAACCTGCGGACCTCCCAGATGTTGCAAAACTACAACTCCCAGCATGCCCGGACAGCCATCGGCTGTCCGGGCATGCTGGGAGTTGTAGTTTTGAAATATCTGGAGGTCCGCAGGTTAAAGACCACTGCGGCCTTCGTCATCATCCAGACCCCCCTTTAGTTTTCTACTCCCCTCCCCTCGGGGGGAAGGAAAGGTGAGCTGGTCCGGGCAATCTATGCTGCAGGGACCGTCCGGTGGGGAGGGTTGGTCGTTCCGGGCTGTCCATCTTCACCGGGAGGCCCTCTTCTCCGCTTCGGGCCGGCCCCAGACAAGTGACGTTGCCTTGACGACTACGCTCAGGGACGTTCATGTGCAGGTACGTCTTCTGCGCACGTACGTCCCTGTATGTCGTCGTCAAGGCAACGTCACTAGTCTGGGGCCGGCCTGGAGCGGAGAAGAGGGCCTCCCAGTGAAGATGGACAACGACTAACCCTCCCCACCTGCAGCATAGATGGCCCGGACCAGCTCACCCTTCCTTCGCACCGAGGGGAGGCGAGTAGAAAACTAAAGGGGGGGTCTGGGTGATGATGAAGGCCGCAGTGGTCTTCAACCTGCGGACCTCCAGATGTTTCAAAACTACAACTCCCAGCATGACCGGACAGCCGTTGGCTGTCCGGGCATGCTGGGAGTTGTAGTTTTGCAACATCTGGAGGTCCGCCGGTTGAAGACCACTGAGAAGGGATTGACAGGCGGAGACTTCACTCGAGTATAAGTCGAGGGGGGTGTTTTCAGCACGAAAAATCGTGCTGAAAAACTCGGCTTATACTCGAGTATATACGGTAGCTATCTTCCTCCCCTCCTGTTTTCTCCCCCACCCTTTGTAGATTGTATTGCCTCATGGGCAGACCCCTTTCATTTCATATTGGGTTTGTTTGTTTCTATTTTTATTTTTTATAACTTCAATGATTTTTCAAATAAAATGTTTAAATCGTAGTGATAACAGAAAGCAAAAACAGCAATGTACAAGGGCATAGGTGGGCAACACAGTACCCATTGTGCCACAGACAATAAAACATAAGTATGAGTACAAAAACGTAAGAGAACGTAAGAATGGGCGAGCAAGGGAGGGTCAGAGTTGAGAGATCAGAGGAAGCTTGTGTTTTAATATGTATTTTAACCCCTTACATATGTACAGCAGCCTGGATCCAAGGGCATAATAATAATAATAATTTTTATATTATTATTTCTTTTCAGCACATCATATCACACCTAAGATAGATATTTTGCTATTTCAATGGAAGTGTGTCTGAAAATGACCTATTGGTTAAATCAAGGTTTTATGTAAACCATATTTTTTTTAAGAATTTTTGAGGGTGATGTTCTTTCTAACTTATCACTTTACTATGTAGATTTAAAAATAAACTTGATATCTTGTAGTTTACTTTCTGTCCAATAGGCCTAAAACCTTAGCTGAGACTTTCTGCTCAATAAAGATAATTTTCCAGCAGTTCCCTTCTTCTCATTGCAGACAGGAAAGCAGTGACATGAGTATATACATAACAGAGGAACACACAGTGCTTGCTCGCAGCTCAGCCTCCCCTTCCCACTAGAATGGTCTTTGCAAAGTTCACTGAGCATGCCATTCATATCTAAGAGACGGCTTTAGTCTGTTGTTACCTATGGCCGAGTGGCTTGCTGTAAAACATATTTTTAAATGCTGTTTAAAAACAGCTCAGGCAAGATGGCTGAACCCATAATAATGTTCAAAAAGGAAAAATAATCAAAAAATATATAAATTTCAGTATCTGCCTCTCATTAGTAAAAAACAAACAAACTATTCTCCTGATATGTTCCCTTTAACTCTTCGAAATGTCAATGGTTTAAAGGGGTATTCCGGGGTTAAGTAACTCTTAACTATCCTGCCCATTATAAATAATTATGCTAGTTTTACATTTACTTGCTATACCGCTCTGATCGTCTTCTTTTTCTTCATTATATGGTTTAGCGTTTCCTTTCAGGTCCTGATGACGTTCGTCTCACAATCCTTTGCGGCTCGAGGCGGCAGCTGGTATACGGGGGCTTGGCTGTTTCTTGTATTTCCTCACAAGCCAGCCCCCTGATAACATTTGCGGTCCATCTGTACGTCCTCCTGACGTGCCGGCGTCCCGGGATCTCGGCAATCTGCGCAGGGAACGCCGGAACGTCAGGACGTACAGATGGACCGCAAACGTCATCAGGCGCTGGCTTGTGAGGAAATACAATAAATAGCCAAGCCCCCGTCTACCAGCTGCCGCCTTGAGCCGCAAAGGATTGTGAGACGAACGTCATCAGGACCTGAAAGGAAACGCTAGACCATATAGTGAAGAAAAAGAAGACGATCTATGGTAGAGCGATATAGCAAGTAAATGTAAAACTAGCATAATTATTCCTAATGGGCAGGATAGTTAAAAGTTATTTAACCCACGGAATACCCCTTTAAAGTTGTGGTGGACTTCAATTCACACTGCCTCCTTGGGTCTGCAATGGAGTAGCAGCAAGGACCACAACTCATGACTACTTACCTGGTCCCAACGGCTTTTTTAAGCTATGGTTTCTCTATATTCTCTATGCCTGAGAATTTCAGAATAAATCCTGGTGTTCCACAATACTGCTTACTGCATCTGTTTTATTTTGCCCGTGGTTTGGGCAGCATAAAACAGGTGACAGGTTCCCTTCAACCCCCATTTTAAGTGACATGCAATCATGTAAGTCACACCAATGCTGCAGCAAACTACATTTTCTGCTTCATGTTGTAGATGCATGCACTATTTCTCCCGTTACTATCTTCCGTCACTAAATAACGGCCGTTATTAAAGGGGTACTCCGCCCCTAGACATCTTATCCCCTATCCAAAGGATAGGGGATAAGATGTCAGGTCGCCGCGGTCCCGCTGCTGGGGACCCCCCGGGATCCCTGCTGCGGCACTGCGCTATCATTACAGCACAGAGCGAGTTCGCTCTGTGCGTAATGACGGGCGATACGGGGGACGGAGCAGCGTGACGTCATGGTGCCGCCCCTCGTGACATCACGGCCCGTCCCCTTAATGCAAGCCTATGGGAGGGGGCGAGACGACTGCCACGCCCCCTCCCATAGACTTGTATTGAAAGGGGCGGGCCGTGACATCACGAGGGGCGGAGTCGTGACGTAACGATGCTTCGGCCCCTGTACTGCCCATCATTACGTGCAGAGCGAACCCGCTCTGCGCAGTAATGATAGCGCGGTGCCGCAGTGGGGATCCCAGGGGTCCCCAGCAGCGGGGCCGCAGCGATCTGACATCTTATCCCCTATCCTTTGGATAGGGGATAAGATGTCTAGGGGCGGAATACCCCTTTAATAACGGGCTATAATTGGTTTAAAACGGCTATTAGAAAAATCCTATAGGCGATAATGGGATTTTCTAACGGCCCTATAGGATTTTGTAACGGACGTTTTCAGCTGATTTTCACACGGAACTTCGTACAGATCTTTTAAACGTCATAATTTTGTTGCGTGAAACAAGCCTTAGTGATTTCAAAAAATGACTGGTACAAAGATGCAGAAAAATACATACATGCATTTGTTTTATTGGTTGTGATGAATACTACATGTCCTCTTAATATCCTTAGGAGGAAATGAATCACTAGACTCCATCACGTCCATTAAATGATTTCACTTGAATGATGTATAGAAGGATAAAACACAAGTTCATGCCTGGCCCAGGGCTGTTCTAGGTCTGGGTTATGCTTTGTCAGGGCATGACAAGGAAGAGGCAAGTGAAAGTCCTATAAATACAACATAGTGAACATTTATATAACACATGGAGAAGTAAACCTAAAGTATAAAGCATTTTGAATTTCTAATGTCTAATTTATAGTAGTATATAAATATTTGAATTCCGCACTTCAGTACTTGCGTATAACCAGTATAGCGGGTTATACGCTAGTGATTTTAGCAGGTTGTATGGTGGACCACTTTAATAAATCTGGGGCATTGTGTTTTTTTGCCTGACACTGTATGGGGTATTGCTCATGACATGAGATCGGTAAGATATGAAAACAGATTTGTGACTGGTTTTTATTAGCAAAACCCGACCATTTTGTAATAAATGATCTTCAAGTCAGCCATGATTGAAACAAATCATTTCAAATTTAATTGGATTCATATTCGCCTTCGATCAGCATCTTTCACACTCTTTCATGTCACAAAAGCGATCGGCAATCTTATCAAGGTTGATGGACTTCTTACTTTATCGACACTTTACTTTAGATTTATTCAAAGAATAATTTCTTGTTACAATAACTTCAGACTGCCCTTGGCTTCGCCTGCTTTGAAGTCCTCGTCCAGATTAGAGATGCTTTGCATAGAATATTAGATAGTGAATATATTAAAAGTATTGTAAGGAGCAATAAAAAAAAGTACATTTCCCACAGCTTTGATGTCAGCCCTTTAGAAGTAGGTGTAACTTTTAAAGAACAACCCCACTGCTGATTTACAGAGACCAGGTTATATCGGTTGTTTGACGGGACTGGCACTGCCATCATGCTTTCCATTTTAACAGAAGTCATGATGGTGGTATGAATGGAGCCTAAAGGAACATATTTTAAAGGGGTACTCCACTGGAAAACATTTTTTTTTTTTAATCAACTGGTGCCAGAAAGTTAAACAGATTTGTAAATTACTTCTATTAAAAAAATATAAATCCTTCCAGTACTTATCAGTGCTGTATGCTCCACAGGAAGTTATTTTCTTTTTGAATTTCCTTTCTGTCTGACCACAGTGCTCTCTGCTGACACCTATTTCCATGTCAGGAACTGTCCAGAGCAAGAGAGGTTTGCTATGGGGATTTGCTCCTACACTGGACAGTTCCTGACATGGACAGAGGTGTCAGGAGAGAGCACTGTGGTCAGGCAGAAAGGGAATTCAAAAAGAAAAGCACTTCCTGTGGAGCATATAGCAGCTGAAAAGTATTGGAAGGCTTAACATTTTTAAATAGAAGTAATTTACAAATCTGCTTAACTTTTTAGCACCAGTTGATTTAAAAAAAATATTTTCCAGCGGCGTACCCCTTTAAGAAAACACTGCCTGTGTTCTTTCATCATGGAAATTTTAGTAACATTGTTACATCTGCAAAACCGCCAGGGTATAGTTTAGTTTACCTAGATCCCCCTTCTTATTAGTTTTCATGTAACTGAGTATCAGAGGAGGCCGCTAAGAGTGACGCCAGACTTCTTAGTTTTGCTATTTTTGGTTTCCAGATTGTTTTTCTTGTGCTCACATATGAGGCTCTGTTCTGTGTATTTGTGTTTTATGCTTTAGTCAATCTGGAGTGCAAAGCATTTGCTTTTATGTAGTCAGCTATTGGGTATTGCCTGGAGCTATGTGCAGAGTATTGACAGTAGCTGTGCTCCATGACCCGGGGTTTTTAACCTATAATCATGACATACATGTGGAGCGTTTCTGTTTACACTGTATTCTGTCTATTTCTCATGTACTGGTTTACTGCCGTGGTGGGAATTAGACCTGATTAATTTCAGCCGGCTGCTTCACTCTTCATATCTTACAAATTAATTCAGATTTAATTGACTCTAAATACTTTTCTGCTAGAGATTTACTCAGAGTTCTTCTTCTCCTTAAAGGGGTACTCCGGTGAAAACCTTTTTTCTTTTAAATCAACTGGTGGCAGAAAGTTAAACATATTTGTAAATTACTTCTATTAAAAAATCTTAATCCTTCCAGTACTTATTAGCTGCTGAATGCTACAGAGGAAATTCCTTTCTTTTTGCAACACTGATGACATCACGAGCTCAGTGCTCTCTGCTGACATCTCTGTCCATTTTAGCAACCATGCAGAGCAGATGTATGCTAAGGGCAGCATGGTGGCTCAGTGGTTAGCACTGCTACCTTGCAGTGCTGGGGACTTGGGTTCAAATCCCACTAAGGACAACAATAAATAAAGCATTATTATTATAATAATGTCAGCAGAGAGAATTGTGCTCGTGATGTCATAAGAGAGCATTCCAAAAAGAAAAGAATTTCCTCTGTAGTATTCAGCAGCTAATAAGTACAGGAAGGATTAAGATTTTTTAATAGAAGTAATATGTTTAACTTTCTGCCACCAGTTGATTTAAAAGAAAAAAGGTTTTCACCGGAGTACCCCTTTAAGGGTGTGTTTACACGGTCAGGTTTGCAATAATTAAAATTTAAAGCCAGGAACAGATCCTGTACCAGATCCAGAACCCATAAACAGGGGACACATATAAAGGACCTGAGAGTTCACCTGTTCTCACATCCATTTCTTGCTTTGAATAGAATTGCAATAATAAACTTGAATGTGTGAACACACCATAAGAGATGTATTCAAATAACTATACTTGTATAACTAAAGAGGGCTTTCTAAGGCTGTGTTCACATATTTTTTGCTTTTGAGATCCAAAAAGGACTAATGGATATACGGTGCATTCTACTGTTTATACCGCATCATGATCTGTCCTATAAGGGAACAGGCTGTGCTCATTCGGTTGAGTCCTAAACAGGCTCAACCAAATGAGCACAGATCAATGGAGTTCTATGGGACTCCATTGATCTGTATGAGGAATCTAATGATTCCTCCTAAAAGTCCAATAAGGAAACTGATAAAGTGTAAAAAAATAAAAAAATAAATTTAAATAAAAGTTTAAAAAACACCCATTAACCCCTTTCATATTAAAAGTTTAAATCATCCTCCTTTTTCCATTTTCCTTATAAGAAAATAGAAAAAAAACATATTTGGTATTGCCACGTGTGTAACTGTCCCAATTATTAAATTATGTTTCTGATCCTGTACTGTGAATGGCGTAAACGCAAAAAATACCGATTTTGGTCACATCATATCCCAAAAAAGTTATAAAATGTAACAAACTATATATTTTTTTTAAAGGGGGTGGGGCAATGCATTTTCGGGTTTTGGTTTTCGGCCAAGCATAACCTAGGTTTTCGGGGTTTGGCCCAAAATTTCCCTAACTGTGCACTCTTAATTATTTATAGCATCTCCCTATACCTCCCTGGCATTATCACCCTGTAGGTGGCCAACAGTCTCCTGAATAGACTGTCTGGCGCAGCAGTGATATTAAAATAAAGTAAAGAAGCAGATGTTACACTAATATTCTGCCATTCAGATGTCTTATAAAGCTGGGGGAAGTACTGTGAGCCCTGTACTAAGACTCCCAAATGGCAGAATACTAGTGTGACATCTATTAATTTACTTTGTCTTTAATATGGCTGCTGCACCAGACTGTTTCCTCTGGAGTCTGGAAAAGCTTGGTGATGTGCAGTACATAAAGCTGGGGAAGTAGTGTTCGCCCTGCATGATATGCTGCCTGTCGTCCAGATTTCCCAGTGATAGCTGCTCGTCCTCCCTCCACTTGCTGCCTCTCCCTGCCCCGTCATTTTACCCGCCCCATCTTGTAGGTAGTTGCAGCGCCCCCGTAGATGGTAGCAGCAGCCCTCCCCCATAGATAGTATTAGCCACCCTCCTGTAGGTAATTACAGCCCCCCCCCTGTAGGTGGTAGTAGTCCTGCTGTATATAGTGATTACAGCCCCTGTGTAGGTAGCAGTACCCTGTAGGTAGTAGTAATCTTTCCCCTGTAGATTGTAATAGCCTCCATTTGCACGTGTCGCCAGTACCGTGCAGGTACCGGTATTGGGACATCCATACTGTTGCCCTCAGATCTTTCTGCTGGCTGGCTATTCAATTACAGTGGAGTGGCTGCTTGGTCAATGATCACTTTTTCCCTCAATACCCTCCTCCGTCTACTTGTATTCTATTCATATATTTGGAGAGTGCGTACACATTGGGGGGATATTTATCACAACCAGTGCAGAGGAAATGCTTTTATTTTTTATCAGTTCCTTTTTTTTTTATTTTTATTTTTTTATTAATTCAAGAAGCAATCGGTTGCCATGGGCAACTGGTCAGCGTTTTTTCTGCACATGTTTTTATAAATCTCCCCCATTGTGTTAGTGGTTTCTGCTAGCGCTCACAATTACTTCAGCTTTCGGGCACACCTGGATTTGCCTCTTTTCTAAAGTGCAATGCAGTCATTGTGAGCGTTAACCGAAAAATATTTAAGCACCATCCTAGTAGATGCCTGAATTGGTGCTGAGGCTGCTGTGATCACAAGTGACAGGTTCTTTTCTGGTGCATAGGCCAAACATGTTTAGTCAAACACTGTGTGAATAGAGCCATTACTTCGGGTTTGTAATCTGATGTTTCTATTATTTAAAGGGGTACTCCACTGGAAGAAAAAAAATTCTAAATCAACTGGTGCCAGAAAGTTAAACAGATTTGTAAATTACTTTTATTTAAAAATCGTAATCCTTCCAGTACTTATCACAGGAAGTTCTTTTCTTTTTGAATTTCCTTTCTGTCTGACCATAGTGCTCTCTGCTGACACCTCTGTCCATTTTAGGAACTGTCCAGAGTAGAAGCAAATCCCCAGACAGAAAGGAAATTCGAAAAGAAAAGAACTTAATGTGGATCATACAGCAGCTGATAAATACTGGAAGGATTAAGATTTTTAAATAGAAGTAATTTACAAATCTGTTTTACTTTTCGGCACCAGTTGATTAAAAAAAAAGTAATAATAATAAAAATGTTTTTCAGTGGAGTACCCCTTTTAAGGGTTGTAGGATTAACTCTCCTTGAAGCACACAAACAATACTGTTCTTTGTTAGCTTTTTTCCTCCCCATTATTTTGTGCTGACAGGTTATAGCTTGGCTTTATTTTGCAATGGAACATTTGCTGTAAACATGCCTCATACACAACATAGGCCCAGTCTCCGTGGACTGACCCTAATGCAGTGTTTCCCATCTAGGGTGCCTCCAGCTGCTTCAAAATTATAACTCCCATGCTGGGAGTTGTAGTTTTGCAACAGCTGGAGGCACCCTGGTTGGGAAACGCTGCCCTAATGGAACATATTGACACTAGAAGGTATGAGCACTTAATGCGCACTCCTAAAGGCAGAAGTGCTGAATTGTCTGAAGCTGATTTACTTCTTATCGTCTGAGGGTCAATTGACTTAGGGCCGTGATAAGGTGGAATATAGCGGATAGAAGAAGAGTCTTGTCAAGGTCATACAGGTCTAATCGGTGTTATCCTTCTAAAATAAATACCTAGAGAGAATCTTTGTACTGATACCCTGTGTAAATACAGTGACCCCTCGACTTATGATGGCCTCGACATATGATCATTTCAACATATGATGGCCTCTCAGAGCCCATCGTATGTTGAAGGCAGCATCGACATATGATGCTGCTGTGTGTCGGGGCCATCGTACAAACAGCTATCTGACAGCGCTGACAACTTCAGCAACTGACAGATAGTTGTCTAATGTGCCCCGTGTGCCCCGTTCTGCCTCCTGTTACTCACATGCTGTCCTGCTAACTCACGCAGGCTTCCACTGTGAGCTCTGTGTAAGCCCCGCCCCCCAGTGCCGCCATAGCCAATAACATGCAGCATCTTGCTGCAGGCATCCAATGAGCTGCTGGCTGCCCTCCCCTTCCTTTCCTATAGAGCTGTAGTCAGCAGGATCGTAATGGAGGAGATTCTGTCCCCCCTGAAGGTATTTAAAGAACTGTACAGTACTGTATGCAATGTCACACATCACATACATTACATATACACACTATACACCCCATACATCAATGTTTCCCTATCAATGTGCCTCCAGCTGTTGCAAAACTATAAATCTCAGCATGCCCAGACAGTCAATGGCTGTACATGCATGCTGGGAGTTGTAGTTGTGCAACAGCTGGAGGCACCCTGGTTTGTTAAACACTCCCCATAAACTCCACATACAATGGTCATCCCAGAACCAATTAGCAGTTTCCCATAGAGATATGTATACAACATACAATGGTTCCGAGGCCCCAGAACCAATTACCATTTTTACATAGACATATGTACTCGACATATGATGGTTTCAACATATGATGGTTCTCCTGGAACCAATTAATATCATATGTTGAGGG
Source organism: Hyla sarda (assembly GCF_029499605.1). Taxonomy (NCBI): domain Eukaryota; kingdom Metazoa; phylum Chordata; class Amphibia; order Anura; family Hylidae; genus Hyla; species Hyla sarda. The sequence continues at coordinate 428,058,592 of NC_079190.1, forward strand.
ACCACTGTAGTGTTGTGCAGCCTTCATTGTTGTGACAATGTGCGTTTTTTATTTTTTTTATTTAATTTATTATTTATTTAATGATAGAAAAATTCCGGCAGAAAAATTCCACTTGGAAATTCTATTGCAGCAGAGTCTTGTTGTGTTCAATTGAGTTCTGTTGCACCCTGCACACGGCGAAATTTCCATGGTGGAAACATCTGCTTGTTGTGCCGGATCTCCACTCCGCTTGTTGTGCCGTATTACTGGCGACCGCCCCCCCCCCCCCCCCCCATATAGCTCTATGGGAGATACAGAGATGCATTAAAGCTGTATCTCTGTCTCGCCCATAGACATGAATGGAGAGGGCATGACGACCCCAACCGCCCCAAAGGCTAGCACAGCCGGCGTTCTGCACATAAATGTTCAGATAGCCGGGGTGCCGGAGCAGAGATCGCGGGGTCCCGATGGTTGGAATCCCTGCCATCAGACATCTTATCCCCTAAGTTGTTTGGCGCTTGTTAACAGACGACAAAGCAGACCACCAAATTCTCTGCAAAATCTGCATGCGTTACACTCCGATTTAGCTACATACCAGTGTTTCCCAACCAGCGTGCCTCCAGCTGTTGCAAAACTACAGGAAAACTAACAGCTGGAGCCAAACAGTTTGGAAGACACTGCTGTAGACGCTATGCTACGTTGACATTGGTAATACCTGCAGCGTGCTCTTGTTTCTGCACTGATGTCAGCAGAATATGGGTGAGATTTCTATACCGTGATTTTACCTGCACACATTTGCTGTTTTACCTCAAAGGTGAATTTGGCCTTGTGAACAATACTTCTATAACTATTTATTAAAAAATCTTAAATCTATTTAGATGCTTTTTTTTCTTCTAAAATTTCCTCTTTGGGGGGAGGGGGGGTAAATGAATTGGGCAATAGGTATATGCTGTCCCAGGGAACTGATATATATGCAACAGCATGAAAATCTATAGTTGGGACAAGACATATGGTAAAGGATTGGTTAACTTGGTGTAGCCAGGACTGTATACATACAGTAAGTGCTAGATACAGGGTTTACTGACTGCTTTTGTTACAGACGAGTGGCTGGCAGATGCCTCTTTGTCTAAACTGGAGGGGATTAGCTAGATCCTGGTCTTGATGTTCATTGCCTGAAATAAGCTTTGATGTAGAGAAAACAATCCCTTGTAATGGCAGATTGTACAGGTGAATACAATTTATTTCTAATTGAGTAATAGTACTTGGTTCTATATCTAAGTTTGGCTGTACTTGCTGTGATAATGCATACAAATCTGAGATATGATGATATCAGGATACAAACCGTCCGGCCTTCAACGACGCACACATTGCTTATTTACAGTAGACGCAGAGACATCTAAACCTAGGCGTATGTTCAATATAGAGCAACCTGGTTCCATATCAAGAGCATCAAATCATTTTTGGGCGATTTGATTTTAGACTGCAAGATGGTTTGAGGTTGTGATCTAAACCAGTGGTACAGACATGTTTACACCCTAAGGTAGTGTTCCCCTGACCTGTGGCTCTATAGCTCCTACTGCTGTCAGAGTATGGTTGGAGTGGGGGTTTTGCAGCAGCTGGGGAACACAACTCTTGGGTATACATATCTACAAACATTAATGGAGATATATCATGCAAGAAGACGTATCCCCCTATCCAAAGGATAGGGGATAAGTTCTAGATTGCAGGGGGTCTGCTGGAATGGAGCATGTCGACCTCCGCATGAAACGGCAGCTGAAATACCCCCTCCATGTATTTCTATGGGAGAGCCGGAGATAGCCGAATGGCTCTCCCATAGAGATACATGGAGGGGGGGTGTCGGCCGCCTCTTCTTGCGGGGCTCTACACAGTCCCCCTTGCCTGGGAGAGCCGGGGCCCCTTGCAGGAGATCGGAGGAAGAAGGTGGGGCTTAGTGGTTGGACACAATATTATCTTTTATATTCTAAAAAAGTTTAGAAGCTTACCTTCCCACTGATCCCGCTCTGAGCAATGGCGCCCTAGGGCAGGAAGCACTGAATCCTCTGCCAATAAGTGGAAGTCCCTGGGGGTGGTGAAGATCCCTTGTATAGGCCTCAGGCATGAAGCACTCCGCCGCCTGCCTTTTAAGTGACGTGTGCTATAACTTTTTCTTTATTTGTGACATGACTATGTAGAGACTTGAGACCCTCTGTACTATACTTAGAGTGTGTAGGATACACTATATAGAACTCCTTACTTGTTAGCATGAAAGTCTTTTCAACTTGCCTGTCTTTATAGATAATGAATATGTAATAATGACAGGGTATATATATGCAGTGTATAATTTGTTTATAAACAAAAGGTGGGCAAGAAAGCACGGACCTCCAGCTGGAGGTCTGTGCGTTCTTGCCCACCCTTTGTTTATGTGATTCCGGGACCTGGCCCGCTGTTTGCCTTCCCTGCTCTTCGCACCATATGGGACTTCTGTTCATCCAGTACCGCATAGTGGTGAGCTGAATTAGTTTTTTTCCTCTTTTTTTTATAATTTGTTTATACTTACCTTGGACTTGACCAGGCCACAATTATTCTTATATGGTGACCTTTGTGTTAAGAAATAGAATTGGAGCTTTAAAAAAAAAAAATAATAAAATAATTCTTTAGTTTGGCACTAGATGATCTGGAAATTCCACAGACCTGTCCAAAATAAGTTCCCTAAATTCAATTTTAATCTGGAATTTCTTATTGTCTGGAATTTGTAAAATGCGATTCCAAATGTAAAAATAAAAGTGACAGAACATTTAGTAGCAATGTGAGAGGATTCAAGGTAAAAAATAAAGGAAGTGATTGAGGTCACCGAATGCGTCAGTTTGCAGATGCTTGGCTTTTAGTTTGTTGTTTGGTCCACTTGGTTGATTTTTTATTTATTTTTTTCTTCGGAAAAGTAAGGTCTACATATTGCTATTGGCATTAACCAAGATATTGGTACATTATTCCAAGTACAGGGTGTATTGGGAAATAACTGGAAGAAGCTGTGATGATCACATGAACCAGTGTATCGTGTAGCTGCACAGAACTGAATGTCCTACCCTTTGATGGCTTTGGAAGGTCCACAAAAATGGTTGCATAGAACGGAGCTGCCTTCTCATTCCCATACTTGCTCATCTGTACTTAATGTAATGTCACCTAAATTGACTACTTTAGGAGTATATTAAAAATTCCCTTTATACCCATCCCCGAATCTGGTTTGTGTTCTAATATGGGAAATAATTCTGGTATTGGACTAAACACTATGGTGGGTTGATTTTTGGCCATCGTAAAGCATGTTATAGAGTCAGGCTTGCATATATTGTTTCAGTCCTCCTTTGTAGAACATGGCCCTGAGCCAGAGTTAATCTTTAACCCAGAAAGCTCTGCCTTAAGCTTTCAATACACAGAAGATGGCTCCTGGCTGGATTCAGCTGACAACTGTGATCCCTTAGTCCCCCATAGGTATTAATACTCTGCACACAGCAATGTTGGGGCAGTCCATTGGTGGTGACTGTGGTGTAAATCTTTGGATGTTTTTGCATTTTTCATACTATGGTATGTTTTTGAATGATTTCATAAATGTTAAAGGGTACACCGGTGGAAATAAAAAAAAAAAAAAAGATAAACTGGTGTCAGAAAGTTAAATAGATTTGTAAATTACTTCTATTTAAAAATCTTATTCCTTCCAGTACTTATTAGCTGCTGTATAATACAGAGGAAGTTATTTTCTTTTTGAATTTCTTTTCTATCTCTCCACAGTGCTCTCTGCTGACGCCTCTGTCCATGTCAGGAACTGTCCAGGGCAGGAGCAAATCCCCATAGCAAACCTATCCTACTCTGGACAGTTCCTGACATGGACAGAGGTGTCGTTAGAGAGCACTGTGGACAGACAGAAAAGAAATTCAAAAAGAAAAGAACAGCAGTACTGGAAGGATTAAGATTTTTTAATAGTAGTCCTTTACAAATCTGTTTAACTTTCTGGCACCAGTTGATTTAAAAATAAATAAATGTTTTCCACCGCAGTACCCCTTTTTAAGTTTTAGTGCTTCAGTGATATGCTTTTGATGTAGGAGACTAATTTGTGTACATCTATATTTGATTCAGTGAATTGTGCAGTCCGGTGGTCAACTATACACATTACGACAATCCCCTCTTAAATCACTGGTACTTATCACCTAAATCTAATGTATGTTGAGAACCATGCTTTCCCCTCCATGTCTGCTATGTAGATAATGGAAGTATATGTATTATTTAGTATAATATGCATGTATAGGATATCTACAGCTCCCCACCATACATATTGCATCGACGCACGTACACGGAGGACTGATGGTTAACATTCTTAAATTGACTGATATTGCTTATCATACCTTGTCATTACAGACAGTGGCTATTCTTGCTTCTTTATACACATGCAGCTAAGCTTGGCTGTGTGTGTTCGTGTTCTCAGTGAGAAGTGATCAACTCCCAGAAGCTTCTGGCGGCAGGTTATGCCCAGGGAAAACAAGGGATAGAACGTTGAAACTTACCATGCCCGTTTCTTTCCACGCCTACATCATCTGTCGGCAAACCCAATAAGATTGCTACATGTTAGATTGGTCAGACATTACTGTACAAAATGCTGTTAAGCCTACATAATTGTAAGTCATAGTTATAAAAAGGCAAACCAATAAACAAGTTAACCGAGCGGCTGCTGATGCTGCTATAGTGGGCTGCCTTGGTTGTCCATCATTTCCCCCCCCCCCCCTTAAACAGCTAAAAATAGTAGAAAATGTAGCTATAAGGAATGTGGAACTAACATGAGAACATAAATGGAGCCTTGAAAAAAGTTTTTAGTTGGTCTTTTTAGCAGTTTAGTTTTTCACTCATGTGACCCCTCCACCACCATGTCTTCATACATAATCGTTTTCTAGTAATAGACACACAGGGATAGTATTTATAGGATTGATGCACAGCTTGTGTTATATTAGATAACATGGCTTTTGGCCATTAAGGTAAAAATACCCATAAAATGTAATATGCTTGGGCACTAGGTGATGTGTTTGATTGAGTTCAAAGAAAAGTAAATTTATTTTTTTTTTTTGGGGGGGGGGGGGGGGGGGGGGCAAAATGACCCTTTTATGGAGCAGAGTACCTGAAAGAAAATCTGTCAGTTGTATTTGCTAATAGGAGATGCAGACCCCATTGGATAGCTGTTTGGGAATAAAAACAAACCTTTCTTTTTTTATTTCTCACTCAAGTGTCAGGGAGGCAGAGCCGATCTGCTGAAATGCCTCAGCCTGGCACGCCTCCTTGTTTACCCTTACTTCCCAGCCCATCCTTGACTGACATACAGGGCTCTGTACATCAATCTAAAGGGACTGAGAGGTGAGGACAAGGGAGGAGCTGTGCCAGGCTGTGGCACTTGAACAGGTTAGCTCTCGCTCCATGACACTTGGCTGAGAAATAAGGCAATTTTGTAAGTTTGCCATCCACCATCAGCTCCAGGAAAGGTACAGTTTGGTTTTACACCCTAAATACAGCTACTCAATGGTTTCTACAGCTCCAAGCAGCAAATAGCTGACAGATTCCCTTTAAGGTGCCCATACATCTTTAGCTGCTGTAGGCTGAACATTCGATCGGCCGAGAGGTATCTCAACTGTCCACAACAGACATATAAACTTTTCTTAATTAAGTCGATTAATTATTAAAGCTCAGGCAGTTGAAATCCAACATGCCCTGCCCCCCCATACATTTCCTATTGGGGAGTTTTGGGAGGCCCCTATACACATTAAAGTTATCTAGTCCTGCCAAAATCACACAGGTCAGTCAATTTCCCCCAAAAGTAAGAAGAATCTAAATTCTGCCAAGACGGATAAAAATAAATACCAGGTAAGCTTTACTCAAACATACTTACATATGTTACATTTAGTGCAACATATTCTCTTTATTTTTACTTGTATACTGTAGTCTTGCTTTTTGTTAAAATTTTCAGTTTTGGGTGCACATTTTTTACTTTATACATCTAGAACTAGGGCTCTATAGGACATAATGTGGCTCCTGGACTAGTGTTGGGGCTTAAAGGGGTACTCCGCTGCTCAGCGTTTGGAACAAATTGTTCCGAACGATGGAGCCAGTGCCGGGAGCTCGTGACATCATAGCCCCACCCCCTCAAGCTGTTACGCCCTGCCCCCTCAATGCATGTCTATGGGAGGGGCGTGACATCCGTTTGGAACAGTTTGTTCCAAAAGCTGAGAAGCCGAGTGCCCCTTTAAGGGCTAGGTATGTGCTCTATGTCAAGAATTATAAATGCATGTGTACATTCAGGGCTGGCTGGATATGCATTCTCAAGGCTTCAGACATTGTTACTGTATACCTTATCCTTCCGTGCTTCTACCAATTGGCTTATATCCCTATTACTCTGACAACTGCAGCTGTGTCCAGAAATAGATACTCAGTAATTGTTTTTGAGGATGGATTTATGGGTGGGACGTTGAGGAGTAGGAATATCCCATGGAAAGCTCTGCTACATGTGCCAACGTACCATTCCTAAAAACCTAAAGAAAAGGATAATGGAGAGTCCATTGCTCAGGTGAGTTCTAGGACACATTATTTTCCTAATGTTACTTTGAGTCTCTGCAGTTGTCTTTCCTAAATAGGAGTATGGGGACATCTTGTAAATATAGCCATCTTAAATACTGAGATACTTGTATAGTCATACTCATACTTGTATAGTCTAAAGGAACAAGCCAATACAGCAGAGGTTCTCCAAAAGGAAACCTCTTTGAGAAGACCACCCTTTTTCTTGTGACTGATTTTTATTTTTCTATGCTTAGTGGCCCTTTCGTTTGAGAAGACCACCTTCGTAGAAAAACATCTTCTCAAAGAATTTTCAGTGTATGTCGATGGCGGTAATACAGTTCTTCTCCTTATACACGTGACTGATTGTCCAACAGCTATTAGACATGTAGTCTTTAATCTCAGGCTTAGAGACCTTTTTCAGTACAGGTGCTGATGTTCCTTTTACAAAACTCACGATGAGAAACTACGTGGTTTATTTTTCTAACTATTCAGAGTTTTTGGGTGGAAATGTCAGGGTGCATTCCCATCACATTTAGTGCCTCAATAGCATTAATACATGAGGAGATGCTCCAAACTGCTTGCCAATGGATCCGTGCTCAAATTTGCCTGGACCCCATTCAATCCAATGACCCAAACAGTCACCTAGTGACTCAATTTGGCAAATTTTTTGACCATATCAGACTTTTGACTCTGACTTAAAAATGTGGTCTAATACGGTTAGAAATTACTTAAATGGATTTACTAGGTGACTTTGTTGGAGTCATCAGACTGAATGAAGTCCATGCCCCTCCGAGCACAGATACCATCGACAGGCGCTGTTAATTTTCTTTCGGTAGATATGTGCCACAGAGGCAGAAAACATGTTGCGAATGCCTCCTAAGATGTAACGAATTCCTTTTTTTAGCATGGAAACAACTTGATATCTAGAAGCCAGTCAGGGCTGTATTCACTGCTCATGCGAACCTTATTTCACACCATTAGGGGGGATTCCACAAGCATCACAATATTTTCCTGCAGAGTTGTCACAGATAAACTGCAGAAAAACTGCAGACTTTACATGTGGATTTTGTTGCACATTAACCATGGTTCTCGTTCCAATACACAGAATTTGCCAAAATCTCAGAAATCCACAATGTAATGAGCGATTTAAGGTAAAAAATATTTCTACAGACCACATCATGGCAGCAGCTATGAAAAAATAAAATAAAATATATATATATATATATATATATATATATATATATATATATATATATATATATATATATAATTTATTTACGGTGTGTGTGTGTGTATATATATATATATATATATATATATATATATATATATATATATATATTTTTTTTTTTTTTCTCTTCTGAGCACCGTGCCCCCCTCTACCCACCACTTGCCACTCATCATGTTGTTTTTTTTTTTTTGTTTTTTTTTTTGCTGAGGTCTGGAAAGCGCAAGCCCAGCTTTCTAGAACTGACAGGTCTGTGGCTGCGCACATCCCTTTTATGTAGGATGCTTTTGTTACTACTCGCCGGCTGCTTTCTTTCATGAATAATTGAGATGGTGTTAGGTTCTGAACAAACATAATAAATAAAAAAAAAAAGTGGAAAGAGGGAGAGGAGCGGCAGTGATGGTGGTGAAGGTGGCTGCCACCTGAGGATCTGGAAATGTACTATATACATTATAAAGAGAGTGATTTGTAATAAATCAGGGCTCGCTAGAGGAATGCCAAGTATACAGAATCCCCCCCCCCCCCCCCCACCCCAAAAAAGCCCCCAAATAGAATGGGAAGCAGTGAGGACTAGGGGTGTGGTTTTCCTGGGAACAAAGCCTGGCTGGTGGTCCAGATCTCAAGTCTCCTTGTCTCCACCTATGTGCAGGGGGATAAGATTTTTGTCTGTGATTTGCACATAGGAACCTTATTGCATTTATGACCAGACCTCTCCTGGAGGTGTGTTTCTATTTACCTCTTTGTGGACAAGGAATGTGACGCTGAAGAGTAAGTAGGAACACCCCGACACCATATTTACTTACTGCGTGTGCATGCAATGTTTGTTAACTCTTTATATAGCTGTGGAGGCGGGCGACGTCTTGGGGAGATCTTTTCGTGAAACGATGACTTGCTTTGTTGGCATTTTTTTCATTCATGTAAAGATGTGATATCAGGTCTTCAGCTTTTCAATCCTTAAATCCTTAATTGCTTTGCTTTATTGCATAGTAGTAGTACTGCATTGACCATTGACTATGTGTACCAGAAAAGCTGCAAAACGTAATATAGAGGCATCTGGTAAAAGCGTGTCTCCAGCTGTTGCAAAACTACAACTCCCAGCATGCCCGGACAGCCTTCGGCTGTCCGGGCATGCTGGGAGTGGTAGTCTTGCAACAGCTGGAGACACACTGCTCAAAAAACACCAGAGTAGTGGATAACAGGTTGATCGTGGGGGTCTGTCTACTCGGACTCTCACAGATCACGAGAATGTCCCTCTAAATAAATGGAGTGCTTGGCCAGCACTCTGGGAGTTGTAGTTTTGCAACAGCTGGAGGCACATTGTTTGGAAAACACTGTGGCCAAAGAAAAAAAAAAGTATACCATACCATGCAAAATGTGTTGTTCTTTTCCGATGAGAACCTATGCGTGACAGATGTCACTGGTTATACAGCAGTATATGTTGAGAGTGTTTTTTAACATATATGTTCTTATGATCATAGCAAAACACCGTAAGGAGGCCTGCTAAAGAGAATCTTTATTACTGTGGCTATAGGTGAATAATCCTTAACTAGTGATTGGGTGTCCCTGGGATAGGTTTGTCCAAAGTACTGATCTATTATCTATGTAGGTGCAGATCTACCAGCATAGGCCATCATCATATATGTCAACTTTTTTTTGTCAAATATTGTTAAAGGGGTATTCCCAACTCTCAAAGCTAAACCTGTGTCCAAAGCAGTCAGCAATGTTTGCAAGTCCCATAGAGAATAAATGGAGTGCTGGCTGTTCATGTGCAGTATGCTTTATTCATTTGGGGGCAGTTTAACTGTAGTCATGACTGTCCCAGTGGTGGGACTTCCACCGATCAGCTTATCACCTATGCTGTGGATAGAGGATAACGTTTGCAAGTTTGGAGTACTCCTTTAAAGGGGTTATCCACCATAAGGTGATTTTAATGCGTACCTGGCAGACAGTAATGGACATGCTTAGGAAGGATCTGTGCTTGTCTTGGGGCTAAATGGCTATGTTGTGAGATTACCATAACACTGTGGCTAGCTTTTTGTGAACTGGTATTTCCTTTTTGAGTTTCCTTCTTTGTCTACAAATCCCATAATTCCATTTTCCTCCCTCCCACACATCAGCCACCCCACCCATTGAAACATAAATGAGCTGCATCCATTCAAAAGACCTGTGGTTTTCAATCAGGGTGCCTACAGCTGTTGCATTAGTTGCAGGTTGATCTCTCTCCCACCAAGTGATCCCTCCACCCATTGAAGCAGACGAGCTCCCTGTCATCAGCTGACTAGTGATCAGGTCTCAGCCGCATTGCAACCTGGGAAATCCTGAGACAACAGTCTTTTTGTATGCTGTAAAGAATAAATATTGGGGTGAAAATCACAGAAGAATTGTGAGAAAAGCGTCACACACAGGTACAGACACTATATTATGGACTACACTAACGTTACAGCCCCTGTAGCATAGTCAAATAAAAATATTCCTGGAATACCCCTTTAAGGTGGGGTTTAAAAGATTTTTCATTGTTTGTAGATATTTTAAGCTGCGCTGTGATTGGTTGCTCTGGGTATCAGAACAGCTTCCCCATAGTATTGTGTTTTTGTGTAGCTTGTTTTACTGTTACTTGTTTGTTAGTGTAATATTTTGTTACTAAATCATTGGCTTCTCTTTTGTTGGGCCATTTAAAGAAGTGGTAACTTGAATAACCGTATAGGATTACTTGTGCTCAAAGCTGAATCTGGACAGTAAAGGTTAGGAAACCCTGCCGAACCTGTTCTGAATGTTACAATTCCTGTAGCAGAGCTGTAGTTAATTCATAAAAATAATTTGTTCTATCGACACACTACAAAGCATAGGGCAACACCATAAAAAAGGCAAGGAGTATACAGGTATTGATGCATGCCCTATGGATGTTTGGAGCACTAGAAAGCCTTGTACAGGGCTAGAATTGTCCTACTGGGTTCTTCAGTAAAGGCTAAACAATGAAATGTTACATTTGTATGCTGCTAATAAAATGAAAAATGAACATCGGGGCAAAAATCACATACGAATTGCGAGACCATCCATCAAACACAGGTACAGACACTATATTAGAAACTACACTAACTTAACATCCCCATGTAGCACAGTAAAAATAAAAAATAAATAAAAAATCCTGGAATACCCCATTAA